>NC_143231.1:3002142-3319285 GCF_030267445.1 Bombyx mandarina | reverse complement strand
TGCCACCGACCTTAAGATTTGAGTTCTAAGGACTCAGTATAGTTACAACGGCTGCCCCACTATAGTCCTAATATAATTTATGCCGACATTAAACAACAACGAAGGGAAAACTTCCAGAAAACGAACCTATGATTTGTGTAGTTGTAGGTGTTTATAAATATCATCTCTCGATAAATGCAACATTTGACGCTGGAGCCAGTCCCCATCGACGCCTTAGACGCATCCTTACGGATCCATCAGATCCATTAACCTCAGTAGTAGACACCTTCTAACACTAGGAGTAGGCTTAGGGATCCCGGTAACCGTACTCATTGAACTCAGCAAAGGGTTCGACGTGCAACCTAGCCCATACATGAGCCCGCTGGGTTTCTCGCCGGATCTTCTCAGCGGGTTGCGATTTCAATCCGGTAGTAGATTTATTCGCGTAGCAGCTGCTCTTGAGTTGTTAGGTTGCCTTTGGAGGCGTTCAGGCAGCTGTTAGCAAGTCCTGACCCTCATGGCTGAGCCTGTTCTCGCAAACCGGTCTTGGTAAAACTGGAAAGGCCTTCGGGCCACCAGTAAGTCTTTCTTCACAAAAAAAAAGCAATTTGGCAATTTTTTCAGCGTTTAAACTCATTTTTATTTGTACTTACGTATGTAATATGATAGCATAGTAAAAAATCTTGTCATAAACAAAAGGGCTGGTCTGAACGAATATAGGATTTAAATAATGGCTGTCAGCAAATTCATTAAGTTTATTGGATTTGTTTTCTTCTTTTTTTTACATTTAATGTTAATGAAAAAAAGATTATCACTGCACACTTTATTCTTCGAATTATTATTGTTCAATATATTCAATGTCGTTGTCATTAAGGATTTCCTTGATCTCCGTGATGTCCCTATTTGAGAGTGCCGGATGCGGAGCTCTCATACCGCCCAAGCTAATACCGGACGTTAATTCTGTGGCGGCCTTCAACGCGGCGATGGAGTCCCCTGAAATGTAATCAGTTTAAATAAGGTCTTTAAAATAGGCAAGGTTTTTTAAATAAGATTTTAACTAGCATACGGCCGTCGACAAGGTCAAGGATAGGAGGTAGGAGAATCATCAAAGAGATCATAATAACTACCCTCAATAATGAGGAAGGTAACGCGAGGGCGAAAATGGCAGTATTCATTTACGTAATGAACGTTTTTTTGCCCTTGTAGGCAGACGAGGATACGGCCTGATCTGATGGTGAGTGGTTATCGTCGCTAACAGACGTCAGCAATGCCAGGGGCAGAGCTAAATCGCTGCCTATAGAGTACTATTGAACACTACTTATTTGAGTTTCATTGCGTGTTCGGAGCCAGCAGATTAGGTATCTGTCCTGCCCACTTCTGGTGTCAAACGGACATCTATCCCAATTTTAAGGGTGCAACAGTTTTCCCCCTGATACCCTAATTATTAATGACGCCAAACCCATGTAGTATCAACATACAACCAGGTGTCACGTTAAGGCATCTAGAACAGTAAAATGACAGTTCCTCTCTTCTTTAACCCACGTCCATCCAAGAGTGAGTGTAGGTCTCTTCATATGCGCTTCATACTTTTTGGTCTCTTGCCTTTCGCGCGACAGGCCCCACTCACGTTCAGAGTTAAATACGAACTAGTTGATTTCAAAGTGCCCTTAAGTCAGAAAAATCCTTTTACCTTGCTCCATAACGAGACTAGTGATGTGATTTAGCCTGTCCTGTGTCTCTGAGGCAGCATCACTATCACCGCTATTGCTGTAGTTCCTGATCTCACGAATGAGTTCCGGCAAAAAGTTTAATATTGGGGTAATATAAGAGTTAAAGCCCATGTACATGGCCCCGGCGACCGCAAGCTGAAAACAAGGTTTGGCGTTTTGTAGGTTTTATTTAAATAAAACATTTAAGGTTATTCTTCAAACTGGAAAGGAAAGATTGGAAAGGAAAGGCCTACACTGCTAATAGTGTCTTCGGCTACCATCTCTCCCCCTCTAGTTTTACCGCTGGAGTCACTAGTTCTGGAGTGGGTATTACCATTTCACCAATTTCTGCCGCGAAACATTTGTGCGTTCTTCTTATCTTAAGGGTGGGGCAGCCGTATCCTATTGTCATACTGTTGATGGAATCGTTTTTGTTTCAAGACAGATATCGACGTTCACTTTGTGACGTATATATGAACTGTTAGCCACTTAATATGACACATTGCCTTGTGCGCACTTATGCAATTAAAAAAAAAGCATAGAGGTAGAAAGTCATGCAGACTAAAAATACGGGAAATTAGACATGAAAACAAATAGTATTTTTGCTTTTACTCGTACATATTTACAATTTATATTTCATGTATATGATGTTCATGTTAGTTACGCATCTCCTAAAATATAAAATTTGGCCTATATAGGCGAGGACAGCAAGGAATGTGGGATTATTTGGGATAGATTAGGTCACGCATGCTTCTTCAGCAAAGTGTTGATGTTGCAAAATTCCACGTTGCTGTACTAGACAGAGGCCAAGCGGACCGGCTCTTCATTAGGGTGATTCAATAATAAAACTCACATGTTTGTTCAAGAAAAACTCCTGGTCACTTCTGATCTCTGCCTCGGACGTGATGAGCATAGCGTCTCTAAAGCTGCCCCTCATACCTTTGAAATTTTCCACTTCGTTTGATGCCCTCTCGAAGTATGGGGCCATAATGACTGCAAAGTCACACTTTATAAGACAAAACTGTGCCGGTGAGTATAGGTAATCCTAATTAATCTATCGCTCCGCTAGAGATAAGTCGGTAGGATTATTAAGCGATTGGTAAAAAATAAAAGGTCCATTAAACTCTCCTAGCTCTATGTTCGTATAGTAATAAATCTTCTTCTATATATATATATAAATGAATTGCTGTTCGTTAGTCTCGCTAAAACTCGAGAACGGCTGGACCGATATGGCTAATTTTGGTCTTGAATTATTTGTGGAAGTCCAGAGAAGGTTTAAAAGGTAGATAAATATGAAAATTCTCGGAATTAAATAAAAATATCAATTTTCTTTTTCCTTTGATGTGTTTGCCCCGTCGGACGGATTCCGTTTGTTTGTTTCAAGTTTATTTTATATAAAAGTTTAGGTCTTTTGTTTATCGATTGAGGCCCTACGATGTCTGCCGGGTCAGTTAGTAATAAATAAATATATATTTACTAACAATCACGCCACGTTAACTGGTCCCGTGTTAAGTTCGTAAAGAACTTGTGTTACAGGTACCAGATAACGGAAATTTAATGTAAGATTTTTATTATACACATTATATATATTATATATAATATACATCTATAACCCTGGAAAAGACATTTTATATTTATAATAAAATATCTTCCCTTAGCGGGATTCGAACCTGCGACCCCCTTGTGTAGTGACCATGTCACTTACCATTTCACCAGACGGCCGCATTTTATTAAGACTTGTATCTAGAGTTTGGATAACAACGTTTTCTTGCGGCTCGTGTCCTACGCTGTTCTCTGTCCACCTGAGCTTCGATAAGATCTCTACCTTTAAGTAGAGTTACAAATTCTAGTGGTGCTTTTTTACGAAGCAGCTTTTTTAGTTGGCTTATATGGCAAACGAACTTTCGGTTTGGTGTTAATTGATTACTGGAACTTTTGTTTTTTTTGTAATTAAATAAAGTCGAGGTTTCAATTCTAATTTGTACCGACGGTCCCATGGTTCGAACCGGAACACATGACTGTTTCGTGGCAGAGATAAGCAAGAGAATGATGCGAGCTTATCATCAGTCTTAGTATCTGTAAATGCTGGTATAATACTTAGAGAGCGCTACTGCTTATTGCCGCCATTGAATTCCCTAGTTGTCTTCCATGCTGGAGTCATGGTCCAGACGGCTGGCTGATTCTTCGGCCGGTCGTAGGACCGTCGAGGCGATTCGCCCGGTCCTTGTGGATTGGGTGAATCGTGACAGAGGACGCCTCACTTTCCGGCTCACGCAGGTGCTCACTGGGCATGGTTGCTTCGGTGAGTTCCTGCACCGGATCAGAGCCGAGCCGACGGCAGAGTGCCACCATTGTGATTGCGACTTGGACACGGCAGAGCATACGCTCTTCGCCTGCCCCGCATGGGAGGGGTGGCGCCGTGTCCTCGTCGCAAAAGTAGGAAACGACTTGTCGTTGCTGAGTGTTGTGGCATCGATGCTCGGCGACGACGAGTCGTGGAAGGCGATGCTCGACTTCTGCGAGTGCACCATCTCGCAGAAGGAGGCGGCGGGGCGCGTGAGAGACGCACAATCCCGCCGCCGTCGAGCGGGGGCCAGGGAGGCGGATCTCGCCCAAACCCTGGCCCTCTAAGTGTTTCGGGTCCCCCCTCACATGTCGGTCTGGGGACCGGCGAGGGGGCCTAAGAAGACGACGTGCAAGCTGCTCTGCACGCGTTTTACGCAAGAGCATCCGGGTGATGGAAGGCCGGCTATCCTTGACCCACGCTGGTTCTGACCCAGCGGGGTATTCCGTAGGATAGCTCACTCTAACCGGCGCCATCTAGGCGGGCTCCGGATAGCCTGCCGACCGAGAGGGCTGGTGGTCGTGGCGCCGACGACCGCCAGTCCGGCGTCCCGAGGGGGAGGGTGATGGGAGAGATGTGCTCCGCACTAAACGCTTCACTTTCCCCCCTTTGCCTCTTCATGAGTTCTGTCTCATGCGAGGTTTGGACGTTGGTTGTTGAGCGACAGGAGGTTTTAGTCAGTTCGACTCTGACATGCTCCGCCCTTTATCCCCAGTGAAGGGCGGAAGTCCGGCGATTTCCTCATGACCAAAAAAAAAAAAAGTTTTCTTCCATGGATAAAGTCTTTATGGAAAGAGATGGGTGGGGCTAGTCTAAGACGAGACCTCTCAGCAAACACTAGGAACCTGATTAAACTTACACAAAGCTGCTATATTTGGATTCGCAATCACGTTGTCGTAGTATATAGGCAGACCTCCAGAGCAGCACGTGAGAAACTCTATATATCTGGTGAAGTCTTCAGGGGTTTCTGGACTGTAAAACGGTGGTGGTAACGCTAGGATGCCATCAGCGTCTTTCGATACTGCATAACGGACCTTGAACAAAGAGAACCTGACGTCACTATTAAGTCTATATCAATAAAATTTTAATGCCGGTGGTGATTGGTGAACGCGTTATGTGAGAGTCTTTCGTAGTTTTGTGGTGTTAATGGCAGTATCAGGAGCCCACCCGGACATAAAAATAAGCATACCTATCCCCATTCTGCCGTACAGTAGGACAGTCGTTATACTGTACAATTGAGACATTCAACCAAGGCTCCAGTAACCAATTAGTATCTACTGGTACGTCAGCTCGTATATTATTTTTCTTGTCCTTTTCTTAATATATAGGTTCGGCGCAGCGTGTCCTCCTTTTTGATTCAGCTCTGTGATGTATGTACGTCTTTGCATCCACACTTTTCTCTGACGTATCATCATTCACACCATTTTTTATGTATCTATCACCGCACAGATGTCCACAGCTGGACAAGGGTCTCACCAAAGCCTCGCCAAAACGGCCGACAACAGTCGTTGTAACGGTCACACAGTTTACCAAAATTCTATTTAGGAGGAGGAAGGAGGGTTCCTTTCTACTTTCGTATTCAGGGTCTTTTTGGCACTCTACGTATAACATACCATGATAACTTTCACTGGTGGTAGGACCTCTTGTGAGTCTAGACGGGTAGGTACCACCACCCCGCCTATTTCTGCCGTGAAGCAGTTATGCGTTTCGGTTTGAAGGGTGGGGCAGCCGTTGTAACTATACTGAGACCTTAGAAGCTCATCTGGGTGGCGCATTTACGTTGTAGATGTCTATGGGCTCCAGTAACGACTTAACACCGGGTGGGCTATAAGCTCGTCCACCCATCTAAGCAATAAAATAAAATAAAAATCTTTCCACTCTTTGTATTTTCTGTTGTAGGCCTGTCCACAATTAAGATAATCGAATTGCTAGCTTTAATATGAGAGTAAAAAAAAAACATATTACCAGTTCAATGATGTCAGGTGATGGTACTCCTCCTACTTGCAGCATGACCTTCAGGCCGAGAGGCTTAGATGCCGCCACCCAAGCGTCCAGCAGTTCCTTTTTTTCTCTTACACTGAGGTTGGAGCTTTCGGGGATGTTTGCAGCCACTGTTGCAAGAGATATTTTTGATCATACTAGTAAAATATTTTGTTTAAGTTTATTATGTATATTCCTTTTTATATTGTCCATATTATATATATTCATTCTTCTTGTTATTATCATTATATAATTATGTATTGTGTATGTATATCTATATACAGAACAAGAACAGTCTTCATTGATGGAAATTAAAAAGTTTATAGTTTATTATAAGTAGGTATACTATTATGTTGTGCAGGGTTAGAGTCCATGGTAAAAGAACTCGTGGACAGTTATGATACCCTCTGGTGATCCCTTTACGCTGCCACCGATTTGTTATACGGAATTGAGATAATATCTTTTAAAAAAAGTTTTTATTGATGAAATAGACATATCAAGATTTCACGACGACAATGACGGCAAACGTGCCGTGTGGACTAGTCAGTCAGTCCTATTTAGAATCCCGAATCCCGAATAGTATCAGCACTTATGATCCTTTATTAGAGAACAATCCCCTCCCTTAATGGAATTAGGAATAGGATTGACTAGTCAGTCAATAAGTATCAGCACTTATGATCCTTTATTAGAGAACAATCACCTCCCTTAACGGGAAAGGTGAGGATGAAAGCAAAGCTAGGAACCAGAGGGTATCATAACAGGACGAAGCCCCATACACTGGACTGATCAAGCGAAAGACCTTATCAAAACCCCACTAAACGAGTGCGTGCGCCAACTATTGAGAACAGCTGTCAAGGCTTTAATAAACAATGAATCCACATGACTACGACTGCCCTGCCAAGTGCAACCGGCTATGATGATGATGATACTGTTATAAGTTCTATAAAATGTGAAATTACGTACCCACTACACCATCTACGCCTTTATCCTTTAAATATTTGGCATAATCTGGTATCACGCTGACATTGACTTGGTACTCCGAGTTCAGCGGAGTGAAGACCGGACAGAATAATCCTTCGAGTTTCTGGGAATGTATAATTCGAGGATTATTATTTTTGAAGTTATACTTCTCTAGGCGCGTTATGAAAAATTGATGAGAGTGAAATTTTACGATGCGCGCGCATCGTGACACGAAATTAACAGAAATGAAGTTGCCCACTAAACCGCTCATTACAATACGACCGACGTAACTTGGCGAGTCTGAATATAGCCGCAGGTGAGCTCTCTGAACCGTACCGAGAATTACCGAATTTATACGATGTCAAGAAAAGGGATGTCCAATATGCGTGTTTGAGGATGTTGTCTAATCGATTTTTTTTCAAATTGATTAAAATTTAAATAAAAAAAAAGAAATAAATTTAATAAAAATAAAGTATAAGTTCTTACGCGCGTACATAAGTACACGCACCCTTTTTTTGTTAGAATGTTTGTTCGAGCAACAACGCAATTACTACGGGATTCATTTTGATGGAAGTAGGTTTGAGAAATCAAAAGCTGAAAACGCTTTGATTTCAAGGTTGGGGGATGAAAAACATAATGTTCCCTTTTACTTTATACATGCATATAATATGTTTTACGGTTTTAATCGCTGTGATAATAGAATGATTAAAACAAAGGCGAAAGCTTCTGATAGTGTCGGTATTTTTAATCATTTTGATTTAATCAGGTACGTCAGTCACGCGTTTCTCTTTGTAGGATGGGCCGTCGTTATACATTACATCGGAGACCTTCTGTCTCAAGGTGGTTGGTGGAATTTACGTCTTGAAGTCCATGGGCTCGGTCTATGATCACTTCTAGATTGCTTTAATTAGCTCGTAATACATTTGAATTCTGACATTTCGTTTTTCCTATTGTAGATTAGATTTTATTAGGTACATATTAGAACAGAAAATAGCATGAACTTACTTGTGTGGATGCGTGTTCTATGCTTCCCACTAGCAACAGACAAAAAACGAACAATACGAACGTACGCTTCATAATAATTCTTTAGTCAAGGGCCCTATATGAATTCCCCTCAGTTCGCAATTACATGCACTGCCTTTGTGAAGGTTCAATTAACTTGATTCTTATTTTATACGATTAAAAATAATTGGTTTTATCAAAATGTTAATTATTAGTATTGGTTGAAACATCCAAAGACCGATATATCTTTTTTAATTGCTTCATGTTGTATCCGTGACATAATAATATAGTGATGGATTTAAACACTTCAATTAGAATGATTCAAATAGAAGTATTAATAATAACTTTTTACCTCAAGAAGCAGTAATTACTCTTCTAATTCTTTTAGGAATATTAAATAATTGACAAATTTATATAGGTATGATTTGTGAATTATTGTGTGTTTGTGAATTTGCTAGTGTGAATATAGACTTCGTGAATTTTTAGTTTCAAATTAAAAGATATATAATTTTTCTAATGAAATACGTACTTAACAAATGTTCACGATTGACTTCCATGGTGAAGGAATAACATCGTGCAATAAAAATCAAACCCGCAAAATTATAATTTGCGTAATTACTGGTGGTAGGACCTCTTGTGAGTCCTCACGGGTAGGTACCACCGCCCCGCCTATTTCTGCCGTGAAGCAGTAATGCGTTTCGGTTTGAAGGGTGGGGCAGCCGTTTTAGCTATACTGAGATCTTAGAACTTATATCTCAAGGTGTGTGGCGCATTTACGTTGTAGATGTCTATGGGCTCCAGTAACCACTTAACACCAGGTGTGCTGTGAGGTCGACCACACATCTAAGCAATAAAAAAAAAGACATCCATAAAACAAAATATTAAAGGGAGCAATATTAAGAAATTTATATCTGTTTTATTGTATTTTCTTTTTGTGTACAATAAGTATAAAAAAAAAAAAAAAAGAACCAAACGCTATACAATAAATTTGCATTGTCACCCATCATCGGTGATAAATTTTGACTAATCCCCTTGCTGTCTTAGCAGTGGAGTTCTTGACTGGATATTAATATTAGTTTTATCTTTGGTTTCCGGTATTCGTTGATACAAACTATACTCGAGAGCAATGCATGCGGGTCACCTAAAGAAACCTGTAAATCTTGGAAACTAAGAATGCTGGCTTAATAAAATAAGCGGTGTTCATTGGACAATATAATGCCCCTTCAATGAAAGCAATAAAATTTATAAGTCACTAGATTTTATTTACTCAAAATTACATAAAGAAAAAAAACTGCTGATCTCGCCTTAACCTTTTAAGGTTAAGGCGAGATCAGCGTTTTAACGTAAATAGGAAACATGACATTTTTTTACGACAATATGATTTTGACAATGACCACAAAAAATGCGAGATCAAACCGCATTTGTATTGTGTCATGTCGTATCGTGTCGTGTCGTATCGCATCGTGTCGCATTGTATGGTATCGCATTGCATTGCATCATACTATTTCCGACCTTTAGAAATACCTCACAGTTTTGGTGGTCACGAACGCCTAAGGTGTTATTAATCGACAATAAATGAATATTGTGTTAATTGAGTGGTCATTCATTATCATTAGGAGTTCCGTCGGCCACTACCGCACCGCAGATTTGGTGTGCTTAGAGTGGGTTTTTTAACGCTCTCGATAGCGTAAAAGTTAACGCAAATTTGTATGGAGTTGGAAGGTTTTTCTACGTTTGCCGCTAGGGGCGCTGTTCCAACTGTCTACAAATTTGAGTTAACTTTTACGCTATCGAGAACGTTTAAAACTCGCACTAAGCACACGGCTGTCTAGCTCGAGGGGCTGTATTAGTTATTCACTGTATACTGATTAAATATAAATTAAATTTATGTATGTGTATAATAAAAATCTTACATTTATTTCCGTTATCTGGTATCTGTAACACAAGTTCTTTACGAACTTATCACGGGACCGGTTAACGTGGCGTGATTGTTAGTAAATATTTATTATTATTATTTATTTATATTTATTTAAAATCTTATTAGTTAAATAATATTTTTTTAAAAATATATTAAAAATACAATTTTTAAAAAACACTATATAAAAATAGATTGCCGCTGATGGCGGTGTCTACGACACAAGCCTCCTCACAATGGGTGCAGTATCGAGGATAACTGCTTTCTGTATTAGGCCCTTAACCCAGCTGGATAACGAAAGTTTCTTGAGATGTTGATCGAAACTTTTCGCCATCAAGCCCTGTACCGACACAACTATTGGAACAATGATGGTTGAATCAACATGCCACATGGCGGTAGTCTCGTGGGCCAGGTCTAAATATTTTATTAATTTGTCCTTTTCTGCCTTCACGAGGTTCTCGTCATGAGGAATGGTGACATCAACCAACACTGCTCGACGCGCAGATCGATCTATTATCACAATATCAGGTTTATTGGCTACAATATACCTATCCGTGATAATAGATCGGTCCCAGTAGAGCTATTTATTATTATTATCTATATATATAAAAAAGAAACCCGTTTTCCGTTGTCACGACATAACATGAAAACGGCTTGACCGATTTGGCTTATTTTTTTTTTGTAGTTTTCTAATACTCTGTACAAGGTTCTTACGGAAACAAATATTAAGAAAATCTCTCAAAAATATTGAAAAATATACATTTAATTTTGCATATTTATTTGTGAACTAGCGACCCGCCCTCGCTTCGCTTCGGAAACATTAAAACACAATTGAAATAAAAAAAAATAAAAAAAGTAAAAAAAAAAAAAAAAAAGTAGCCTATGTTCATCAGGGACAATGTCGGCTTCTAATGGAAAAATAATTTTTCAAATCGGTCCAGTAGTTTCGGAGCCTATTCGAAACAAACAAACAAACAAATCTTTCCTCTTTATAATATTAGTATAGATATAGACTATTCCACGCGGACGAAGTCGTGGGCAAAAGCTAGTTACTGATATATATTATTATTGTATTGTCTTCAGAAGTCTTTAAGCCAAATTTCGTGATATTGCAAAAATTTTAACCAGGTACCTGAGTGTTTTTTAAGCGCTGCACTCACATTCATCTTTCTGTGCTATCTTCATTACTTTATTTAATTAAGAAAGGACGTGTCGTTTCAAGTTATGAATGTCTTAATGATAAGAAAACGAATTAATTGCTTGTGATAATCATTCTGTATTAACTTTGGGTATAAAACTACAATTACTCGAATGATAATTTTCAGATGTAATCGAATTTAGTCACGATGATTCGTTTTCTTTTTTCTTTTTTGATTGTGCTAGTGAGTATATCGAAAGAGGCGTACGGGCAGGTAAATATCAGTCAATATTTGAAATAAAATCGGAAGGGATGATTTTTGTTAAAGTTCAATAAAAAGTAATCAACGGAGTAAACCCTTTTTTTATTGCTTAGATGGGTGGACGAGCTCACAGCTCACCTGGTGTTCAGTGGTTACTGGAGCCCATAGACATCTACAACGTAAATGCGCCACCTACCTTGGGATATAAGTTCTAACGTCTCAGTATAGTTACAACGGCTGCCCCACCCTTCAAACCGAAACGCATTACTACTTCACGGCACCCGTCCGGACTCACAAGAGGTCCTACCACCAGTAATTACGCAAATAATAATTTGATAATAGCAACTGATGTCTCAACCAACAAATAAATATTAACAAATATATTCGTTTAGTATTTTTTTTCGTGTTAATGATAATTAAAATTTAACACATTCAATTAATTCTTTTAACGCAGATCTATGCAGATTTAGCTTTTTGTTTCATAGTAATATTCGTAACTGACAATAGATGACAGCGCGTGTATTTATCATAAGACATGATTCATGTACTCATGTCATGTTCTCATCAAATTAAATTATATTAGTAAAGCTATAAATATGCTTTAAGCATTAAAAGAAGCGTGATTGTTTATTCTCTTTGGCTATCACTATACTGATTTACTGTATCTTTAATGACAATTACACTTAAAGAGGAAACTCAAAAGGTGCGACAAGACGTCATGCACTTTTTCAAATTAACTGGCGACCGGATATTAGCGACTAGTGGCTGTCCACTTTGTTTTAAATTTAATTTATTAATTATATTCGAGGTCTTCGTGGCCTAAAGGATAAGACGTCCGGTGCAATCGTATCTAGCGATGCAACGATGTTGGAATCCCGCAGGCGGGTACGAATTTTTTCTAATGAAATACGTACTTGACAAATGTTCACCATTGACTTCCACGGTGAAGAAATAACATCGTGTAATAAAAATTAAACCCGCAAAACTATAATTTGTGTAATAAGTGGTGGAAAGACCGCACAGGTAGGTACCACCACCCTGCCTATTTCTGCTGTAAAGCAGTAATGCGTTTCGGTTTGGAGGGCGGGGCAGCCGTTGTGACTATACTGAGACCTTAGAACTATATCTCAAGGTGTGTGGCGCATTTACGTTGTAGATGTCTATGTAACACTAGATGGGCTGTAAGCTCGTTCACACATCTAAGCAATAAATAAATAAATAATAATAATAATATTACAGTAAGCATATTGGATGCAGCGTTCTTTGATCGATCGTTTTTTGACTTTAATCACGTATGCTATTTCTGTTTTTATGGATTTTAGCAAGAAGCCCTTTCCGGAATGTACAGTCCCGTGTTCACTCCATTTAACACGTCTAGTGGAGAAATCGACCTATCTGTCATTCCCGAGTATGCGCAGTTCTTGAAGGATGGCGGAACTGATGGGGTCTCCGGTACGTAAACCACATATAGAGTAAGCTAGCATAGGTAGAATCTACTATTTTCCATAGACTGCTTCACCGTAACGTCAGTGGGTCGTGTTTCCGATCCGGTGGTAGATTCTGCGAAGCACTGCTCTTGCTAGGGCCAGTGTTAGCAACACTCCCGTGAGCTCACCTACACGTCAAGCAGAAGCTGAAATAGCTATCAGCGTAGGTAGGAAAAAAAAAACTTAACGTGTTTCAGTTTCAAAGCTCAGCCAGTTTAAAATACAACGTAGCCACTACATAATAAAATTCAATTTGAAGTTGTCGTGGCCGAAAGGATAATATGCCCACTGTTCTCGTGTTGACTTTGCTGGTGTTCAAATCCCGTGGCCAGTGTGCTTAGTACGAGTTTTTTAACGTTCTCGATAGCGTAAAAGTTAACTTCAATTTGTATGCAGTTGGAACAGCGCCCCTAGCGGCAAACGTAGGCAAACGTTCCAACTCCATACAAATTTGAGTTAACTTTTACGCTATCGAGAACGTTAAAAAAGTCGCATTAAGCACACACTGGTCGTCTAATTAATGCTGTAAATTTCTCGCAGTGGCCACGCTTACCGGGGAGGGCTTAAGTTTGAGTGTAGATGAAAAGAAAAAGCTATATGAAGCTTGGGTGAATGCAGCCAGGCCTCTGGGTCTCAAAATTATCGTTCAAGTAGGAGGAATACCCGTGCCTGATATCATTGAACTGGTAATATAAATTAATATATAATAATAATATTGAGGGTGCGAAAGGCTATATTATATGGTTTAAGCAACATTTATCTTTGTAATTAAAGGTCCTTTTTATTTCATTTTGGTATTAGTATCAACAATTCAATGTTTTTAATTGAACTTCAATTATGTTTAGCATATTGAAATAGCTGAATAAGTTTTACTGTCATGATATTTTTTCAAAATTTTAAATTTTAAACGATTCTCCTGTAAATTTGCATAAATGTCCCTTAAGCCTTAAAGTAGCCTGTCACCTCTTGAGTTATAACCTTTATAACAATTTAATTTAAACTATTTTCTAAATTTAATCTCACGTTTTTAATATAATTATATTATTAAGTCATAATATGTAGCCGACTTAACCTAATAGGTGTATGGCTCTAATAAAGAATTAAAAAAAAAAAACATAATAAAAATATAAAATGTAACGTAATATAATTAGAGATTAAGCCGTAATGGCAGTTTTAATTATCTCGAATAAATAATTCTTTATAAATAATTATTTATTAGTAGTATCTCAAACGAAAAACGGGAAAGCGCCAAAACGGAAGAGGTTAAGTTTTTTTTTTTTTTTATTGCCCTTCTATGCAGACGAGCATACGGCCCACCTGATGGTGAGTGGTTACCGTCGCCCATGGACTTCAGAAATGCCAGGGACAGAGCCAAGCCGCTGCCTACCGTTTAATACTCTCCACAAGCCTCGTTTGAAGAAGGACATGTCATAGCGCTCGGGAAACACCGTACTGTTTAATTATTTGTGCGCACGCCGTGTTTGTATCATGGTTGTATTGACGTTGTTTGTATCTGTCATGAAGCAATCATGAAATTGTAGGTTTCATACTTCAGTGTGAAGTTGCCTTTCTGTGAAAACTTCATACAAGTATCAGAACGCAGACCTACCAAAACTCCAAATAATATTCCAAAGCGACACTGCACTCTAAAGAAAACGTTACATTTCCCGCGCTTATTGATTTAACACAGATTATGTCAATTTTTAATGTTAAGCATCTTAATATACTTTTTAAGCTATTGCATAGCTTTTATCGCGGGCTTTGAGCGCGGCGACCGAATCAAGAAATTCCGTAACGAAAATAAAACACCCCTCACTCCGCCTACCATGTAGCGTATCGCATCGCATGCGCGTCATGAAAAGTCTGCCCATCTCTATCTCGCGCTGTCTAGCTTACGAGTGTGAAGGGGACAGTTAATGTTTTGCTTTCGTTAATGTTTATAAATTTATCGTGGTCTTATTTTATTATTATTGTTTTTAATATAAAATTATTATTGTCTAATTATAATTGCATAAGTTGATAAAAAATGCAATGCAATAGCTTTACCGCGGCAGTCCCCGAGTGCCACACGTGTTTTTTTTTTTCCAGACACATTTTGCTGTCAATATAAGTGTGGACGGCATTCAACTTCTTCCACCGCCTTATTATATTATAACGAATTCGGACGAGTTCGTTGCCTTACTTGAGATAGTGGCCGAGAACGCTGGCGACCTACCTATTTATTACGATGATTTTTACGAATATACACTCGAAGAAGAAGACGACTGTAAGTGTTTTTATGACTAAACATTATAGAATAGTCAAAGAAGTGAAGCTTTTATTGGATACTAGCTGACCCGGCAGACTTCGTAGTGCCTCAATCGATAAATAAAAAACCTAAATTTTTGTATAAAATAAACTTAAAACAAACAAAAGGAATTCGTCCGACAGGTGACACATCAAAGGAAAAACAAAATTGTTATTTTTATTTAATTAATTTTAATTACCGGAAGTAGTCCTTAGAAATCCTAGACCTTAGAACTTATATCTCACGGTGGGTGGCGCATTTACGTTGTGGATGTTTATGGGCTTCAGTAACCACTTAACACCAGGTGGGCTGTGAGCTCGTCCAACCATCTAAGAAAGAAAAAAAGAAAAAAAGTAGAATGTTGAAATTATAGGCTATGATTTCTTTGAGTTCATTTTTTCGTAAAGCATGTATAGGTACAAATGGTAGTTGAGTCCAGGTAACCTTAAAGCTTAAATGGCGTTTTGGATTAAGCTCTACGTCTATTCCAGTTTCTCTACAATCTTACTTCGATTCGGCCTCTAGGAGAGTAGCGCAATTCAAGGGCATGGTCGGTACATTTAGGGTCGCAGTGTATGCATCTCTAGAAAACGACCCGAGAAGCGACCAGACCATCTTTATTTATAACCAGGTAAGTTATTGCGAAAAGCAGCGTCAAAGATGTCGGAATCGTGAATTTCAGGGATACCGTCGTAATATTATTATGATGATATTTAATGTCTGTGTTGTATATATTTGACATATTTTGTGTTTGAATTTGAGACAAGAGTTCTAAGTCTCCGTGTTATTGGTATGGTCGCATTGTTCGACACATCGGCGACAAAGAGGTCGACGTGCAACCTAATCCATGCATCAGCCCGCTGAGTTTCTCGCCGGATCTTCTTAGCGGGTCACGATTCCGGTTCGGTAGTAGATTCATTCGCGAAGCAATTGCTCTTGAGTTGTTAGGTCTCCTTCGGAGGCGCTCGGGCAGTTGTTAGCAAATCCCACCCCTCTTGGCTGAGTCTTTGCTCGCCCACCTGTCTTGGTGAAGCTGGAAAGGCTTTCGGGCCACCAGTAATCTTTCAATCATAAAAAAAAAAACATCGGCGTCTTACTTTTTATGCCGAGATAAACATTACAATGAAAAAAAGAAAATATATGATAAACAGTAGGAGATAATAGTACTTAAGTGCTTAGTCTGTGTCTATAAAGTACGGTTTGATTTACCGTTGTTTTTTTTAATTGTCAATTTAAATTTCGGACGTTTCAAATACCGAAGAATGTTAATACTAGTACAGTATGTTATACATATCTATATATTAATACGTGAAGCAAAAACTTTGTATCCCTTTTTACGAAAATTGCGCGGACGGAAGAGTATCAAATTTTCCACACTTATAGAGAATATAGGGAAGAAGTGCACAATGCAATTTTTTTTTTAAATAATGCATAAAAGGTACATTAAATCAATAAAGAAAACATTACACACACTACATATCATATTGACGCACACACGCATGCATACTTTTGTTCTAATCTAATATTGTTTGTCTTTATTAATATTTTTTATAGTATAGTCTTGGCGAAATTTGTGATTATAGAAGTATGAAATACAATCATAATAGTGTAGAAACTTACAATTCCAATTAATTATAGTCGAATTTCGACTACTGCGGGACCTCTAGTATATATTAATACGTGAAGTAAATAAAAACTTTGTATCCCTTTTTACGAAAATTGCGCGGACGGAGGAGTATGAAATTTCCCACACTTATAGAGAATATAGAGAAGGAGTGCAGAATGTTAATATTTTTTTAAATTATGCGAAAAAACATTAAATCAATTAAAAAAAACATTACACACACTACCATGTATTTGAACGCACACACGCATGCATACTATTTATTTATTGTCAAACTTTTGTTCTTGACGTCTGTGGTCAAATTGAGAATAGATTTAAATATTGTTTGTCTTCTATACTAATATTATAAAGAGGAAAGATTTGTTTGTTTGTTTGTTTCGAATAGGCTCCGAAACTACTGGACCGATTTGAAAAATTCTTTTTCCATTAGAAGCCGACATTGTCCCTGATGAACATAGGCTACTTTTAAAAAAAAAAAATTATTTTATTTTTTTGGTTTCATGTGTGTTGCGAAGCGTTTTTTGGTTTCGTGTTTCCGAAGCGAAGCGAGGGCGGGTCGCTAGTTATTAATATTTTTCTATAGTGTAGTCTTGGCTGTATTTGTGATTATAGAAGTATAATAGTCTTTGAAAATAGAATCATAATAGTGTACAAACTTACAATTTCAGTTAATTCTAGTTGAATTTCGACTACTGCGGGACCACTAGCATATTATAATAACATAGAAAAAATATATTAAAGAACAAGCTAGACTGCATCTTAAATTAAATGTCAAGCAAGCAACAATAAGCAACAACTAGATATATACAGTACAGTACCCGTGGGAAAGAGACGGTGAATTTTTGCTTCGTAGATCGTTATACCTGTCGCACATTACCTAATTGACATTTGGTTTCCATAGACACCGGATCGTTGATATTTCGTCGCACACAGGTGACACAGGTAACGTTTCCTACAACAAAAACAAAATTAGACGACTGTCTCTTTCTAGGTATCGATGTGCAATATTTATTGCCTAGTACTGTACAGTTAATATCTATTTAGGACGTATAGTCATTTGAAGTCGTCGTGGCCTAAAGGATAAGACGTCCGGTGCATTCGTGTTGGGCGATGCACCGGTGTTCGAATCCCGCTGACGGGTACCATTTTTTCTAAAATCTAACCCGCAAAGCTATAATTTGCGTAAGTACTGGTGGTAGGAACTCGTGTGAGTCCGCACGGGTTGGTACTGCCTATTTCTGCCGTGAAGCAGTAATGCGTTTCGTTTTGAAGGGTGGGGCAGCCGTTGTAACTATACTGAGATCTTAGAGCTCACATCTCAAGGCGGGTGGCGGCATTTACGTTGTAGATGGGCTCCAGTAACCTCTTAAAATCAGGTGAGTTGTGAGCTCGTCCAACCATCTAAGCAATAAATAAAAATAAAATAAAAACTTGGTACACATATGTATAACACATTGTGCTTTTAAATTCCAACAGCCAAATGTTGAAGCCGCAGCTTTCATGGACTGTAATTCGTTCATGCTACCGGCAATGAACATTTTTCCGAGCCTTTTCAAGCAGATCGTCGACCTGAGCTCTAACGGAACTAGATCAGAAGAAGCTCTCGCTCTTCAGGACAGATTGAACGATATCGTCTACGAGATATTAGACAAAGGTGAGAAGTATGTTGTTTATTTATTTATCTATACGCGAAGCAAAAACTTTGTACCCTTTTTACGAAAATTTCGCGGACGGAGGAGTATGAAATTTCCCACACTTATAGAGAATATAGAGAAGGAGTGCACGATGCTAATATTTTTTTTAAATAATGCATAAAGATACATTAAATCAATAAAGAAAACATTACACACATTGCCATGTATTTGACACACACACACACACACATATGTATAAATACTCTTTGTTGATTGTCAAACTTTAGTTAATGCTTAAAGTCTGTGGTCAAATCGAAAATAGGTTAATATTGTTTATCTTTAATTTTATTTGTCTATAGTGTAGTCTTGGCGAAATCTGTGATTATAGAAGTATAATATAGTCTTTGACAATATTACCATAATAATATTCAAACTTATAATTTTAATTAATTATAGTCGAATTTCGATTACTGCGGGACCACTAGTAGATTTAATTGCACAAACAAAAAAATAAGTACATGACAGATGTCACCTCAGGGTGCAATCGACAGTGCAATAGTCGACAACATCTTGAAATTAGAAAAGTAAAAATACAAAGAGTACATAATTTTAAGAAATATGAAATTCAGAATAACGCTTTGCCCGCTGATATAGTCTCTCAAGGATAGCTTTTATATATTTATAGGTACTAACTATACTACATTGAACTATATAACAATACTAGCGACCCGCCCTCGCTTCGCTTCGGAAACTGTAATTTATTATTGATTTCTTCACTGTTTAATGGATGTTATTATACATATAAACCTTCCTCTTCAACCACTCTAGCCATTAAAAAAAACCGCATCAAAATCCGTTGCGTAGTTTTAAAGATTTAAGCATACATAGGGATATAGGGACAGAGAAAGCGACTTTGTTTTGTACTATGTAGTGATAATGATTTCTTTACTGCTTCCTTCAGGAGATGATGTAGCAACGTTAAAAGCAGCCGCTGAACTGGTATCAGGGATTAAGCTTGGCGGCGTTCGTCCTCCAATGCGTGCGTTATCCAGGACGACGTACATGGAGATCAAGGATATACTTGAAGACAATGACGTCGAAACACACGACTAGAGCGCAGCTCGACAAGTGAAAGCGCATTGTGTGAATTGAATGAGTTTTACTACATAAAATAATAAATTAAAATAATATTTTGTCGGATATTTTTCATTTTTTTGGATGGTTTCAAGTATGTGATCCTGATAAAAAAAGTATTAATTTTTTGCTTAGATGGATGGACGAGCTCACAGCCCACCTGGTGTTAAGTGGTTACTGGAGCTTATAGACATCTACAACGTAAATGCGCCTCCCACCTTCCAAAATTGGAAGTAGTTTGCTGAAAATAATTTTTAATGACTTCGAAACGTCTGATCAACTTGAAAATTTGCAGACGCATCAATGAGCGATGATAAGACAATTTTATAATTTTGCTGTAATATCCTGATTAGTATCAACTAGATAATTGATAATTCTGATTAGTATCAACTAGACATACACTACTAGATAACTAGTATAATTGATCATTACGCAATAACTAGATTGCGTAATTACTGGTGGTAGGACCTCTTGTGAGTGCGCACGGGTGGGTACCACTACCTCGCCTATTTCTGCCGTGACCCAGTAATGCGTTTCGGTTTGAAGGGTGGAGCAGCCGTTGTAACTGTACTGATACCTTAGAACTTATATCTCAAGGTGGGTGGCGGCATTTACGCTGAGATGTCTATGGGCTCCGGTAACCACTTACCAGTTAACAGCTTAGTTAGCTCGTCCACCCTTAAAATTACGTATTTTCATTTTTAATATACGCCTGCCTATATATTATTGTGATGTTTACGATCTTCACATTTCATCCTGTTTATTTATTGTCCGGACGCGTGAGTTTCTCATCAATAATGATAATAGTCTTGTTTACATTTAAATTGCGACAGTACATAATGAAATAAGTAAAGCTGTTACGTATTATTTGTTACACTAACGTCATTACGTAAATTAATCCTAATAGGTTCAGTGGGTGTGGTCGACGCATATGCTAGAAAAAAACTAGATGTAAAGAACTTTATTTATTGTATATGCAAAAAAATGTTCAAAGCAAAGCAAACGATTTTCACATTGATTTTCTTAAGGACGACATTGAAAATAAATGGAATTTTTAATTAAATATTAGTTGATTTATGGATGAATGAATGGTAAATTATATAATATTATAATATACTTATACTTAATATTATTATATACTTACTATATATTATAATCTTGCACTGCACTAAAATTCGCATGTCAAATAATGACAAAGCATACACGCTGCTTTTAACTTATGTAATAACTCATTTTCACTATGCTTGGCGAATAAATGATTTCTTTCTTTCTTTCTTTCTTTTCTTTCAAAAGTTACTCTACGGTTTTATTAGGAAATCTCAATTCCAACAGACCTGAGAGTAGCATAATTATTATTAATACATTAGAATAGTCGTTTAAAGATAAATAAATGAATATCAAATTATAGTCAGGTCCGGACTTCAAGTAAAAATGAAACTCTAAAACAACTGCATGCGAATTCGAATAGTACTTATTTAACTATATATAATTAATGCATTATTCAGAAGGCAAAGCAAGCCCGCCCTTATGATTGTCTTTTCGAGAAATAATCAATAAACAGAAGAAAGAATTAAAACGTTAATAAGTATAATTTGATTTAGAAAAATAATAATAAAGATATTAATTTTTTTTAACCGCTCTATATAGTTAAGATTTCATTAAATAAAAATTTGATGTGTTAAGCTATAGAACAGGGACTCCCCTTGTGTTACACGATAAACTGAGAAACAATAACTCTAAGATAACAAAGCAACACAGACTCACATTATGGAATATTTCCTCTCAGCAACACTAAAGATTGTGTTTAATAGTGGCTGGCGGCGCGGCGCGGCGGTCCAAGCCCGCCAGTACGTAAGCTTAGTATCAAGTGTATAATCTATGTTTAGTATTATTTGCCGGCAGTCCGACGGAACACACGACAGGCCGAATTAAAAAAAAAAAAATCGAAATGTCACTTATAAATCTAGAATGTAGTGTCAATGGAGTTAAGAAAATATTCTCGAGAATGGAATCGCGCGATTCTAATCATCGGAACGAGTGTAATTTAGAACGTAATGATTCAGTTTGTAGTAAGAATCAATTGAAAACGTTAGACGGTAACGATAGAAGAGTTTTAGTTATTTATACAGGTGGCACAATTGGTATGGTGTGCAATTTAGAAGGAGGTGAGTTCCTAATTTATTTTCCCTCCATACCGGTCGGTTACTATGGCAACGCGTAAACTCCGCGTCCGTAAAAAGTGTGTCAGTCTAAAAATATTTTACTCAAATGTAAATAAGTTTAGTCTAACCGTGTCTGCTCTCATAGAATTAATTTTAATAATATCTTCGATAACTTACCTATTTTTATATACAATTTTAAGTGTATTTTTGTATTGTATTTGATCTTTGACATATTTTGTTTAAAAAATCAAAGTCATTACTTTAGTGTTTTATATTAGGTCATTAACCCTTTGAACTATTCACCAGAAAATGTACAGTTAACAAAGCTGTACAAAAAATGTCACTTTAATCATCAACATTATATTTTAAATACAAATTAAATAAACTTTCGTAGTAATAAAAACTCCAAAAAAATTATGTCTATCTTTTTATCTGCTAGGGTTCACATGAGCTACGTTGAATTTTCGAACGCAACCAAAGAATATGATTTCGTAATATACACACATTATTAAGATGATAAAAAATGATGCCAGCCGCTGATATGTTTCGTAATGCGTATAGTGTACAATGTACACTTATGAAACTTTTTATGGTTTCCGTTTTATTTTATTTACAAGAGAACTCAATAGACGTGTACAAAAGATTCAGATAAATTAATAGTCAAACTCTTCACGGGAAAATGAGAAATTACTTTATTTTTTATCAAACCACTATTTCATCTAATAATGGTGATTTATTAACCGATTAGAATCTGTAGAGATGTGAAATAAATTCATTTGATCTCATTTCGTTATATTTTGGTTTTTCATATAGCAAAGTATGTTATATGAAGATTCGGTTAAAATCGACGGTGGAATGTATAGCCTCGCTCATCTGATATCATGTGTTGTGTGTCTCATTAGTGGTATCAAGGTTAGGATAGCCGTCATTCTGATAACCAGAAATCTTGACCTTGGTCATATGTTTTACGGCGCCGCGGCGTTCAGATTCACACAACGCATTCACGCATCAACCCGTCACACAAAGCATTTATCACTCTGCTAGTTTACTCGAATAAAATATTTCGTTTACATATAGCCATTACTAATTTTGTTTGTATTCGAATTTTTCAATCTTGAATTATTTCAACCCACTTAAATTGAACCCATTTAAATGAACGCCACTGTATGTTAATCATACATTAACAATATCACTGAGTAATTTTGATAAGGATCTCATCTAGACGCTGAGTGCAAAGTCAACCATTACTATTTTTTCTATTTCCCTTGTAGACGGACGAGCGTACAGCCTACCTAAGTAAGTGGTTACCGTCGCCCATGGACTTTAGCAATGCCAGGGGCAGAACTAAACCGCTACCGTTACTATTTAGTTTTACTGTGGCAGCATCGAGTATGTGAGCAGTTTTTGTAGCAGGGCATTTTAGGCCCGCATGGGCAGATATTATCCTATCTATTTCCCTAAGAAAAATTCAGAGTACCTGTGCCGTGCTATAAGCGTAACAACTTAAATCATTCGCATAGGTTTATGCATGTATGAAATGCATTTCACTTTCACCAAGTATTGAAAGTGTTTCGCTTTCTTCGTGAATGGTACGAGTGATATATCCAATTATGCCAAAAATCTGTATGGCCGAGTATATGGATCAGATGTCCAACTAAAAATCTTTTCAATTTATGATCCTAGTTGTGTTTATCTTTATAGAGATAACTATCATATTAGTGAAACGCAAGCAGGCTTCGCCATTTTTAAAGCGCGTTTTTTTATACAACTCGCGTGCCATAATAATATGTCGGTAAAGTTACTACGATAGAAACTTTCTTTGAAATTTCAATAATAACTGTTATTTACGCATCAACTCCTCTTTCGCGAAGTCGGGAAAGACGGAGGCAGCGCGGCGCGGGAGGGGGCGGCAAACCGGCGGACCGGCGAGCTCCGCAGCGCGAACACACACAACCACCTTCACTTCTAAGCGGGACTCAACAGCTACAAGACGCGCAATTGTGTACAATATTATTTTGAATTAAAACCAAAAAGAATTCAATAGTATTTGTAATTTAACGGCAGACTTCACAAACCACCTAAGAAAAGAAATCACAAAGGAAATACAGTCTGAGAATTCACAATCAAGAATAACTGTAAAATGACTAAATATAATCTGATAAGTGAAGTTAATGCGTGAATCACGGACAAATCCAGATATCTTATACCTTTAAACGAGCAATTCTTGTATATTAATATATATGTATATATCTGAATCTCGGAAACGGCTCCAACGATGTTCATAAAATTTAATAAACAGGGGATTTCGGGGGCGATAAATCGATCTAGCTACGATTTATTTTCAGAAAATGTTGTTTTATTTGTGTTTTTAATAATTATCAACTCTTCCCGACATCTATTGCCGAATAATAATACTATTTTTCTTAATTGAGGGCAACTAACCGCTTTAAAGACACAACAAGATGGCGTTATAAAAAAAAAAACCGAGTAAAGCCCGGTCATCATCTAGTTTAATTTAACAAACACGATGTCGTACTTTTGTATTAGGTTCATCATCATTCTCCTGTCCTTCTCCCAGTCACCTGGGGTCGGCGCAATATGTTTTATCCTTCCATACTCTTCTATCATACAATATACCATTCCTTCGGTCACTCCCCTCTTACACATATCATCTTTCACGCAATCTACCAATTTCTTCTTAGGTCTTCCTCTATATCCTTCCACATTCATAGTTAGCACTCTCTTACCAACCTCATTTTCATTTTGTCTCATCACATGTCCATACCATCCCAAACGCGCACTTCTCAGTTTCTCTGTCACAGGTGCCACTTCCAGACTTCCTCTAACATATTCATTCCGTATTCTATCCATTCTCGTTACTCCACATATCCATCGGAACATTCGCATCTCTCCTGCACGAAATCGCCTTTCATCCGTACTTTTGTATTATGTTAACGTATTATTATCAGCTCTAGAAAGTAGCCGTCGTGGCGTAAATGGTAATCTGCTTCTTGTACTCATATCAAAGCACATCACCATTTTATCACTGGTGGTAGGACCTCTTGGGAGTCCGCACGGGTAGGTACCACCACCCCGCCTATTTCCGCCGTGAAGCAGTAATGCGTTTCGGTTCGAAGGGTGGGGGTAGCCGTTGTAACTATACTGAGACCTTAGAACTTATATCTTGAGGTGGGTAGCGTAATTACGTTGTAGATGTCTATGGGCTCCAGTAACCACTTAACACCAGGTGGGCTGTGAGCTTGTCCATCCATCTAAGCAATAATAAAAAAAAAACATCAGTAATTAGACTTTCCAAAAAAATTGTCGCCTTAATTTTTATAATCAATGCTATTCTTTCTTCGTAGAAATCTTTTCTTAATTTGAGTATATACTTACATAGAAATAGAGTACCTACCGTAGGATTTGAATCTCTGCATCTATGTCAGTGACGTCGCATACATCACGTCTTTACAGGAGTCCACGATGGCCACGGAGTCTTCCAAATTTGTCCACTTTTTTTCTTTCCTCTCAATCCATTCAGCATCCGTTTTCGGACTCGCAATTGCTAGGTTGTATAAATATTCGATCAGATTAGATTACAATTATCGCACCAGTAACAAAGAGTTATTAATGTTTATCACATTCGATCGGTTAGGATCATAAAAAAGTATATATCGAAATGAAAACATTAAAATACTATTATCGCAGTGAATGCATTACGATTTTTATGTGTCGGATTAAATTAGAAATGCTTTTTATTTTTATTAGGTACTAGCTGACCCGGCAGACTTCGTAGTGCCTAAATCGATAAATAAAATACCTAAACTTTTGTATAAAAAACTTAAAACATAAAACGAACAAAAGGAATCCGTCCGACAGGGGACACATCAAAGGGAAAACAAAATTGTTATTTTTATTTAATTCCGAGCATTTTCACATTTATTTACCTTTTAAATCTTCTCTGGACTTCCACAAATAATTCAAGACCAAAATTAGCCAAATCGGTCCAGCCGTTCTCGAGTTTTAGTGAGACTAACGAACAGCAATTCATTTTTATATAATAATATATAGATGATTTGTAATCAACCAAAAGCACTAAGAAATAGCCATTTTAATATACATTTATTTACGGTCATTAGTTATTCTTTAAACAATCATTAAATAAAATCTACAGTAAAAATAATATTGACTACGTAATGTTGGTCTAACATAGCGCCCCATATCTTTTCGTCGGTGTTGTAAAAGGCGGCTAAGTGATTTCGACTTACCCCAGAATATAGATCAGTATCTTCTGAGTTTTTTCCTTCCTTCCTTATCTTTGATAACCTTTTCCAACTAGTTATGGACTGGTAGGTGAGCTCACGGGCTCAACCAACTTGAGAAATATTTGGTAACACTGTCCCCTAGTAAGATCAATGTTTCACTGAATCTTCAATCGCATTGGAATTGCGGAGTATTATACCAGTATACAGCTTACACCCCCCAACATTGAATGGAAATAAAGCACATTGCTAGCCTCATTGAATGTACATCAAAGTCTTGTCTATGTCTGCCGTGAAGCAATCGTGCGTTCCAGTTTGAAGGGTGGGACAGCGGTAGATTATAATTGCGGTGATCAATCTCACGACCCAGGGATGGGTGGTGGAATTTAGGTGGTGGTACTTGTGGGTTCCTATAATTACCAGGCGAGCCATGAGTGCGATCCGACTAATGCAATAAAAAGTAAACACATTGCTACATTGCAACGGTAGGCAGCGGCTTGGCTCTGCCCCTGGCATTGCTGAAGTCCATGGGCGACGGTAACCACTCACCATCAGGTGGGCCGTATGCTCGTCTGCCTACAAGGGCAATAAAAAAAAAAAAAAAAAAATACATTAAAATATTGCGACTTAAATAGTCTTCTTCAGAGAGCACGCGGAGCCAATAGTAATTGTTACCGACCGTTATCTAACTAATGAGGTCATCGTGCCCCCTTACGGGGCAAGGAACAAACCTCGGGGCAAGCCCCTCTGCCCGGGTATGATGAGCCGGTACTAATTAATTAACTTTACTAGAATTTAAATTTATTTTCATTAACACTTGGTAGCGGCATTTCTTCTCGTATCTAGTTTCGATTTTAACTATTCATGATCTAAAACAAAATTAGGATACAGTAATTCCCCCTATAACACGATAGATTGGTTCCGCGTTATAGGAGAATTCTCGCATAACATGCTTGTATGACCCCATATAACGCGTTATGTACAAATATAATATAATATAACCAATGTTTTTACAATTTAAAAACTAGGAATGGAAATTAAATAATTTTTTTTTTTTTTTTTTTTTTTTTTTTTTTTTTTTTTTTTTTTTTTTTTTTTTTTTTTTATTTTTTTTATTGCTTAGATGTGTGGACGAGCTCACAGCCCACCTGGTGTGAAGTGGTTACTGGAGCCCATATACATCTACAACGTAAATGCGCCACACACCTTGAGATATAGTTCTAAGGTCTCAGTATAGTCACAACGGCTGCCCCACCCTTCAAACCGAAACGCATTACTGCTTCACGGCAGAAATAGGCGGGGCGGTGGTACCTACCCGTGCGGACTCACAAGAGGTCCTACCACCAGTAATTACGCAAATTATAATTTTGCGGGTTTTTGATTTTTACTGCACGATGTTATTCCTTCACCGTGGAAGTCAATCGTGAACATTTGTTGAGTACGTATTTCATTAGAAAAATTGGTACCCGCCAGCGAGATTCGAACACCGGTGCATCGCTCGATACGAATGCACCGGACGTTTTATCCTTTAGGCCACAACGACTTATAAATAAATAAATTTAATTTAAAATTTAATTTAAAATTTAATAAATTTAATTTAATTTTATAACAACACAATTTGACACAACGTGCAAAGGTACGCGAAATTGATTATGAATCGTAAAAATTATAAGTTTCACAGTATGTACAGGAATATAACGTGTGAAATCCCCGCATTATGTCGGGGAATATACGTGTTATACGAGGGACTAAAATCGCGTAATATGAAAATGCGTTATAAGAGTATTGTGTTATAAGGGGGATTACTTGTCAAATAGCTACTGGTTTTAGTCGTTTCACTCTTGGTTGTGATCGTTATGTAGCCTTGAAGGGGCAGATCTGACGCGTCCAATGATTCTACTGGTATGTTTTTTTTTTATTGCTTAGAAGGCTGGACGAGCTCGCAGCCCACCTGGTGTTAAGTGGTTACTGGAGCCCATAGACATCCACAACGTAAATGCGCCACCAACCTTGAGATATAAGTTCTTAGGTTTCAAGTATGTCTCAAGTATAGTTATGTGCGTATTGTTTGCAGTGCTAGCGCCGCAGAAGAACTTGTTCGAGGGTCTCATCAGGGAGTTTCCTCAGCTCCACGACCCCGCTTTGTGGGAGCAAAGAACCCACGATCCCACTTTTGACCGAAGCTTCCTTGTTTTACCAAGTCTGTATTCATTTTTTGCATTTTAAATTAATGTCCGAATATTGTTTTAATACGTAGGTCATATACGAGCAGTCAGCTTTTATGGACAATTAAAATACTTATTTCGAATAATCCTTATAAGGTACTAGCCGTATTTGTCCGCTTCGCTGGGCATTTAAAATTAACATTATTATTTATTGTCATTATTATTAGGGAGTCCAACGCTCATATATAAATATTATCCTATATGGATAGCAAGTTTCAAGTCAATCGGATGCATGGTTCAGTAGTTATAACGGAACATCCGTAAAAACCACTATAGATTTACATATTAGTATAGATCATTAACTACATCAAACAAATACTAGAAAGTACCTACCTAGTGTAAAACAGATGATATAAAAGAAGATTTTAATTTTTTCTTACGTCAATGAATAAAATTATATAGCTTTAAAAATTAATTTTAAGTTCTTAAAGAAATATTGAGTAATTTTTTTGGTAACATTATTATTCAGAAACAAACGATACGAGTCTTAGAATTTTCTACAAGATACAGGAGTATGAAAATCTATTGGATTCTTCGAATATGTCAGAGGAAGATTGGATTTTCCTAGCTGAAGATATAAAGGTAGGAATAGTTATTAAGCGTAATTTTTATTAATTATTTGGAAATTATAATTCTCTTAATCGGGGTGTTGATTTATTATAAATACATTCCAGAGGGTATTTATTTTTATTTAATCATTAGAAACTCTTGCCAGATAAACTTGCATGCATCTCCTGTGAGCTACCATTATTAAGATTATTTTCCGTTTTTTTGCTCTAGACGGGTGATGAAACTTACAGACCGCTTTATACTAGGTCGTTGTCGAAACCCATTAAAGTCGCAACAAGAATACCACCATCCAGACTGAGATATGATGGTAGAAATGGTAATATTATTGTGTAGCCCAGCCGACACTTCAAAACCAAATGCATTACTGCTTCGCGGTAGAAATAGGCAGGATGATGGCACATAGATGTGCGAGATTATTGTAACATCCTAGTCATCATTCTCCTGTCCTTCTGCCTGGGGTAGGCGCAACATGTTTTCTAATTTCATAATCTCCTATCATATACCATTTCTTCGGTCACTTCCCTCTCATACACATCGTCTTTCACGCAATCACACAAATAATTATTAGGACGATAACATCCTGTAACATCCTAGTAATTATGAAGAAAATTTCAGAGGTTTGTTTTTTATTACAAAACGTCATCAATGACTGTTAGATACGCATGTCCCTACAGACTTATTCACCAAAGTGGCGAATTCAATTATAACCATCTCAATTGCAGCCTAGAGGTCAACACCCTAAGATGGATTACATGGATGGACATTTTTGTAAAAGCTTAATTGGCGATTTGGTTTTTATGTCGTGAGATTTAGCGTTTAGATTGGCAAATGTGTATTATTCTCCGTTTGTTTTATACAACAGAAATACTACGAGCAGTATGATGGTTTTGTGGTACTCCACGGGACGGACACGCTCAGCTACACCGCGTCAGCCCTCTCGTTCATGTTCGAGAATTTGGGGAAGGGAATCGTGATAACAGGATCTCAGGTACGATGCATACTCGATTTTAATTATATAAATGACGTCATAGATACAATTTTCCTTTTTTTCCCTACCTGTGCTGTAATCTAGGTGGCTATGTGCAGTGTTTGTTATGTACTTCGTATATCGCGACCCGCTCCGCTCACAGTAGTAATAAACCAGCTGTTATTACGTACGGTCGTTTCATTGCCCCTAAGTTCTGATATAACAACTGGCGACGAATTACCCACAAGTGCATATTATATATAAAAAAAAATATGGCTCAACTTATAGGAAACATATCTGAGTTTGATTATAAAACCCAAGAATGGCAGATCTTTTACAAGAAATTAGAAAATTTCCTAAAGTTGAACAAAGTTTTAGCTGAAGATTGGTGCTCCGTGCTTATTGCACATCTTTCAGATGATTCGTATCGGCTTGTGAGGAACCTCGTACATCCTAAGGAGGTAGAAACAATACAATGGACTGAGCTGGTTAGAGTACTCAACGGACATTTTCAACCGAAAAGATCGACTTTTGCCGACAGGGCAAAATTTTATGGTGCGATCAGAATGGACGGTGAGAAAGTCGAAGATTGGGCGGCACGTCTGAGGGGACTCGCCGTGCACTGTAATTTCGGTACAGAATTAGATACGTTGCTACGTGATCGATTTATTCTAGGCCTGAAGGTAGGTCCAGAAAGAGATCGATTGTTCGAACAAGACTCGAACTCCCTAACGCTTTCGAGAGCTATTGAAATAGCCTAGGAGACTGCGTGTGCGCGGGCGGCGAGAGCTGATGTTGATGGTGGTGAGCAGCTTATCAAACAAGAGATGGTGTATCGTGTCAGCGAGCGTCGGGCACGGGGCGCCTCGGCGCAGGCGGAGTCGTCGTGGGCATCGGCGGCAGCCGCGCGCTGTGCAGTGTGCGGGTTGAAAGGTCATTCCGTAGAAAAGTGCCGTTTCAAAGACTATAAGTGTATGATTTGTGGTAAAAAGGGTCACCTTAAGAAAGTGTGCAGTGTCAAAAAGGTCGGAAAACTGTCGTTAAATAATATGGATGATAACGAAAGCGATGGACACGAATGTAAAAAATGTGATTTGTATAATTTAAGGTATGTTCGCTACGATCCTATTAAGTTGAACATTTCTATAAATAATAAGTTTTATTCTATGGAATTAGATTGCGGAGCTGCTCGTAGTGTAATTTCAGAAAGATTTTACAGGGATAACTTCCCATTATACAAATTAAGTAAGTCTGATATAGTATTTTGTCTTTATACTAAGCATAAAGTTACGCCCGTAGGTTATTTCGATTGTGAAGTAAGTTACAATGGTATTATGAAGCCTATGTCGTTTTATGTAATTTCAGAAGGTGGTCCACCATTATTAGGGCGGGATTTCATGACGCAATTTAATATGAGTTTAGTTTCTATGTGTAACAATAATAATTTATCAGTTAGAGCGGAATACCAAGAGGTGCAGCAGATCTTGAATGAATTCCCTGACATTTGGAGAGATGAATTGGGCCGTTTTAATAAATATGAAGTGCATTTACACTTGAAAGAAAATACAACACCTAAATTTTTTAAGCCACGCCAAATACCGTTTGCTCTAAAGGACAAGGTTGAAGAAGAATTACATAGGCTTGTCGAAACAGGTATATTAGTACCAGTACAGTTTTCAGATTATGCTACGCCCATAGTACCAGTTCTGAAGGAGAATGGTAAAGTGAAAATAGCTGGAGATTTTTCCTGTACCCTAAATAAAGTTTTAAAAATTGACAAATATCCATTACCCCACATAGACGAGGTTTTCGCGAAGTTAGGCGGCGGAGAACATTATTCTAAGCTAGATTTAAGTAATGCCTATAATCAAATTTGTTTGTCTCAAGCCTCTCAAGACCTCACAACTATAAATACACCGAAAGGCCTTTTCAAATATACACGCTTAGTGTACGGTCTCGCGAATGCCCCAGCTATTTTCCAGCGCACAATAGAATCTCTAGTAGTGGGTATTGAAGGAGTGTCGTGTTGGTATGATGATATTTGTTTAACAGCCCCAAGTAGAACCGTACATTTGCAGAGACTTCGTTTATTGCTAGGTAGATTACAAAATGCTGGGTTAAGGCTTCAAAAAGAAAAGTGTTCTTTTTTCCAGGACAGTGTCACATATTTAGGTTTTAAAATAGATAAAAATGGTCTTAGAACATGTCCCAGTAAAGTAGATGCAATTCTAAAAGCCCCAATCCCCACAAATGTCCTAGAATTAAAAAGATTTCTCGGAGTAATTAATTACTACAGGAATTTTATTCCTAACGCATCCTCATTATTAAGTCCGCTGAACGAATTATTAAAAGACGACATAAAATGGCACTGGGATAAGCGACAGCAGCTTGCGTTTGATTCCGTGCGAAAAGAACTCGCCTCGGACCGCGTACTATCACATTTCGATCCGAGGGCGCAGCTAACATTGACAGTGGATGCGGGCCCGTCTGGTCTCGGCGCGGTACTCGCGCAATGCTACAGCGACGGTACAGAACGGCCGATCGCGTTCGGTTCGCGTTCCTTATCGCCAAGCGAAAAGAATTATAGTCAGATTCATAAAGAGGCGACGGCTATAGTGTTTGGCGTTAAGCGCTTTCATCAGTATTTGTATGGGTGTCAGGAACCATTCATATTAAGAACAGACCACAGACCGCTCCTATCTATTTTTGGTAAAAAAAACGGCATATCAGTGACCGCCGCGCTACGCTTACAAAGATATTCTATTATGTTATCTGCTTATAACTACGTTGTGCAATATATAAGTAACAAAAACAATATTGTGGCAGATTACTTTTCCCGAGCGCCGTTAGCTTACGAACCGAACGGGTCAGCTGATAGGAAACAAAGCGAGGAACATAGTGCTATCTCCTTTATGGATGCAACACAAGAACCAGTCTCTTTCGAACGAATACAGCATGCCACCGCCAATGACAAAACTATTAAAACAGTCATTAATTATATGCAGCAGGGGTGGCCGCGTAAGATTAGTTGCAAATTAATATTACCCTATTTTATGTGTAAAACTGATTTAGAAGTTATCAATAGTTGTTTGTTTCGTGGACATAAAATAGTCATTCCGGCGGTATTTCGAGATCGTATGTTAGAAGAACTACATTGTGCTCATTTCGGTATCGTTAAGACGAAAAATATGGCACGAAGTCGCATGTGGTGGCCAGGTATTGACAGCGATATTGAGCGTTTAGTTGGCAGCTGTGACGTATGCGCCGCTCAGCGCAGCGCGCCGGCCCGTGCGCCCCCCGCGCCCTGGCCGCGCCCGCCTGCCCCATGGCACCGTATTCACATAGATTATATGTCTATAGGGCAAACGGTACACTATTTAATTGTTATCGATGCATTTAGTAAATGGCTCGAATGCATTCATATGAATTGCGGCACCTCCACTAGTGCGTTAATATTGAAACTGAAAGAATTATTCTCAGTTTTCGGTATCCCTAACGAAATTGTATCAGATAACGACATTAAGATATGTTCCGTGGAATTTCAACAATTTTGTAAATATAACGGTATAAATTACTTAAATTCACCGATCTATCATCCAGCAAGTAACGGCCAAGCCGAGAACTCGGTGAAAACTTGCCGAAAAATGTTAAAATGTATAATCGAACAAAATAAATATAATACTAATTTCAATCCACGGCTTATTCAAGAAAAATTAATTGGATTTTTGTTCGATTATCGTAATAGTACACATTGCACAACAGGCGCATCACCTGCAAGTATGATGTTTGGACGTAATTTAAGAACAAGATTAGATTTAATATTACCCACTAAAAAAGTGGAAGATAATGCAGTTGTTCCTAATAAAGAACTAAGTAAATGTAGACAATTCCAAATAGGTGAAATAGTCTGGGCAAGATTTTTTATTGCTCGAAAGGCTAGCTGGATGAAAGGAAAAATAACGAATATCTTAGGCAATAGAATGTTTCAGATCAATTTTGAAAACTGTGATTCAACGTGTGTCAGACATTTGGATCAGATTAGGAAGTACACGGATGCTAGGTCAAAAACAATTGTGAGCGATGTTGGTTCCACCGAAGGCGCTAGTATTTCCGTCCCGGATCGACCCACAACAGTGCAATCAGTATCGCAGCCTAGCTCTGAGTTAGTGCTGTCTTCACCTATGTCGTCGCCGCCGGTACCGGAGCCGGCACCAGTATCGGCCCCCACGCACGGCAATAACGTTGACATTGTGAGGGGGGAGGATGAGGAGGGCGAAGAATGGGAGGAGGCTAGTGAAAACATCGCAGCTGCCAGCCTGCCGACCGAGTGTGAACCTGATTACCCTGTTGTAGCATCAGATGACCCCGATAACGTGAGATTAAAAGAGAGGGCGCCAGATAATGAAAGACAGTGTGGTCGACCAAAGAGGACAAGAAAAGTAGTAGATTATAAGAAGTATTTTTAAATTAACGATAAGCTAATTAGTTGTTTTCTTTGTCAGGATTTCAAAATAATGAGGGAGGAGTGCAGTGTTTGTTATGTACTTCGTATATCGCGACCCGCTCCGCTCACAGTAGTAATAAACCAGCTGTTATTACGTACGGTCGTTTCATTGCCCCTAAGTTCCGATATAACACTATGCCAACGTAACCGGGTGAGTAAGTAAGCTCACGGGCTCTAATCAAGCGAATTTGCTAACACTGGCCCTAGCAAGAGCCGTGCTTCGCAGAATCTACCACCGGATCGGAAACGCGGCCCACTGAGAAGATCCGGCGAGAAACTCAGTGGGCTCTGTCTGGGGGCAGATATCACGACGATCAAACTAAATTTCATAGTACTTATAGTAGCATTAGTTAATGAGGCCCAGTTGTCGAATTCATACAAAATATCAACATTTCCTTTTCAATTCGAACATTAATTAAACAAAAAGTCGCACTCCGTTAATCGCGTAATGCGTTGAAGAAGTGGATATTATGTAAAGGCGTATTCATGTTCTTTACTTTTGCTTTTTGATATTAAAATATGTATTAAATAACTAGCTGACCCGGCAGATTTCGTAGTGCCTTAATCTAAAAAAAAAAAACACCTAACCTTTTGTATAAAATACACTTAAAACAAACAAAAGGAATCCGTCTGACGAGGGAGATAACAAAGGAAAAACAAAATTGTTATTTTTATTTAATTCCGAGCATTTTCATATTTATTTACCTTTTAAACCTTTTCTGGACTTCCACAAATAATTCAAGACCAAAATTAGCCAAATCGGTCCAGCTACTCTCGAGTTTTAGCAAGATTAACGAACAGCAATTCACTTTTATATATATAGATATACAGATTTTGTAAACAGATACCGATTTTCGAGCCAAGAAGCGACGGCGTGGACAATTTTGTTTCATCGCTTCTGATCGCGGGCGGCCTTAACATACCTGAAGTTACAGTTTTCTTTGGAAGTAAACTGTACAGAGGAAATAGGTGATGTTTTTATTATTATTATTGCTTATATGGGTGGACGAGCTCACAGCCCACCCGGTATTAAGTGGTTACTGGAGCCCATAGACATATACGACGTAAATGCGCCACCCACCTTGAGATATAAGTTTTAAGATCTCAAGTATAGTTACAACGGCTGTCCCACCCTTCAAACCGAAACGCATTACTGCTTCACGGCAAAAATAGGCAGGGTGGTGGTACCTACCCGTGCGGACTCACAAGAGGTCCTACCACCAGTCAACATCCAATAGATGTGAATCCAACATACTAGAATATTGAAAGCCATCAAACATTTCATATAATTAAATACATGTTAATAATATCCTAGTTTCGAAGATTAAGATATCAATATCACACACTTGTGAGATGATCAGGAAGTCAAACGATCAGAGTCATGGTGAAAAAATATACATGTTTAATGATTTTGTTAATCCGAAATGGAGCAGCGAATGGTTTTATAAGACATAGAGTCGAATAGAAGATACTCTTAATCCTTTAGACGCCTATTAAGATCTCTTTAATTTTATTATTTCTAATAATTAGTAATGAACAGAAATTTTACCTCTTACCCTTAGATTCTCCAGCCTTCGATTTTCAGAAGCTTTCAGAAAAAATCTTAAGTTTAATTTGTAATTAAAGATAACCGACATTTAATTTATTTATTTATTTTATTTATGTACACACAAAAAAGAAGACATACTACAGAGTAATAGGAAAATTATGTACAAAGGCACTGCTTATTTCTTTAAGAAATCTCTTCCAGCAGACCTGCGAGTGGATTATGAGAATAATAATTATTAAAAGTGATGAGTGTGTGTAGAACAGCTAAAATAACAAATACAACATGAGAATTATAGTAATGCACATACACATAGAAAATATTGATTTAAATATCAATCAACAAATGGGTCGATTAGTAACCGCTGTCTTCACTCCGATATAGAACACGAAAGGTATCAGCGACTCATCTCCACGCTTTCGATTCTCCAAACTGCGTGCCCATAGTAGAAGTTGGCCTTGAGATGGAAGTCAACAAGGCTGCCATATTCAAACCCAACACGATCGAGAAGTTTCACGTGCACGCCAGAATGTCCAAGAACGTGGGCTTGCTGAGGATCTTTCCGAGCATCAGCATTGCTGTGGTTAAGGCTTTCTGCCAACCGCCCATCGAAGGTAAATTTCATCATTGCCACATCGACCTGTAATGGTTTTTTATCGCGTAGTTAAATTAACTAGTCAGGGCGGAAAAAAATCCGCCCCAATACTGGAATTTTACCTGAACTTATAGTTTATATATTTTATTATTCAAAATTAAAATAACTAATTTATTGCGGAAACTTTATCATAATTATGTCATATACCTATTCCAAAAACATAAATAAATATTCGTTTTTTTTTCTAACAATTATAAATTTTGCACTAAAGGTGACTCATAATTATTATATTACATCAAAAAGAAAAAAAAAACTAATTAAAATTCTTTAATTACAGAAAATAGAAAAATCGATTATTATTTTAAACCTCCAAGGAAATAAATTGATTAAATCGTTTTGATTATTAATTTTTACCAAAAGTGCCAAAATTATAATTCACAAATAATGGATGAATTGAATTTCTTGAATTCTCAATTGAAAAGAAAATTATTAATTAATTATATTGAGCAATCTTGAAAAGACAAAAAAAAAATTTTTACTTTCAAATAAGCCGCCCCAAAAAATTTGCGGCCCTGGGCACTTGCCCCGACTGCCCCTAGTGTAAATCCATCACTGTAACTAGTGGTGTCTCAATAGCCGAAATTCGATAGGAATAGGAATAGGATCATGATGACTACGATAAAATACTAATAATAATATTGTTTATTTCGGCTTGGTATATTAAGCGTGCTTTTTATTTTTTAAATAGACACATCTGTTATGCTCTGCCCAAAGTCTATAACTAATATGGCATTACAAAAAAAGGGACATAGTGTCTATTCAATGTAGTACGTCGATCTATTAATAGATTTAGAAGATATTCGACTTCCGTATTTTAAAGTTAACCAATTGTGATAACATGCAATTTAAGGTCTGATCATTCGATCATGAGATAAACGTTATCCATCTAATAAATCATAAACTGACGGACTACTTATACAGTTTGATTGCTGACCGAAATACAATATCCAAATTATTCGTGTTCTATTTTACAATCTGAATAACTATTACTTCCTTAATAAAATACTTTTTTGACGGCCCTTTTCCGATTCGTATTGATCTGACTTTAGCATGGCTCATTTCCTGTACATTATTCAACTCCAAAGTAGGTATTATATAACCCTTAACACGTGAAGAAGAAGTAACATTTTTGCAAAATGGCTTTCTCCCCCACAAATCGCCCCACTAATAGTAGCGATAGTAGCAGATAAATTTTTATACACAGGAATGGTACTAGAATGCTACGGAGCCGGCAATATTCCTATCAATCGCGATGACGTTTTGAACGTTTTGGCTGAAGCCGTCAAGAGAGGAGTCATTATGATTGTGATCACGCAGTGCAATACCGGATCTGTGGCGGCTTTGTACGAGACGGGACAAGTGAGTAAGACCTTTAGTGAGTGCAAAAAAGGTCTAAAGATATCCGACTATGTATTATTTTAGTAAAATTGTTCCGTATCTTCATTTCTGGAGGCTGTGTCTAATTTGAAGACTGTTATCTGACGATTGGTCGCATAATTCTTTTCCGCGTTTCTCTATCTTCAGCAGTATTGGTTCAAGCATAGGCACGCGGGTGAGTGATGCTATCAGTTTTGATCAACTGGTGAGGTGACAGTCCGCGGGATCTTAATATATCAAATCAAATCAAAACAAAAAAAAATTTTTCAACATAAATGAAAGTACATACTTGTTGAACGTCAAAAAAACTACCGCCAATTCACAAGAACTAGCCTCCGTCCTGAGAAGAATTGGCAAGAAACTCAGCGGGCATGTCTTTTTTTTTTTAAATATGAAATTATTATTATTTATTTATTTTTGGAACGAAGTTCCTTACGGCAGGCTTGGAGGGGATAGGGATTTTGCTGCGCGACCGAACTGAAAAAAATGTGATAGTAAAACCGTAAGAAAAAATCCGTGGAAAAAAGTGCGTGGAATAAAACCGTTAAATGAGACGTGCGCAGGCGCGACAGTCGCATACACAAGCGAGTAGTGTATAATACCTTTCTCTTTCTTTCTTTTCGTTCTCTCATCCATTCTCTTTCTATTACCACTCCACCCCGCCAATGCATAGTATATACTCATGAATTCATGGACAAGCACGTGGCGAATACTCACATTATAGATACATTTTACTCGTGAGTAGCCACGTTTATTTTAGTTGATAATTTGAATTACGATGTTTTTTTATTTTAAGTAATTTATTATTTCCTAAAATACTGAATTTCCTAAATACTTTCTTGTACTTAAATAAAAACTAATCAGCAAAATTTAAGAGAAAAATCAAGAAAACCTACATAAAATTGAGCACGATTTTTTTTGCAATTTGTGTCGATTCTACATTAGCCGAAGGAACTTCGTTCCTACCTGGTGTCCCACGACACCACATATGGTTTTTTTTAATATTAATGAATATGAAATTTATACAATGAGTATTATAACGTTACAATTACTACAATATTGAAATTCCCGGAGCGAGCAACTCATTCCCACTTTGTGCAATCTTCTAGATAATCATTGACTTTATAGTAAGCTTTATTGCACAGATGTTCTTTAATAGTTTTCTTAAACTTATGTATATGTAGGTTCTGAACATCTTGTGGGATTTTGTTGTACAGGCGCACAGACAAACACCCGAATGAATTTCGTATCTTATGTTACCTACTCATCGGCACAACAAGCTTGTGTTTGTTCCTAGTATTTCTATTATGTATGTCCGACTTTTTAGGAAACTCCTCAATATGTTTACGAACATACATCCAATTTTCAAAAATGTACTGGGATGGCATAGTGAGAACTTTAAATTTCTCCCTCAGGGATTCCCTCCCTGAGGGAGAAATTTAAAGAAATTAAAGTTTAGTTTAATTTAGATTTATTTAAGAAATTTAGTTTAGAGTGCATGTTATAAATAGCACGTATAGCTCTTTTCTGCAGAATAAATATCATTTCTACATCGGCCGCATTGCCCCATAGCAAAATGCCATAGGACATGACACTGTGGAAGTAACTAAAGTAAACTAAACGAGCCGTGTCCGCGTTTGTTAACATTCTAATTTTTTTTACTGCGTATGCTGCAGAGCTGAGCTTACTCGCCAATTTATGAATATGAGGTCCCCACTGCAGTTTGGAGTCCACTGTTATACCAAGAAATACGGTTGACTCAACAAGCTCCAATGATTCCTCAGAAACAATTACATCACTATCCACTTGTCTCACATTTAAAGATGATTTAATACATTTTAAAGTAAATTTAATACATTTAGTTTTCTTACTATTCAATAATAGGTTATTGATACGGAACCAATGAACCACACACGAAATCGCATCATCGCATCTGTATATGTACATATATACACATTATTATATATACATTTATATAATAAGTCGTTGTATGTTCTCAATGAACTCCAAAAAGGCATACCGATTTCGATAACATTGTGTCAGGAAATCTTCAGATTGTCCTAGTGGTGGATTTTGTGAAGTTTGGTACCGATCGGATCAAAATCACATCAAAGATCGACCAGTCGGCGGGGCGAGTGAGGGAAAGCTCTCCTCACTACGCAGAAACCCGCCGCCGCCGAGCAGGGGGTCGGGACCGGGGTCGTATCCGTGGCCTGGCCCCCTAAGAGCTAGGGGTCCCACCCGTTTTGTGCGGGGAGAGACCCAGACGTGGGGTGGCGTGCTTGGCACGCTCACCCGCAATAGGAAGCCGGGTGATGGTAGACCGCGTTCCCCCGACCGCTCTGGGGGAAGGTGTAACGCGGCGCCATCAAAGCGGGCTCTCGGCCCGAGAACGAGGGAACTGGTGGTCGTGTCGCTGGCGGCCACCGGTCCGGCGTCCGTGGGACGGTGGGATGGATGTAATGTGCTCTGCGTCAACCCTGTCCCGCCGTTTCAATAGCCCCGACTGGGCTCCGGCCCGGTCCGAGGTAGGGCGCCGGTTGTGAGCGGCAGGAGTTTTTAGTGGGTTCAACTCCCACATACCCCACCTGCCGCGCGGGTGGGGATCCGGCGATTTTCTCCTGTGGGAAAAAAAAAAAAAAAAGATCGACCAGTAAAACGGACCGGGTTCGACTAGTATAATATAACACGCTTAAAACTATATCTTTTTTTTTTATAGCTTAAATGGGTGGACGAGCTCACAGCCCACCTGGTGTTAAGTGGTTACTGAAGCCCACAACGTAAATGCACAGTATAGTCACAACGGCTGCCCCACCCTTCAAACCGAAACGAATTACTGCTTCACGGCAGAAATAGGCAGTGGTACCCACCCGCGCGGACTCACCAGAGGTCCTATCATTAGTAAGTCTGTGTTGCGTTTCTTTTCTAGAAGTTCATTATCGTTACATTACAGTTGATGGCGAAATACGGTGTTGTGTCTGGCTTTGACATGACCCCGGAAGCGGCTTTGACTAAGCTATCGTATGTACTGACGAAAACCGAACTAAGTTATAAAGAGAAAACCGAGGTGATTTAATAAAACATTTTCATTAAACTGGGCATAAGAATAAAATTTAATGATGATATTAAGAAATATTTCGATAAGACCTTATTTTATATATTGGAATTATTTGAAATAAATTGCAATGATTTGAATTAAAATGTTGTATGGTGACGTCACTGTACAAGATTGCGAGCTATTTGTGAAACCGCTCTATAAGTTCCTTAATTTTCAAACATTTTTTCATCGCCTTGTGGGTATTCGTTGTTCACATACATTACATGCAAAATGTCAAAGGGTCTGCCTGCCTCCCGCTTTCTTTTAAGGTGAGAGATGAACTACGTTTATCCATGATATTCCAACTGTAATCCCCATTAGTTGTGTCCTTCGGGTCCTATCTCATGAAATTTGCGATGAGCACCAGCTCGGCATTGGCATTATTGACGTTCATGAGCATCGGTGACCGCTCACGATAAGCTCACATCAGCCATAAAAGGCATTTGGTATCAACGAGCCTATGGTCTTTTCGGTGCTAAGTGGCTACCGGAGCTTGTAGGCATCAACAAAGTAAATACCATTCCCCACCTTGAGACATGAGCTCTATCTAACTCTCAGTTATGTAGTACAATGGATGCTCCACACTTAAAGTCGGAACCCATAACTGCTTGCCTGCAGAAATTGGTAGGGTAGGTAGGGTAGGCTCATAAGACGCCTTACAGCAACTATTATAACGAAAAAGTTACCTTTTCAGATGATGATGAGGAATATCAGAGGTGAATTAACCAATGTCTCTTCTATGGCTATCGAGGTGAGCAATACTAAAAATTGTTGTGTTTTATTAAGTACCGTCGCGTGTGATTTAAATTGACCTCACAACATTTCTACATCATTCTACAATAAGAATGGTGCTACCTATTTGTTTTTGGCCTTATGACCGGAATGCCGCCACTCACCATCAGACACGAGGGCGAAGTCTTAATTAGATTGTATCACGGCTACATCAACCTTCGAACGAAAGAACCGTAGCTGCTTTGTGACATAAATATTACCAGTCAAAAGGTTGTGCCCCAATTTGATTAGTCAAATTGTTAAATTGAATCTTAGGACCAAACTCTCAAAGAAGCTCTAGCGAAAAGTTTAAATATCCAATCGCCGAAGAAGTTGTTGGAGGTGACTGAGCGGGTGATATCTTCGTTGCTGTTATACGGTATCGAGCGGAGTGATGAAGGGGTCATCACGAAGCTTTTGGGTTCGTATGAAATGAAATTTTCCACATTTACAGGGCCTAAGGACTTTTCTCTTCGTGGACCAGGTGTTGTGTGTGTGGTGTGTGTGTTGTAGTCCTAGGGTACCCTGCTGGTACCCTGGCCCTGACAAGTTGGCTCCACTTGTCCCTGTCTTGCGCTTGCTCCTTGACATCACTCCGAGTCACGTTGGCAGTCCTCATCTCACTCTCCACGGTGCATCGCCAAGTGTACAGGGCGACCAAATCTTCTCCTGCCAAGCGGTTGCCACTCAAACGCGATTGATGCTGCGTGGACCAGACAGATGCCAAATACTAAACATCTTTAGGTATTAACTCCGACTCGGAACCTAGACTGTGTGTGGTATTTGTTCGTCAATCACTAATTCCTTTTTTTATTGCTTATATGAGTGGACGAGCTCACAGCCCACCTGGTGTTAAGTGGTTACTGGAGCCCATAGACTCCACGCACCTTGAGATACAAGTTCTAAGGTCTCAGTACAGTTACAACGGCTGCCCCGCCCTCCAAACCGAAACGCATTGCTGCTTCACGGCTGAAATAGACAGGGAGGTGGTACCTACCCGTGCGGACTCACAAGAGGTCCTACCATCAGTAAAACCACCACCGTTACTACACTAACGGAGTGGTTAAGTTAGTTGTTAAGTTAGTGGTTAAGTTTTCATCATCATCGTTATGTCGCCGGCAAGATGATAAATACAATTATGACCTGTAGCCAGCCCGTTACAATTGGTACCATATGGACCACTCTAAAGTAAACTGAAGACATGGTGTGGTCTATTTTGAAATTGGTGCCATGAAATTTTACATTTGCACTGTACAGAAATGGGAGCAGACGTTAATGCCCAGGATTTAGAAGGTAGAACTCCACTTCACGAAGCCATACTCAAAGGATATGTTCCTATTGTCGAGTATCTCCTCAAAAATGGTGCGAACGTGCATTTGAAAAATTGGTAAGCTTTAAAGATAATACAGGGTGGCCCATAAGTCCTTTGATATGAAAAAAAATTTATTAAAATAAAACTAATTACATTATGAATTAAATTTTTATTTACATAAAAAGCTTAAAAAACGGGAATTATTTTTTGAAAATAACATCTCCTAAATGTAATCCGTTGCGATCACGGCACTCTTGCAAACGACGTCTAAAATTGTCGATGACTGCGCGGCACGTCACTGCTGAAATGCTTGTCATTTCTCTGCGGATGTTTTCTTTTAGGGCCTCAATTGACCGCGGGTTTGTGTCGTATACTTTAGCCTTAAGGTAGCCCCACAAAAAAAAATCCATCGGGGTCAGATCTGGACTACGTGGAGGCCAGGAAATGTCTCCTCTCTTAGAGATAACTTTGCCAGGAAAAAGTTGACGGATAACGGGCATAGCAGTGTTAGAGGTGTGAGAAGTGGCCCCATCCTGTTGAAACCACGTCCTGGCATTAAAGCCTGAAAAGTTTTGCAATTCTGGTATGAAAAACTCTTCGATCATAGCCACATATCGCTCCGACGTAACAGTAACTGCGCGCCCTCTGCCATCCTCAAAGAAGTAAGGCCCTAGGATACCATGGGCTGACATAGCGGCCCAAACAGTCACTTTCGGACTATGTAAGGGCTTCTGATGCTTAAGTTTTGGATTGATGGGGCTCCAATAGCGGCAATTTTGTTTACTAACATGCCCGTTAAGATGGAAATGAGCCTCGTCAGAGAACATTATGTTATTGAAGGAAGTAAACCGATTCAACATTTCATTCGCATAATTTTGTCTTTGAATACCGTCAGTTTCCTTTAATTCTTGAACCAACTGAATTTTGTAAGGGTGCATATGTAAATCTTTCTTCAAAATCCGTTGTAACGATGTCCTGGATACGTTTAATGCTCTGGCGCGCTTACGAGTTGACTGTGTCGGATTTTCGCGAATAGACTGTGTCACTGTGTCTATGTTTTGTTCCGTACGTGACGTCCTTGGGCGACCCAACCGCGGTTTATCTAACGTCGAACCGGTCTCCTCGAACTTAGCAACCCAGTTCTTAATCGTTTGAAGAGTTGGAGTGTCGTCAAAGTTGTGTAAACCTTTGTGTTCTCGAAATTTACGCCGCGCAACGGTTGCCGAATTGTCGTTTTTATAAAACTCGCGCACACAAAACGCACGGGCCGCTCCGGTAAGACGCTCCATCGCGACTAAATTCCCAGAAACCGAAGTTACTCCCCCCGCTTCCCCTGCACCGCTCACGCGCGCCCTGTTCGTTTTATTCAAATTTTACTTTTCAAAGGACTTATGGGCCACCCTGTACAATACAATAACACCTCAATTTATAATTCGGTAATTACAATGTCCTTTTTAAACGTGCTTACGCACCGCAGACCCATCAGTTCATGTGTTCCCCAACAAATTTATGAAATGCAAGCGCAGGGTTTTTGGTATTTTCTGTGTCGAAACAACATAATACTAATAGGTGAGTTCCTAAAGACATCAACTATTTACGTAAATCAAATACCGCTATTTTCCTGTATAAAAGACGAGGCATAAAATATAATAGTGCCAGATATTGGTGTGTACAAAATCATCACAGAAATAGACAAAAAAAATTGATAAGGAAACCTTCTACTGATACTTTAGCTTCGGCGACAATCACTTGCTGATGTCTGTAATGGACTCTCAATGCTGTAGTTAACAGACGAGCTTACGACCCTGGTCTTAAGTTTGCCAGAGCCCATGTACATCCCAAGATGAACGGTCACTGTGGAGGTAGAAACCTCAATCGTTTTGCACAGGACGGTCCAATCTACCGGATGGGAAAATTGGCCCTGCCAGCAGTAAAGATTGAACATTGACAAAACGTCGGTTTTAGATATGCAAAAGAAAGTGTTAGGAAAACGCACTGGCACCAAAGTCTTCTTTAATATCTGCTGTTAAGCATTCATGTGTCAGTTAAAGAGATTTAAAACTAGTACGGTTAAAATTAAACTCAGAACCTTTTGTTGAACCAGTCATTCCCTGAAAATGACAAATGAATTCTTGGACAATAATAACGCTCCTTCAATATTCCCCCATTGAGTTTCTCGCCGGGTCTTCTCAGTGGTCGCAATTCCGGCCCCGGTAGTAGATTCTACAATGCACTGCTCTTGTTAGGGCTAGTGTAAGCAAATTCTTTCAGGTTGAGTCCGTGAGCCTCCCCCTAGGCTACCAGCTAATAGGTGGGGAAAAAATTAAATTTGGAACATTTCCGCGAATGGGTATTGTTTCAACAGAATCTCTTACTAAATGAGGATGCGCTATTCATGAGCGCAAAAGTAGGTAGAAGCATATGATGTTTGCGATTTCAGCAATGGCGAGAGTCCGTTAATGACAGCCGTCCAGCAAGACGCTCCGACTATAATCAGCTTGTTGATGAAGTGCGGCGCTCATTTCGCGAGTCCAGACAACAAGCAGGTCTCGGAGATGCTGTCTCTAGCGTCAAGGAACGGAGCCACAAGGAAGCTGGAGTACCTCAAGATGGCCGGAGCGGACTTGAATCTGATCGATGAGATGTACCAGACTTCACTGCATAAGGTATCTTATAGTAACACTATCTTTTGCCCGCGACTTCGTCCGCGTGGATTTGTTACTTTGGCATAATGCTAAATTTTAACCGCCTCTTCATTTACGTAGAAAGTGAAAATGTTTTTGACTAATAGAATGTTAAGGAGCTATTTAAGGTACCAAAATCAAGCTTTTTAACCGACTTAAAAAGAGGAAGTTCGAATTGATCGACCCTAATTTTTTATCTATGTATTGCTCACCGATTTCTTTATTGGTGCTCCGCTTGTATTGGTCTTAGCGTGATGTTATATAGCCTGTATATAGCCTTCCTCAATAAATGAGCTATCTGACACAAAGATTTTTTTAAATCGGACCAGTAGTTCCTGAGATTAGCGCGTTCAAACAAACAAAGTCTTCAGCTTTATAATATTAGTATAGATTATTTTTCATTGGGCCAATTTGGCATCGGCCTAAGCGCTGGGGAATCCATTTACGGATACCCAGTCAAGGGGGGTACCGGACCGGGCTATGTCAGCCAAGGTCCTCCACCCCGTCAATTCCTCGTAAGAGACTAAGTCTCGAAAAAGGCGCGTGAGGCGCTCGTCCCGCAAAACCAACTACCGACTAAACCCCATCGAGCTCCACCATACCGGCTACACCAAACCTACGGTACCGCCGGCGTTCGTTGGTAGTCACTTGAGCACTTAGAAATTCCAAAGCCACCTCCCATTTTAAGACATTAAGTCTTGGCAACTGTTAATACATCGTTCTGTTCAGACCACATGATTGCTTCGGTGAAGCAGTAGGTAGTATATTACGTAGGTAGTAATGGTGGGCGCTACCTATCGGTGCGAATTTTCGATACTATCTACCACTAGTAAATGCTAGTATACTGGTATACTTAGTATAATTCACCATAGTGGTAATTTTTTTTATTGCCTGGATTTGTGGACGAGCTCACGGCCTACCTGGTGTTAAGTGGTTACCGGAGCCCATAGACACCTACGACGTAAATGCCGCCACCCACCCCGAGACATGAGTTTTTTGATCTCAGTTCTCACAGTACAACAGCTGGCCCCGCCCTTCAAACCGAAACGCACTACTGCTTCACGGCGGAAATAGGCAGGGTGGTGGTACCTATCACGGACTCATAAGACGTCTTACCACCACTAGAGAATAATATGTATATAATATACTCAAAAAATTCTGTAGTCCATTCTCTCGTCTCATTTTATTACGGTAGAAGATAGGGCATTGTCAGATAGCAGGATTCCAATATCTTCCAGGACATTTCATTTTCAGGCTGTCATCTGTAACTACCCTGATACGGCCAGGTTCCTCATAGACAATGATGTTGTGAAAGAGGCAAAGGATATCCTCGGCTATACGGCTTTGGATTACGCGGTCAAATTAAATAGAACGATATTTGTTGACATGTTTAAATAGTATTTGTGTAACTAGTGGCGATGGCGTAAATCTGTGTCATCGATTTATGTGATCTTCACTTTCAATGGTAGTTCAGTTAATATAAGTTTTATATATGTTCCTAAGTACTAATTGTAAATAAAGTTAATAAAGTAATTTGTTTTGGTGGGTATGTTTTATTTTTCCTTAAATTTCACTGTTGATTACTTTCTCACTTTCATATGTATAAAAGTGATTAACTCAGAACTATAGGTGTAGTAATAATTGACAAAAAAATAAGATATAATAAATATAGCTGTCGTGGCGTGCAACTTCTTGGACAGGGCATAAGACCTACAACGACTAGACATAGACTGGACACGGAAACATTACCAAGCTGACTTTAAGATTTATCATCAGTTTGTCCTCCTATTATGATAGTATGTGCCCGTAGTGAAGTCGTTTGAAGTCGTCATGGCCTAAAGGATAAGACGTCGGTGCATTCGTATGACGCGATGCACCGGTGTTCGAATCCGGCAGGCGGGTACCAATTTTTCTAATGAAATATGTACTTAACAAATGTTCACGATTGACTTCCACGGTGAAGGAATAGCATCGTGTAATAAAAACCAAACCCGCAAAATTATAATTTGCGTAATCACTGGTGGTAGGACCTCTTGGGAGTCCGCACGGGTAGGTACCACCACCCCGCCTATTTCCGCCGTGAAGCAGTAATGCGTTTCGGTTCGAAGGGTGGGGTAGCCGTTGTAACTATAGTGAGACCTTAGAACTTATATCTCGAGGTGGGTGGCGCATTTACGTTGTAGATGCCTATGGGCTCCAGTAACCACTTAACATCAGGTGGGCTGTGAGCTCGTCCGTCCATATAAGCAATAAAAAAAAAAAAAAGTCTACTTAATCAATTGTTATTAGTTTCTCAACATCGATCCTGATTAGCTTATGTTTCTAAGACAGGGACTTGACAAGAATTCGAAAAGAAACAAAAGAAAGAAATGGAACGAGGGCGGACGTGACTAGGGCCAAGATCTGGATGTCAATATATATTCTTCCCTATTTCTATTCTATTTTAAGCCTTAAGGGTTGACTATGATGTGGCTGGTTATGCTCACGAGATAGCTTGATTATGACAGAAAAACAAAAGAAGGACGTGTACATGGATCAAAAAAATTAAACAATTTTTCAAGTAAAATTCAATTGTTTATTGATTAACATAGCCGCGTTCTTTAAAAATAAATCTAAATATTCTTTCCTCAGCGGACAAGGTCGATAAGAGACACAGTCTCTTCCGTTTAATCCTGACAGCATTGCGTCTTCCACTGCTGTTGAATTCACTATCATTGATAGCAGTTTGTTGCTGTAATTAAATATTATATGTAATTAATTAAATCGATTTGTGTTGTCATATGTTGGTGATAGGACCTCTTGTGAGTCCGCGCGGGTAGGTACCACCACCCTGCCTATTTCTGCCGTGAAGCAGTAATGCGTTTCGGTTTGAAGGGTGGGGCAGCCGTTGTAACTATACTGAGGCCTTCGAACTGATATCTCAAGGTGGGTGGCGCATTTACGTCGTAGATGTCTATGGGCTTCAGTAACCACTTAACACCAGGTGGGCTGTAAGCTTGTTCACCCATCTAAGCAATAAAAATAAAAATAAAGTACACGAGCTGAGTGCTTATCTGCAAGCTTATTGCAACTACAATTGTATCAATTTCCGCCGTAAGATTAATACCGCAGTCATCTTCGAGTTTTAACGGCAAGCCAAAAAGCCCTCATATTTATCATATTGGTTTTGATCATAAATAATACGAAAGGGTATCGCACTTAATTGTCCAAACCATAGCATATGTAAACTTGCGTTATTCGGGAATCGAAAAGAATGGCGAAACCGGTCTTCCAACTTCGGATTTAACGCTAGATAAGGATACATAATAATGTATCTGCCGTCTGTCCGTTATCCGTCTGTCGATCTACCCTATTGGGTAGATCGACAGACGGGATAACGGGTCGTTCTATTGTTAATTATTTAGTGTGGCCATAAACGACAAGTCGTCGTGGCCTAAAGGATAAGTCGTCCGGTGTATTCGTGTCGAGCGATGCAGCAGTGTTCGAATCCTGCAGGCGGGTACCAATTTTTCTAATGAAATAAGTACTTCACAAATGTTTAATTGACTTCCGCGGTGAAGGAATAGCATCGTGTAATAAAAATTAAAGCCGCAAAATTATAATTTGCGTAATTACCGGTTATGACTCCACACTGGTAGGTACCATCACCCTGCCTTTTTCTACCGTGAAGCAGTAATACGTTTCGTATACTGAGACCTTAGAGCTCATATCTCAAGGTGGGTTCCGTATTTACGTTGTAGATGTCTATAGGCTCCGGTAACCACTTAACACCTATACATGCAAGAAATAAATAAAAAACAAAAAAGTACCACCCAGACTAGAAAATGTTGCCCATTACCCAACACCACACATGCAGCATAACTTAAGACCTTAAAATTTAAATAAATACCTGACAATAAACTCAAAGACCCTCGCTGGTTCGATGTAATCATTCGTTGCCATCCAGCATGCTATCCTCAACACGCAACCTTGTAAATTGCGTTTGTCATTCAACATCTGACCGGCAAACTCAATTAGTACATCAGAGCCGAACTCTGCGTCGTCCAAAACTGTAAATTTCGCACCAATACAATTTTATATTTATTTTAAGTAATAAGTACTTAGTGCCTGTCTGGAGCACCAAAAGGGATACGGGTATTCGACGCGAACCACTTGCAGTTGCTGCTTCCATAACTAATGGGAGGGTATTAACAGTGTCTCGAGGTCTGGCAGTTCGTTTGATTTGGGATTCGTTCTTGCGATATGAGAATCTCAAGTGCTATAATTGGACTTTTAAAAAATAATAGCTTAAAAAAACTAACAAAATACGCCTTTATAGAAAAAAATTTTTTCAATTTTTTTTTAATATTCAGTTGTCATCGGTCCTTAATAAGTATACCAATTTTCGAGTTAATCCGACGTTTTGAAGGGGGTCAAAATCATGTTCAATGATTCCGTTACATACTACATACATACGTCTGTAGCTAAGAAAAGCGTATTAAAAATAATGCCCAAGTCGCCCTAGTTTGTGGTTAATGTATGTAATCAATGCTTTAAATTGATTCTTCTTTTTAATCGCATACTTAATTGCTGAAAGTCGTGTCCTTGAAAGGCCTTCGTCGCTTTTTGTACAATCATTTACCATTTTGTTCGGCTTCTTTTAGGGTGGTTGTAATATAGAGTCCGGGGAGCGTGGCTAGTTGATCCAACCAACGGCTTGGTGATCGGTCGGAGGGCCTTTTCCCTTCTACCTTGTCTACCAGTTTTTTAAGGCTGTCTGGTTAATTTGGTTGTGGTGGGCAATTAACTTAAATTGATTATTCATTTTGTGTTGAACTTAGCAAGGATAATGAATTATTGTTTATGGCAATTCTGACTCTGGCACCGTGTGCGTAGTTTGTTTGAAACGTATTAAAATTATTCTCCACTAAAGCAATAAGGTTTTATGCGCTAATCGTTTTAATAAATATTTATTCAAACATCGAATGACAAGTCCAGTGATAAAATGTCATTATCCTATTAGGGCCATGGCGAAAATAATATAACGGGTTACAAAATAAAATTTCAGTGTGTACAATAATCAAAATTTCTGCGTAGGACCGGATCAGGGACCAATTGGCAGTAAGTATAATAACTTTACCTAGATTTTTTCCCGTCATTTTGACTAGCTTGCGCGTTAAATTATAATCTAAACTGAGTCTAATTAAATATGTATAAAAAGGTTAAGAATTACTGATAGGTAAGTATTAATCTGAAAAAAAAAATTATATTCACAACCGGGCCACCGCTAGGGTCACTTGATAAAATTTTAAGTCTGGAAGTGTAAATATTCTTAAATATCGTTTTACAACTGAAGCTTTAGGGCTGGTTCATAAATGTGAGTTTTCGGATACAACCACACGGGAGTTTAGTGTGAGACTCCCAGATCTCGCTCGAAAAAGAAGATTAGCATTCAAATGTTCTGATGAAAACTATTGGTATCGACAGGTCATGGAGCAAATGTACCTGATAGAGATATTCATTGACAAAGTGACAGTTTTTGCATCTGACGAGAACGAAAAGAGCGGAGCAGACAAGAATTTGATTATCAAAATAAAATTCGGTCCTAAAGTGCAGTTCATCATCAAGGAAGGTCAGTTGGCAGTGAATGAAAAGACAACGGACGACATCGTGGAGTGTGACGAAAATGGACGGAGGAAATGGTCACGGACAATAAGGGTTGGAAAATCTTATCTGTTCCCTTCATATCCTGACACTGTTCTGATGATCCTCAGCAAGTTTCCTTTAGAGATTGAGGTTTGGAACGACGATGAGAATGAGGTTGAAATCTTCGTTGGAATCGGTACAATGCACTGGGATACGAAGTTTTTCCATATGCTCAAAGATACTGCAGAAGCTTGTAAACTCCACGAACCATTATCAATCAAACAATGCACTCCGCTATTTGCTGAATGTTGTTGCAGGCAGGTCGGCGAGATATCCTTCATTCTTCGGCTAAGTGCTTTAGGAGACAGTATTATAACAGAGTTTCAACAATTAATGAAAGATCCAGAATCTTTCGTATTTCGGACAAACAAAGCGCCTAGTATGTTTCAGTGCAAGAGAGTAGATGGTGCTGATCCCAATTTTTGTATGGTAGGAAGTTTGTATGAAACAACAACATTAGAAGATCCGGACATTGCTGAATCGGCACGTAAAAAGATTGAAATTTGCACAGAGCTCCAAAATTGTGGCGCGGGGGGAGGAACAGGGCAAGCGACATGCGACCATGGAGAAGATGATATGATGCAAACTCAAAAGAAATACCCCATTGATAAAATAAGAATGGGCGATATTACGGGACCGTGTGGCAATGCAAATTGTGCACTAGCACATAAAGTTAAGACGTATTTAAGAAATCTAGATAGCTACAAAGTTGCGTCTGGTGGTGTTTCTGGGACAAAAGATGAAAGTAGCAGAAAAGCATGTGGAACTTGTTCATGTAAAGACGACCGTTGGCATAGAGAGACTTGCCCTGAAAATGAAAATTCAGATGGTGCACAAAATAATGCTGTGTGCACAGGATGTAGTGGAATAGTTAAAAAAGGGGATACTTGTGAAGACAAGAAAAATAAAATGTATGGTACTGGGGCAACTCCTAAAGGCAGCAAAACGCATGTTGCATACGTATTTAGTGTCACAAAAGTACCAGACTTTAACCAAAGTTTATTTGGCCAGAATTACACTATTGGCAATTTTACTAACAACAGTAACGGAGCTCCAGGCGTAAGCAAAATTGAAAACCAAAGATTCAATGAAGTTGGATGCTGCTGTCAAAAGTTAGGTCAAGTACAGATAGAAACAGAGAGACAAAAAAGCACTAAATCTATTCCGCAAACTTCAAATGCACAATACAAGGAAATCATGAATTCTCTCGTTTATCTCGCTGATACAAGCGACCTAAAGCGAAAGATACCCATTTATAATTGTACGGAGTTTACGAACGAAAAAGATTGTAAATGTGATCCCCCAAAACCGAAACCTCCATGCAAAACCTTAGACTGCGACTGCATAGCAGAAACTGCTAATATTGCCGCCAGAAAAGCTCATAAACCTTACTGCCCCTCTTATAAACACAAAAACAATTGTCCTGTCACTTATTTAATGCATGAAGACGAGGAAAAGAAGAAACCAGACGACGACGAAGATGAAATAGAACCATTACCGTACGGCTTGCCACCAGTTCAGCTGGGTCCTTGTCCGGTGCTGGGCAGACCTTGCACAGTACCCGATGGTTTTGCGAGAATGTACAAGACAGCGGCATTGCCAACGCAACCACCGAGCTACAGTGACGCCGGCAAAGTTTGTTGCTCTAAAGAATACGAAAGAATTAAAAAGGCTATCAGAGAATATATGAAGAAGGACAAAGATGATGATTTCAGATGCGTTAATAAGTTTAATGTGGATACAGAGCGTCGTTGCTGCGATAAGGAGCAGCGTCTCTTTCCGTTAACCGGCAAGTCTTGTTGTGGCTCGCATAAGCTATCCATACAAGAGAAATTTAAAGAGGAAAAGAAGCACGAGTGATTTATACATTTGTATCTCATTGGTGTTTTATTTTGTAACCCCAACTGTCCAAATAAACCATTAAAAAACATTTTTCGTAATAATTCATTGTTAATTTTAAGTACCACGTATTGTTGGAATTGCAATTACTTTTTGAATTGCTGTCAGTTAACGGTTTCGGGATTTGAATCGATCGTGAGTATTATACCTGTATAATATAACATCCTTTTATACTACATATATATTACATACATAGTTAGAATATAAAGTTATGTTTATCGCAGGTTTATCAATTAATAAGAACCCGAAAACATGGGAGACGAAGAAGAGAATGAACAAAAGAAGAAAAAGAAAAACTCATCGAAATACAACTACACTTTTGGTGATGTTCATCCAGGTACTGTATCATTGAACGAATATAAACAAGGGCTTGTACAGTCGAAATATATGTGTTTATTACAGACTAGGGGCCCGCTCCGGCTCCGCTCAAGTCTTTAACAAAAATTTCAACGATATTTGACGTTGTTTTATTTTTTTTAAATAAAAGAACACTTACGGAACACATTATAACTATAATAGTTAGACATATGCTGTCGCGACAGTTTTTGTAAGTGATAATGTGTTCTACAAAGTCGTATAGCCTACGTCACTCGGGAATAGTGTAGCTTCCAAACAGTGAATGAATTTTTCAAATCGGTTCAGTAGTTTCGGAGCCTATTCAATACAAACAAACAAATCTTTCCTCTTTATAATATTAGTATAGAAGAAGTATAGACAACAACAGTCATTTTTTCTGTTGATTTTAATTTCTAATCATTCTGCGGGATTCTATTCGATTTAAAATTCCGCGGGCTGATTTAAATTGTCGAGGGTTGAGACAAACAATATGTTGCAGGAGTCGTCATCGGCCACAAGCCGTGCATGTTTTTAAGACCAGGTTTACCGGTGCCAGCCAAAATGGGGTGGCTGTGGAATGCAGCAGATACTCCGGGAGCGAAGGTATAATGATATTCTAACAGGCCAAATTTATTAAGATTTATATACCTAACATATATACCTAACAAGTCATAATATTCACAACAATCTAGAAATAAGAGAGAAAGAAGAGAATAAGAAATAATGTTACTGGTGGTAGGACCTCTTGTGAGTCCGTGCGGGTAGGTACCACCACCCTGCCTATTTCTGCCGTGAAGCAGTAATGCGTTTCGGTTTGAAGGGCGGGGCAGTCGTCTTAACTATACTGAGACCTTAGAACTGATGTCTCAAGGTGGGTGGCTCATTTACGTTGTAGATGTATATGGGCTCCAGTAACCACTTAATACCAGGTGGGCTGTAAGCTCGTTCACCCATCTAGCAATACTATGTATGCTAATACTACAATAATACGGGATAATAATACCCGCGCGGACTCACAAGAAGTCCTACCACCAGTAATTACGCAAATTATAATTTTGCGGGTTTGATTTTTATTACAAGATGTTATTCCTTCACCGTGGAAGTCAGTCGTGAACATTTGTTGAGTACGTATTTCATCAGAACAATTATTAACCGCTTGCGGTATTCGAACACCGGTGCATAGCTCAACACGAATGCACCGGACGTCTTATTCCTTTAGGCCACGACGACCGATATTTGATTTACAGCCGCGACGTGGATGGCAGCCTGGGGTCATTGGTAAAAGCGTTGCGAAAATGATGACGTTTAAGTGTCCAAGAGGCGGGCAAGACAAAGACAAGAACAAGAAAAAGAAAAAGAAGGGTAATAAGCCTGGTGCTGCGATTGGAGGAGGGGATTCGGAGCCGGATGAACCTCTTGAACCGAAGCCAGCTTTAAAAGTACAGAGAAAGGGTGACGTTTTCACTATACAGGTTATTAATCTGTGTAACATTCTTAATTTTTGACAGTTTATTTTTAATTGAAATATTTCTTACTGGTGTTGGACCATCGCCCTGCCTATTTCTGCCGTGAAGCAGTAATGCATTTCGGTATGAAGATTGGGGCAGCCGTTGTAACTATACTTGAGATTGGGTGGCGCATTTAGGTTATAGATGTCTATGGGCTCCAGTAACCAGTTAACACCAGGTGGGCTGTGAGCTGGTCTACCCATCTAACCAATAAAAAAAAATCAATTGATACAAAAGAAATGTTTTTAGAATAAATATTAAAGTAGATATTGATCTGATTAAGACCACGGGCGCTTAGCTATTGACTAAGGTTTAGTATACCAATGATAGTGCATTTCAATAAAGTACTCATAAATTATTCCTAACAACAGGTTAATCCATTGAAAGATCTGACAGAGATAGCACCGAACGAGGATCCATATGTTGACTGCGATCCTTTAGTATTTAAGATTATCAAGAAGCGCAGCCCCGAGGAGCAAGCGAAAGTGGAAGCACGGAAGATGGTCAAACTGAAGAAGCAGCGAGACGCAGAAATCCGAAAGGCCCTGGCCGAAGCCGTCGAAGACATTTGCAAATGTGCCTATATGGATGTCTATTGTAATGATCTAACTGCCATCGATAAGGTTATAGACAGTTGTCCAGCCTTTAAAGAACCAGAGTGTATATGCCACGAGGAATCACTAAGTTCGTTGTCCAGTAACGCGACTTGGGACATAGAGTATACCCCACCTTTTGGCTGTTTCGATTTGGCGCCAAGGAAAAGGAGAATGTGTATACACGTGGAGACGCAATATATACCAGCCGACGCTGGAATCGTTGATGCTCCAAAGTTGAAAGGAAAAAAGTCATGCTCTTCTATAAAGCCGAAGAAGAAATTGTCTAAGAAGTGCTGTGGTCCTTGTTAGTGAACTCAAGCCCAAAATAAATAATTGTTCGTTCTTTAAAGATTCATTTCCTCAAAAAGTTTAATTTCCTCACTTTTTCAAAATTTCATTTCTAACATTTTATTTCACGTTTTCTTGTTAATGTTGTTTGGATTGACGTCCAACTGTTGACGTATGAAAAAAAAACAAAGATAACACTATAATTTAGGCAATCGTATCGGTAACAGATGTCAGAGTTATCTTATCTCGACATCTCGTCTCGTCTAGAATAGAGTGGATATAGAAAAATCTGGACTAGGTTATATAATACTTAATTTTATACTATACATGTTTTTGAAACCACCTTATCTTTTATGTAATGTGCAATTTCCTTCTCTCCTTAGGACAACGACTTCGTTAAAGCTTTCTGTCGGTATCTATTTTGAAGAGACGGTTAAGATGTAATCATCATTCTCATCATCAATGCACTACTGGACCCAGTCCTCACTCAATTTACGCCACTGGGCTTGGCTCTCTTACATTTCTACCAGCCATCCTCCACAAATTATCGCTCCACTTGACCGGGACACACACGGGCCACATTATTGATGTATTTCGACATCAATAATTCGAAAAACTGATTCACGAGAGTAATAGTGAAGTCAGCGAGTTACAATTCGCAATACGAGGAAATGTGCCTATTGAAATTGCTGAGTTTTCAGATCTTTTAAGCATTATAAACCTTTTTAAAGTTTTTGCTTACCTCTGAAATACTTTTTTGGTAAATAATTTTCTGTGTAGCTCTTTGCAAGAAAAGGCAGTATTACTGTGGTTCCGAGTACCACAGCGCCGCCTAATGCTAAGCCAGCTGGATTAATATTCGCTACAGGGAGATCCTGTCAAGAAATTGGAGTGTCATTTTTTTTAATACATCCCTTTCTAACACATAGCACTTTGATCATTTTATAAACTCAAATTGAGTTTATTTTAACTTTTTTTTAATGTTCTTGTAGGCAGACAATCATATAACCCATTTGTCTATGAGTAGCAACCGTCGTCCATGGACTTCAGCAATGCCAGGGACAGAGCCAAGCCGCGGCCTACCGTTAAATACTCTCCAGAAACTTCGTTTGAAAAAGGACATGTCATAGTGCTCGGGAAACATCAAGTAATTTGAGTTTTTTCTTAGAACACTTCGTCAGTCGCTCGAGACTCGAGTAATTATTTACTAAAGTAGAAAGGCGTATTTTTAGTTCGTTTGGACCAGTTGGATGAGGTTGCCTGTGCACCTAATTAAAATCATAACTAAAATAAAATAAAAACCGATTAAAATTTTGTAAAATAGATGTTTGTCTTACCAAAAATCCAGAAGAGTGTTCCGATTTTTTTATTGGAATCGTTATGAACGGGATCGTAAGGTCAAGATCAACCTGGAATTTGAGTAACATATTGGAGGTACAAATATTTTCACAATGTTTTCTGACAGTGTAGCTTATAAATATCTTGTATAATACTTTCATATTAAAATGCTTCCTGTTGGTGACCTGAGGTTGACGCTTAGGCTTACAGCAAATATTGTTTTTTTTTTGTTTGTTTGCGGTAGATACGTATGTAGGTATCAAGAAGTGTGTTCACGTGGCTGTCTGAAGCAACCTATATATAACACGTAAGATCTTATAACCATTTCGAGAACTAACCTTAATCCTCTCCTCCAAAGTATGAAACGTTAGGAATCTTCTCTCTCGATAACTCTCGCTTTTCGTTGTAGTCGAAAACAAACTAAATAATAATAGTATCTTGCCCATTTTCATTTTAATGACAACTTCGGAGAAGCTAATTACGGTTTCCCGCCGAAACGGTGGATCGAATGACGCCATATTCGTTTTAATTTTGCTGAAATAGTGCAAGCGGCGATGTGCATGTCTAACGGTATTCTTCCGTGTATTGTTGGAAAACGAGATTGTAACAATATAATTCTACAGCCACAGATGTAGATTGTAGAAAATAATAGACAGGTCTTGAGTTGTAATGAAAGGAGTAGCTTGTAGATACAGCGATTTCAGTCATCGTGGCCTAGAAGGATATGACGCCCGGTGCATTCGGGTCTAGCGATGAAGCTGTGCCAGTGTTCGAATCCCACATTGGAACTATATTAATTTCCAAATAGCATCCTCATATTTTTGCCTAATTCCTAAGTTTCCCACTCAATATTTTTCAAAAGACGAAGTGAGGCTTGTACAAATTTTCACGCACCGCTGAATCATGGACCAGGGTTCGACTCCCAATTGAAGTCAATATTATTGTTAGAGAAATCTGGTTTTCGTGTTGTGCGTTGTAATTTGTATGTATTAAATATTGCATTAGACCCGCCGACACTGTTACGATCAGATGCCAATAAGAATATTAGATGATTAATTTAAAAATAAAACTGTTCAAAATAACTTCTAAATTGATTATTAACTCTGTCACGTATAAGAGAATTTGAACGTTTACACGGATAGTGAATGTAGCGATTTCTTTCTAAACACTAGGTTTGTATAAGATCTAGATTAGTCTCGAAGTTTTACGCGGCCAGCTAGACAAATTACTGTCATTATGATCTTTCCTTTCTAGCGAATACAACATTATAAATAATATTTTTATTGTTATCATCATTGATACATTTGTGTTTTGTTATTACACGCGTTTAATTTTCTTAATCGTATATTTAAAATTAGGGACCACAGGCATATTGTATTATAAGTAGTGGTAAGTTGAAACCGCATTTTGCCTTTGATGTCGAAAGAAAAAGTCAACACTTCGTCATAAAAAGTTTCTTTGTGATCAATAGCGGATGTCTGTAATATGGACATAATAATGAAAAAATATTAATGATAAGTGGTTTTGTTTTTAAAAAGTCCTAAACAAAATTGTACGAACGAAAATATACCGCTGTAGTGGTAACTCGTTCCGTCGTCTTTGGAAACCAACAGTGTCAAGGTACTAACTAGGGTTAGCCAATTAGTATGTAGTAGAGCGTACTCTAAGCCCGCTTGACTGGGTACTAACAGCCTGGTTACCTTACTGGTGGTAGGACCTCTTGTAAGTCCGCGCAGATAGGTACCACCACCCTGCCTATTTCTGCCGGGAAGCAGTAATGCGTTTCGGCTTGAAGGGTGGGGCAGCCGTTGTAACTATACTTGAGACCTTAGAACGTATACCTTAAGGTGGGTGGCGCATTTTCGTTGTAGATGTCTATGGGCTTCAGAACCACTTAACATCAGGTGGGCTGTGAGCTCACCCACCCATCTACGCAATAAATAAAAAACCTACCCATTTATGCCGCAAAGCTGCCTTGTATTCCGATATGAAGGATACGACAGGTGTAATAGAATGATAATGAAACTTCAGCCTCATGTCTCAAGGTGGGCGGCGGCATTAAGGTTGGTCTGGTATACGTCTTCCGAAAACCATTTCAGACTGGGTGGACCAAAAATTTCACCCGTCCATACAATAAAATAAATAAAATAATTGGTATAAAATTTTATAGTATTATATTTGGGTGTAGCATATTTGATGCATGTGTGTTAATAAAACACGTAAAATATTAAAAGAATGTCGAGCAACAACCGATAAAACTTCTAACATGAACGACCAACGTGCGTTTGAAATTATTTGGAGCGTAAAGAATTTTAGTATTGTTCTCAAAATGCTCTATACAACATCACTAACAACCATATAGTATTTCGTACATTACACAATAATGTTTCGGTAATAGCTCTCGAATGTTATTAAAATCGTTAAACAAATTAAGCGTTGCGTTGACAATAAATAATTGAGCTAAGCCGTTATTGTTATCCGCTTCGATGAGGTTGTGATTAGTAAGATTGACGATCGAAATATCATCCGAAGTAAGTTCATCGAAATTTTCTTGAATGCGGGCATTCGTCCATTTTAAATGAACAAAATTATAAAAACTTGTTGTTGAACCTCAGCCTCAGCCTTGGTCTGAATACTCGGGTATTACTGTCCTTGTTGTCTTTCTTTTGTTTTTAATTTTTTATTATTATTAATAGTATTGTTAAATCTCTATTGATATATTAATGTAATGCATGCTGTCATTGCCTCTAATTAGAGTTGCAGTTATCAATTGCTCTATACATGTCAATGTTATTTTATGTCTTACTGTAAACCCTGTCGGTAATCCTTAAATAAATAAATAATATAGAATTGACATTGTGAATCGTACATATTACTATACTGTCATAACTGAATTCATTTCTATCAGATTCTTTTTGGAACGAAGTTCCTTATGGGACGATGCGGAGGGGTACCCTAACCGGGAAAAAACGTCCGTAACGTAAGATTTTTATTATTTATGTATAGTCTTAGTACGATGGCTATACAGTGTCTAATGTATAGTCTACGTGATGACGGTTATTATTATTATTCATATAAATAGCTGTTTCTTTGTATATTATTATTATATATTTTTTATAAATCATTGTGAATAAAATAAAGTTGATAACTTTATAAAGTAGTTTTATTTTTATTTTTATCAATAAAAAATCATAATAAAAAATGTATACCTGATAATTATTTTCTTTATACCTCCAATAGAACTTAAAATTAATATTTTTATAATAAGGAACTCCGTATCCGGTGTCTCACGACATCACACATCTTTTTTTTAGTGGTTGTTGGACGTAATATTAGCTCGCACGACTGGGTACCACGAGGAGAGCTGGTCTCCTTTATTAGGCAAGGCAATATTATACAGCTAAACGTTCCGATTGACATTATGTAAGTTAGTAGGGAAGTTAATGTTCCTTCCAAGATAACTACAGGGCAGAACGCGTGACGTTGCATAACGGTTGACATACGACAAGTTTCCTCATTCGATTGTCTAAAGGCATGCTTCGGAACGTCTTGTATAAAATATAATACAGACACCGAACGTGACAGTAATACTCTCGAGATGGACATGATCGTGAGTCTGCTTGTGCTTGCCGCGTGCTTAGGATCTAAAGCTGAATACAGGAACGACGGGTAAGACACCAGCTAACTTCGACTAGACGGTTTTGTTTGCTGTAAAAATTCCGGAATTGAATCTGGGTTGTAAATAAACTTCAAGTCTTTACTTCTGTGTATGGCTTCGATAAAACACGCACGCTCATAGATGTGGTGATGTATATTATACTATCTGCCTGGTAGATGACATGTATCCAATGTGCCATCTTTTAAAGCAGACAATATGTCGATACCTTAAACTTTAAGGTAGGCGCTTTAAGACCTTAAAGTATAAATAAATCAAGACTGAAAAAATCAATTATATATTTAGCCTTTAGAAAAAAAAAACAATAATTTTGGGTTAAACCACTTTAATTCTGAGATGCAATTTATATACAGCGATTACTTAGATTGTGGGATGCTCTATTCGATTTCGGCCAACAAAATAGTTGATTGCTTCACACAAACTTGATTTTAATTCCGCCTTTCTTATAGCAAGTAAATAAAATATATACCTACCCAGCTGTTGCGTCCAGTCATCATCATCATCATTCTTTCCTATTACCCTCTGCTGGGGTGTAGGGCTCGAATAAAATTTTTCCATTTATATCGGTCTTGGGCAGTCTGTTATAGCTCCTCCCACGTCATGCCCAAGACCCCTAGCTCCTGCTCCAACGAGCGTCGCCAAGTTGTTCTGGGACGGCCTCTCTTCCTTTTGCCAGACACTTTCCAGGTCAGTGCTCTCTTTGATAGGTGGGTATCGGACTTTCTCAAAGTGTGACCAATCCAATGCCACTTCCGCGTAAGGATCTCCTTCTCCATTGGTGTCTGCTTAGTTGCGTCCAGTAACTACCCTCATTCCTTTAAAACTATGTGTCAAACATTCTATCGCCGTCTCTCTTATCTTCCAACACGAAATCTCTTATCTCTCACTCAGACATGCTCCATATCTGTCATTCATTCATACATTCCTATGTTCCTCATTCATATGTTCATATGTTCCTACATGTATAGACAGCTATTAGTCCCCCTCGAATCTTTTTCAACAGTTCTAACAAGTATCAGTTAATGATGCTAAACTTAACTTAACAGAACTTAATGCTGAAATTTCCGGCTCACGGGACGCCATTTTATGACCATTCCTTTACGGTTGAAGCAGTCCGTTTATGGAATGCACTACCCTTAAGCGTCAAACAATCGTCCTCGCCGGAAATTTTCAAGTTCAGATTAAAATCGCACTACCTTGCACAGTAATATGGCTCCTATGATATAACTGTACAAGTTGCTACTTATTTTGTATTTACTCGCATATTTTTAGTATTTTTGTATTTATCGTATGTAAGTCTATCTTATATTGTATTTATTTTTCACATGTGTATATAAGTATATATTTTTATGTAAGTTTATTAAGATATAGCACCGTCCAGTTCACTTATTCCTCTCCCTGCAAGGTTGCCTGGAAGAGATCGCTTTCAGCGATAAGGCCGCCAATTTATATCACCGACTATTATTTGTTTTATTATCTTACTTTGTACATATGGTGTTAAATAAAGTGTTATATTATTATTATTATCAGTTTCGATTTCAGAGGCTTCGTGCCGAGTTTCCAACGCACGGAGGACCAGCTTGCGGAGCCCTCGGCGAGGGTTGACAAGACTCGGGAAGAGAGAGACAGTCAGCCAGAAAGGACACAGCGTTTCGGGATCTCCACTTACGGCACCACAGGGAGTCAGGTACCTAATTATTTACGAACGAGATTGTTCATGCGAATCACGGCATATGAACTTCATGCATGCAAATAAATGCAATATTATTATTACATAAGTAAGTAGTAGTAAGTACGTAAGCAGACACTAATGTAGAAGGAGATCCTTACGCGGAAGTGGCATTGGATTGGTCACATATTAAGAAAGCCCGATGCCCACCTATCAAAGAGAGCACTGACCTGGAAAGTTTCTAGCAAAAGGAAGAGAGGCCGCCCCAGAACAACTTGGCGTCGCTCGGTGGAGCAGGAACTAGGGGTCTTGGACATGACGTGGGAGGAGCTAGAACAGACTGTCCAAGACCGATGTAAATGGAGGGATTTTATTCGCGCCCTACACCTCAGCAGAGGGTAATAGAATGATGAATAATAGAATGAGGGTAATAGAATGATGAATAATAGAATGAGGGTAATAGAATGATGAATAATAGAATGAGGGTAATAGAATGATGAATGAATCTATGCTAATATTATAAAGAGGAAAGATTTGTTTGTTTGTTTGTTTGTTTCGAATAGGCTCCGAAACTACTGGACCGATTTGAAAAATTATTTTTCCATTAGAATCCGACATTGTCCCTGATGAACATAGGTTACTTTTTTTTTTTTTTTTTGTTTCATGTGTGTTTTAATGTTTCCGAAGCGAAGCGAGGGCGGGTCGCTAGTGAAGAATAATAAGAATGATGAATGATGAATAAAAGAAAAAAATAATTATACGCTAATGTACTACAATAATTATGTTGTATATCCGATCCAAGTTCAGACGTCCATATTAAACAACTGCCACCATTTTTATACTGGAACGCATGACAGTTTCAAGCCAGAAAAATGCTAGATGCTGATATAGGGGAGGGTTTCATTGAATAAAAGCAACACGGCAAAAACCCGAGTTGCTCTAAAGACATTTTTAAGATCGTTTTCACCTACCGGTGCAAACAGCTTTTCGCTGATCGATATGATCATGCCGAATGTGATCTTACCATTTTCATTTGCGATAAATATCTTCTTCGCGAAGAGTTTTCGAGAAGCTTTCGTTCTAAGGCTTAGTTAAGGGCCTAGTGCCCAAAGCAGTTATTCTTGATACGGTGAGCAGTGTGCTTAGTGCGAGTTTTTTAACGTTAGGTACGCGTAAAAGTTAGGTCATATTTGTATGGAATAGGATCGTTTGCCTACGTTTGCCGCTAGGGGCGCTGTTCCAACTGCATATAAAATTGGGTTACCTTTTATGTTATTGAGAACGTTTAAAAACTCGCAATAAGCACACAGGTTTTTAATTCTGGAGCCCTAACTACCGTTGGCTTGAGTCGTAAATACCAGCGCTAATAAGTTTTTTGTATTGTATTTTTTAACAATCCTGATTCTTATCCATATATTTTATTTATAAATATTGTATATTTTAGGGTGGATACGGTAGTACAGCACCCGGTTTGTACGGTCCCCTCAAAATCGATCTGGGCGGAGTTCTGATCGGTTCCATAATAGGATTTGGAGCCGTCATAATCTTGCCGAAGATTATCCAAGCTCTATCCTACAGCTATGGTGGAGGCTATGCGCGGAGTAAGTTCAGTAATTGATGATGAGTATTACTTACATTATGAACCAAATTATGCTTGTTATTAACGCCTTGTCGGTGAAGTGATTATTAATAATTGAATTATTACGACGGGCCTGTATTTGATTTAGAGTCGACGTTGGCATATTTGCGAAAGATATCTGTTATTCACGGTCTAATTGTTGTAATTCTTTTGTCACATGTCTTTCCGGAACGCATATAACAAAAGAAAATCGTTTGAATGTGGAACTTTTATAAATTTATTACTTTTTAATTTACGCTGAAGATTCTCATTCAACAATGTAAACGACTAATATAATATATCCAAAAAGTGATATTACGCCGTGTTAGGGTGCATGGCCACCGGAGCGGAGCGGGGAAACGGAGAAATATTAACCAATAAGATTGCACAAAATCTCCGCTCCTCTTTAGTAGACAGGGAGTTGCGAATTAGTTTAAAAAATTATACAAAATTGGTAATCGGAGCGGGATAGCGGAGCAAGGCAGCGTGCGCGGGCGCGGGCGGAAGGCGCGCTCGCAGTGTGAACTGACTCGTCGCGTAGGTAATAAACTCTGCTCCGCATTACTTTCTCGCTCCGCTGCGCAGACTCGCTCCGCTCTGGTGGACAAGGCTCGGGTCTTTCTGAACGAGCGAGAGGGTCCTTTTTTAAATTGAATACAAAATACGTGTATTAACTACACGGAAAAGTCCTGTCTAATAAGGTAAATATTGTATTTTTTATTTATTGCTTAGATGGGTGCTCCCAGCCCACCTGGTGTTAAGTGGTTACTGGAGCCCATAGAAATCTTACAACGTAAATGCGCCACCCACCTTGAGATATAAGTTCTAAGACCTCAAGTATAGTTACAACGGCTGCCCCACCCTTCAAACCGAAACGCATTACTGCTTCACGACAGAAATAGGCAGGGTGGTAGTACCTAACCGTCCGGACTCACAAGAGGTCCTACCACCAGTGTATGGTAAAGGTTTATCATCATGATGATGATGATGAACCCTTATTGCAATGACAGGCCATTTGATTGTACATTTTCCTATGGGAGTATAAATTCATTGCAATAAAGGTTATTTTCGCCCAGCTATATTTCTTGTCTTTACGTTTTTTTTCAGGCGTAGACTCCGATTACTTTCAATTATCAGATATGTTTAACAAGATAGAAGACACTTTGAATCGAAACAACATAGACTCGTCAGTCTGTATGCAACGACTTGCCTGTTCCTATGTTCAGTTAGCTAACGAGAATATGATTACTGGTAATGCTACGGATTATGATGCGCTGTTATCTTCATTGTCCAGGTTAGTTCCTTTTAGTTCTGCATCAGTTGTCAGGTTTATCGTGATTGATTGGCCACCGTCTGTCTAATTCTGCCGCGAACAATTCATGCGTTACACTTTGAACAGGAATGGGAGACCGGTGTACAATACAAAAGAGACAGTCACGTCAATATATAATAAGATATGTATTTTTTTTTATTGCTTAGATGGCTGGACGAGCTCACAGCCAACCTGGTGTTAAGTGGTTACTGGAGCCCATACACATCTACAACATAAATGCGCCACCCACCTTGAGATATAAGTTCTAAGGTCTCAGTAGGTATAGTTTTGACAGCTGTCCCACCCTTCAAACCGAAACGCATTACTGCTTCACGGCAGAAATAGGCAGGGTGGTGGTACCTACCCGTGCGGACTCACAAGAGGTCCTACCGCCGGTAATATATTAAGCATACGACCCACCTGATTGTGAGTGGTTCCCGTCACCCATGGACATCAGCAATGCCAGGGGTAGAGCTGAGCCGCTACCTACCCAGTTCTAGTATGTTAAGAAATTTTAACCGTATTCTTGTTCTATACATTACAGTAACTCTCTGGTCCGTCGGATGTTAGAAGGAACTTCTTTGTACGAGGCAGTGGAAGCCGGGAGAGCTCTGAACACCGACTGTCACGTGCTCTACCAGAAATGCAAATTAGATAAAAATACTGTTATAAAAATGTTAACGCAACTTGTACCTTCGTAGGTTAAAATAAAATATATAAGAGCTATAACCGATGTTTCAGTTGCAAACCAACTGAGTTTCCCTATATCTATTCGTATTCTTACTATAACCCAAAAGTGGTGGGCAACACTGCGCTGCCTATTTCTCCAGAGAGGCCGTCATACAATCGAGAATTCATTATGCTTCAAGATGAGATCCGATTAAGGATCTCCGACAACGTCACATAACTCGATCCACCCACATGTTTTTTTTTTGGTTGGATGGGTGGACGAGCTCACAGCCCAACGGGTGTTAAGTGGTTACTGGAGCCCATAGACATCTACAACGAAAATGCGCCAGCCACTTTGAGATATAAGTTCTAAGGTCACAAGTGGTCCTACCATCAGTAATATATAATATATGTGATGTTTGTGTATTGTAAACACTGAGACATGGAAATCATGTCTCAAGGTGGGTATTTACTTTGTTGACGTCGATGGGATTCGGTAACCACATAAAACCAGGTAGGCCACGAGCTCGTTCACCCATCCAAAAAATAAAATGTATAACTGAGCTCAAGCTACCGCTATTTATGATGCTAAGAAACTTCTCGACAACCTAACTGCTATAAGACATTATGTCGATTCATTGCAGCCGGGTAAACATCTTGTTTATTACTGTAACTATAATATAATAATTATTTAGTATGTTTAATGACGAAGCGGTCCACCGAGCGGGTGATATTGCTCGGTAGACCGACGCTCCGAATATTGTTGTTCGGAACTCGTTTATATGCAAGCTTATCTTGAAGCGTAAGCGAGATTCAGGCATCTGTCAATTATCTTGCGTTGTATGAAGGCTACCCGCCACAGTGCGTTCTAATTAAGAGTTCAGTAAGGTCAATTTAGTTCTATTTTACGTCTCAAGATGGATCTCAGAATTATGCAGTGGGTTCTTTTAAACGATTAACTAATCAAAAAAGCGGTATATAGCTTGTCCCCTGAACAAGCCTCTGAACGATATAATCCATTGCTCTTTTTTTTGGGTCAGCAGGAAATCGCCTGACTTCCGCCCTCCACTGGGGATGGAGGGCGGGGCATGTCAGAGTCGAACTGACTAAAACCTTCTGTCGCCCAACAACCTACGCCCGGATCTCGCAAGAGACGGAACTCATGAAAAGGCAAAGGGGGGAGGGTGAAGCGTTTAGTGCGGAGCTCATCTCTCCCGTCACCCTCCTCCTGCCTATCAAGTTCCGGAGGGAGATGAGGGGATTTAATTAAATAAAACAACACAAAAACTACAAATTTAACAAGTTTTATTCGTGTCCGTCTCGAGAATTACGTAAAATGATACGTATTGATATGCCGCGGAAATAAATAAAAAATCCGCCACTCGATACACGGATACAGTTACGTTCTGCATATCACGTTAAACCACTAGTATAGATGATGAAGACTTATTTACTAGGTAAATATTTTGTGCTTGTTGAGCATCTATATAATAGGTAATCGGACAACCATAACAGACCAATCGCAACAACCAGACCAATTATTATTTTCTGTGAAATATGAATTATAACTATTTAAATAAATTAAATCGCATTTATATATATTTTATTTATTGCATCGATGGGTGGACGAGCTCACGGTCAACCTAGTGTTAACAGATTACCGGAGCCCATAGACATCTACAACGCAAATGCCGTCACCCACCTTGAGATATAAGTTCTAAGGTCTCAGTATAGTTACAATGGCTGCCCCACCCTTCAAACTGAAAGGCATTCTATCTACGCGTCGAACCAAACATATGTCGTAGCACGTAAATTCATACGTGATTAACTCGCAGTTAAAAATTAGCCCCAAATGACGTCACATGCAATGAAGTTACGCTGCGCCTAGATTTATAAGGTCTGCGCGGCAATTTTGATATGTCTGTCCGATTCCCTATTGCACAATGATTTTCAGAGTTGACATTGCGGACACAACAGCTTTTTTAAGGCTTCGCACCTTGACAAAGAGAGAATGCTTCGTTGGTTTTCTCTGTAGCAAAGGACATATCGCGCACCACTATTTGATTATTATCTTATCACAATTGCTTTGATTGTTACTTCTTTGGAGTCCTTAACTTACAACAATCAATGGGCTCTAATTAAAGGTACTTGTTCCATAGTGAATCGTATCTCAAATCAGCAGTCGTCAGTAAGATGAATAATCAAAAATCACAACCCTTCTGTCAAGATTAACATCAACTATAATTACGAAAAAACAGAAAGAGATACAGATATTTTCGTCTCGTCTATCTCCCTTTCTCTCGTATTGGACAATTCATTAAAATTACGTTTTTTTTTGTATAAATTACTTATTAATTATCATTAAATGGATTACAATTCCTACGATTATTAATTAGTGAAATCCTTTAAAAAAGTTAAAATGTCTAGGCCTATTGTTGTGATAATCGATTATTGGATAAATATTAGCTTTCTACATGAACATCTCTAGAGTTTCAAAACTTATGCGTTTTGATGAATAACTATAACTGTATTAATATCTGTCACAGTAAAACTTTAGATAGTAGAGTGCTTTGAAAGCAAAATTATTTAGTTACTGGATTTAAAAAAAAAACCGTCGCATCATGTCTTACAATTATGACATCGTTCACTTCAAAAGACTTGTAAACATAAAAGCAAAAATAAAATTAACCCATTTCTTTATTTATTAATAAAAAAAAATTAACATATCATTTACATTTAAAATAAAATCTATAAACAATGATCTATGGCAGAAAAAAATATCTACAATACATAAAAAAAAAAACAAAAAAAAAACATCGATGCATTCCGTAAATAAAAGCAAACATTTACATGTTTTTTTTTTCTTCATGAAGTTAATTTACTTTAAATTTGGTTTTATGCAACGCGCATATAAGGTCTAAATTTGACACCTCTGACGTTTCAACATTCTAACACACGAATGTGTGACCCAGTTTTGGAGGAACTCGATGGAGTTGTCACAGATATTAAATTTAGACAAAAATAAAATGCCGAACACCTAGACTTTGGCCTCTAGTCCAAATTTTAATAAGGAAATATCGATTACACCGGGCTACCCTGATTTGAGTCAACCCCAACGTTCACAAATAAAAATAAAAGTGTGATTATTTTAAAATTTGGGCAAAAATAAACGGCAAATTTAACTATCTGTTCGCAAACACTCTGTATTAATTCATTTAAGCTGTATACCCTTTTAAAAAGACAAACGATTCAGTACCCTCTTTTCTCCTCTGTTGGCCAAGCGTCCTTTTTAAATTTAGCAAGTATTGACGAGCTTTAGTGCTCCGTTATTGAGTAAAAAATGAAGCAGTTCTTTTCCCGCGTTTTTTTTATTGCTTAGATGGGCGGATGAGCTCACAGCCCACCTGCTGTTAAGTGGTTACTGGAGCCCATAGACATCTACGGCGTAAATGCGCCACCCACCTTGAGATATAAGTTCTAAGGTCTCAAGTATAGTTACAACGGCTGCCCCACCCTTCAAACCGAAACGCGTTACTGTTTCACGGCATAAATAGGCAGGGTTGTGGTACCTACCCGCGCGGACTCACAAGAGGTTCTACCACCAGTAAGTTGTGGTAAGAAAAAAATATCGAAAAGACACAAAAATGTGGATACAGTAGTTGAATTTCGATTGAAAGAACACCAACATTATTGATAGGGTTGGTAATTCATAATTATTGATAACAATTATAATATACATGTATCAAAAAAATGCGTAAGCGGTAAAATGCTCTGTGGATCTTTTCTATAAATTCTCAGTCAATAACCAAAGCAAATTTGTAGCAATATTGTCGCTGATCTTACAAAATACCAATTAATTTACTTCGATGCGAAGGACATATAAGATTCGCGACTTCCGCGAGCTTACCTAAATTTTTTTAGTATCAAAAGTACGGTCAGCGTACAAATTATAAAAATAATATATTTATATATATTTTTTTATAACTCACTCCTAATGGCCACGTTCCTTTGTTTAACGATAGGAACGACTCCGTGCAGGAAATGTGTTCAAAAAGCGTGTTTTTTTTTTTAAATCCGAAAAGGCCCCTCTAGTGTCTATTTACAAAGCACTTCTTCGTCACTCCATCTATTTACGACATTATCATAGGACGTTATCAAAACGGAAATGAATGGACATTCTAATTGTTTACAGCTCTGTGACGTCAGTGTTATCGATCTTCGAGGTTTTTAGAAAGAGAGGTTATATTCGTCTTTCTCATTCATACATTTTCGTGTGACAGAAATAACGCTATCCATGCTCGATGAAGATAAAGAGAAGACTTTGCTTGAGGGCATCGCAGTCACTACCAATATAAATCTAATAGGCTGCCAACCGTGAGCACCTATGAGCACCCGTGACCACACAACACGTTTCACAAAATACTAAAATATAACCATACGAGTCCCTTCTCGAACTTCAAGAAGAACCACGAGGGCATTTGTCGCAATAATTGAATTAAGAAATTAACATTTCAATTATTTTCACGTCGACGACATTTCTTAGGTCATTTTCGTTTAATTATAATAAATTTTCGTGAAGTTTGTCAAAGTTTGTCCCCAAAAAATTTCACAAAAATGAGGAGAATATTGTATGGTGACCATAATAAATATAATTTACTAGGTATTTTTTTAAAGTCCATCCTATCAAATCCGTTTTGACCATGGTCACAGCGATTTTGACACATATTATGTCTTGTCGCTGTAACATCTTACATTTTATATAATAATAAATTAAAAAAAAAAAACATACAAGAAATGCAGAGACGCGTAGAAAAATTTGTTCAATTTTTTTTGTGCTTCTAAGGATATTCAAATTATAGGCAGGAAGTATGATAGGCGATTCCGAAATCCAAAAATATCGAAATATTCCGCATGAGTGAACTATTTACACCTTCATTCATTTCCTTGAAAGCACATAATTACAAACAACAATATTTTAAAAGAATAATATTGTCGCCCTACATGTTATGTTCGTTTACATTCCGAAAATCAATTAAAACCTTATTGCATTGAAATAAGGTTTACATTTATATTATTTATAGTAGGTACCTTATTTGCTAATATATATATTTATAATTAACTAAGATTAAACTACATTCATAATAATAATAAATCAATCCAGTAATTCCTAAATTATTTTGGAAGCTAAATAGTGAAAAATATACATTGAACAATGACGTCAATGTTTATGTGGACCATACGAATTGAATACTGATTGACGCTGTGCAGAAAAGTGGGTAGATAAGCCCGTTTGAATCCGCATTACTTTAAATTTAAAAAGCTCGACTTCAAATGTAGGAGATTCCCAACATTGTTGGTATGAGTCCGGTCGCTGGTCAACGAATTGTTTTATTTATTCGCTAAGCTTTATGTTATTGGTGTTAGAGTATAATCGGTATTATTGGGTTGATTTTTAGATAATGACGGTAATTTTGTTCGCGTGCGTACAACGTCACAAATAAGAGACGCTGATCTCTGAGAGGTGTACTGACAAACAGCTTGTCTTGATATTCAGAATTATTTTTATATTATTAAAATAATAACATTGTATGACGAGTATTTTTTTTAAAATAAGAATTCAGGTAAACCTTGAAACGGCAATGTACACAGGAAAATATTCCTTATTCCTTAAAGCGCAAAGAGTAATTTACACGAGTAAATGCATCGAAATGTTACAAGTACAAAAATTCATAAGAAACCTCAAAGCATTCAAATATCAACCTCACAGTGAGAGTATATAAGTACTAGTTTCGTTTGAGCAGTTACTTCTCATTATTCTTACAAAAATTACTGGCAGAGCGAAATATTGGAGGAATCGATTTTTGCATGTGTGAGTGATGATTAAGCAGAAAGTGGCGATGCTGCGATATCTCCTGATAGCTCCTCTGATTGGAAGGTCGGATTGGAAATTGGAGGTTCGACACTCGGCCCCAAAAATAAGAGTTACTATATGAGTCGTCTATTATCAAAGGTGGCAATCTGTGCATTTGGACAAAAAAAAATTATTGATATGTCAATACAGATTGATTTGAATATAATCGTCTCCTTCAAAGAATACGGTTCAAAACCTGCATTAAATAAAGGTTAATAGTTAACCTGTTATTTATCTAAGATGTCGTTCCGAAGAGTTTTGTGACTGCCAATGGAATACAAAGTCAATATTTCGTTTTTCTGATTTACCAATCATTGTCCAAAAGTCAGATTGCCGGCTTTGATAATAGTCGACTCATATACTATGCTGTTAAAAATCGATACTTTATTCGATTCGATTTCGATTTCGATGCATTCGAATATTACATCGCATTTTTTTTTTTCTCCAAAATACTTCTTATATATTTTGGACGCAGTTACGTATTATGAAAAAAAAAAGGCAAAAGCAAATAATGTCAGTCATGAAATTAATAAAAATAAACTTAAATAGCGACGAGTGCAAGGCCACGTAAAATAAAAACATTAATGCTTAATTTTTTTTTTACTATTTCTATTCACTAATGTCTCAAAAGAAACATAATATTGCAATTTCATTGAATAGCATTATCAATACATTTCTAAAGTAAAAACTTCTTTAGCACCGTTGTTAATTGGAATCCGATGAAACGAAAATGTGTCACTAGAAAGAGACAAACATAATTGCATTTATAAGGTTGAGCATGTGAGAGTGAGAAAGAATATTTTTGAAGGTTCCTCTTCAATCGTGTGTGAGCTATACAATGTTTAAGTGAAGCTTCTTTAAGCGCGTTGGAAATAAAATTTTACTCGCGACAGATTCGTTACGGCTAGAGACAAAAGATACAATTTAGGAAGAGCGAGAGTGAGAAAATAGATAGAGCGTCTCGCGAACCACTCGACCGTGGAGAGAGGGGAATGAAAAAGCGAGCTAGGTCGTTTCTCTTATACACAACATTCCCTATTATAAGAGAAATTTGATTTAAGGATGAAATATGAAGAAAACTACAATACTTCACACTGCAAAAGAAGTTTCACTTCTTTCACGTGCACCAAGATGCATGCGCACCATTTTTTTTTCCAGTTTTTGCTATGTCATAAGATTATATCAAGCGATGGTCCTCAGAGAATCCGACTACAATACCACACGGTCTGGGTTCTCAATTCGCGAAGTCAGCACCTAAATGTTTGGTATACAGTCTGTGTGTTATTCTTATCTTGAATGTTTGTTCTGGTGTACATAACACAGGAGAAAATCCTAGCTTTCTATCCTAGAGAAAGCCCCTTTATGGCTTTCACCATATTACGAAAATCACTCACTCACACATCGACAAATTTCATCCCCATGTTGTTCTAACTGTGACTATCAACTTTACAAACAATTTATGAAAATTGATTGCGCACACAGCTTTTTCCCTATACTACTATCAAATCACTACGGAGAATTTTCAAACTTACGACTATTGTATTAAGTGTTAAAATCGTTTGTTTTACCGGTAACGTTTCGGAGGAGTGCTTTAAGTCGAGCTTAGACCCGTACGTGAGCTGGTTTCGATCATTGGCAGAGGAAATTGAAGAGGGAATTCGCGTACGCCATCGGCTTCACGTCCGGATGGGGCTGTAATGATAAAGTATTGCAATGATAAAAATAAATTTTGCTCATATTTTTAGGGAAATATTTTGTCATCGTCTTAATAGTAAACAGTCGACGTCGCCCTAAACATGTCATTACGAATCCTCCAGATCCAATAACGGTGCTTTTAGGTACCACAAGCACCGGTCACCGTCCTCGCCGAATTCGTTGCTTGCGACAAAGGGCTCGACGAGTAAATTAATCCACAGACACAACCCACTGAGTTTCTCGCCGGATCTTCTCAGTGAGTCGCGTTTCCGATCCGGTAGTAGATTTTGCGAAGAACTGCTCTTGCTAGGGCCAGTGTTAGCAACACTCCGGTTTGACCCCGGTGAGCTCATCTACGCGTCAAGGAGAAGCTGAAATAGCCTCTCAAGGCTATCAGCATAGGTGGGGAAAACAAAAAGTCGTCTTATCAATGTTGCAACGGAAATTGCTGCTGTTATTTCAGAAACACACATGATACTGTTTCGATGTTTTTATTTTTACTTTTTTATTGCCCTTGTAGGCAGACGAGCATACGGCCCACCTGATGGTAAGTGGTTATCGTCGCTTCAGCAATGCCAGGAGCAGAGCCAAGGCGCTGCTTACCGTAAATGTTTATAAATATATAGATATCAAACGATAGAATGTTTCGATTTTATAAACTCACCACTGCTTCGTATGTAGTGAAGTGAGGCACAAGATCCTTTCCATTCATAGTGATGAAAGCGCCTAGATTGCCCATTGTGTCGCTGAAACAATTTATTTTTATTTAATCAAATATTAATACGTGAAGGAAAAACTTTGTATCCCTTTTTAAGAAAATTGCGCGGACGGAGGAGTATGAAATTTTCCACACTTATAGAGAACATAGAGAAGAAGTGCACAATGCGAATATTTTTTTAAAATAATGCATGAAAGATACATTAAATCAATAAAGAAAACATTACACACACTGCCATGTATTCGACACAACACATATATCTATATAAATATACTCTTTGTTTATTGTCAATTGTCAAACTTTTGTTAGTGGTTTGTCTTTATTATTATTTATGTATAGTGTAGTTTTGGCGAAATCTGTGATTATATTATAGAAGTACAATAGTATTTGACAATAGAACCATAATAATGTTTAAACATAAAATTTCAATTTATTAAAGCCGAATTTCGACTTCTGCGGGACCACTAGTTTAATCAATTTTTTAATAAACACATTCTTATTTGTATCACGTTCAGTGAAGCTGGTATATCGCTTCGGTGTTACTACTAGCAATCGGTAGGCAAACACAACGCACATATTTGTATTTACGTCATTGTTTTATGTTAATATTTATCAGCTCGTGACGTCACTTAACGTGATACGAGTATCGAGAAAGAAAAGTCTACCGCAGAAAGACAAAGGTTGTTTTTTATTTATTTATTGCTTAAATGGGTGGACGAGCTCACAGCCCACTTGGTGTTAAGTGGTTACTGGAGCCCATAGACATTCACAACGTAAATGCGCCACCCACCCTGAGATATAAGTTCTAAGGTCTCGGGTATAGTTACAACGGCTGCCCCACTCTTAAAAAAAAAATTTTTTTTTATCGTAATCTCACCAGTAGTTGGGAGCCGAGAAGACTGTGATGCACTTTCCGTCGTGGGCAACCTCGTAGCCGTCGTTCTTGACTTCGTGACTGCGGATGATGTAGTCGAGCTTGTTCCTCTGCAGGAAGTTGTGGGTCACGTCCGGACCGAACTGGCAGCCGACGCCGCGCTTGGACTGGGAACGTCCTTGCATCGGTTGAGGGTCAGACCAGAGGAGCTCGCACATTATACCTGAAATTTACGTAAGGTCCGTTTATGACTCGACTTGTATTAACTACTAGCTGACCCGGCAGACTTCGTAGTGCCTCAATCGATAAATAAAAGACCTAAAATTTTGTATAAAATAAACTTGAAACAAACAAAAGGAATCCGTCCGACAGGGGACACATCAAAGGAAAAACAAAATTGTTATTGTTATTTAATTCCGAGCATTTCCATATTTATTTTCACCTTTTAAACCTTTTCTGGATTTCCACAAATAATTCAAGACCAAAATTAGCCAAATCGGTCCGGCCGTTCTCAAGTTTTAGCGAGACTAACGAACAGCAATTCATTTATATATATATAACGGCCGTCTGGTGTAGTGGTAAGTGACATGGTCACTACACAAGGGGGTCGCGGGTTCGAATCCCGCCAAGGGAAGATATTTGTATGATAAATATAAATGTCTTTTCCAGGGTTATGGATGTATATTAAATATATTTATGTGTATAATAAAAATCTTACATTTATATCCGTTATCTGGTACCTGTAACACAAGTTCTTTACGAACTTATCACGGGACTAGTTAACGTGGCGTGATTGTTAGTAAATATTTATTTATTTATTATTTATTATTATTTATATAGAATAGATTAGAGACCACATACATGACAAGTTTCCTGTTTTTTTTTTCTACCTTAACTTTTCGATTTTCGATTTAATATCGATAACCAAACGTTGGTTAATCAACGAAATGATATACTATTAACTTGACTGGCTCATGAAATTGGTAAAACAGTACAAAATTATACGTCGATTTTGTAAGATTTCTTCTATGTAAAATTATAGTAGGTTCGGAATCTAAGGAACTGAATATTACTTATAAAAGCGACTTTTTTTTACCTACCTAAGCCTAAGCCTTGAGAGGCTATGTCGGCGTAACCTAACAAGTAGGAGAGGACACGGGGCTCAAACCTGACGACATTGCTAACACTAGCCCTAGCCAAGAATAATGGTTCGTAGAATCTACCACCGGATCGGAAATCGACCCGCTGAGAAACTTAGTGGGCTGTGTCTATGGGTTAAAATCACAACGTAAAGGTCCTTATACACCTTGATCCATGAGGTCAGATTTGCATTAAAGTTGTAACTCAGAAAGAATTCATTAAATTGTATTTTCCTGGGATATAATGTGTCCGGTCAACAAAATGTCAGTCGATTTGCAATTCCATTCCAAACCAACGAGCACACTGTTATAATATTGCATTATGCCAAATATACATGGCGTTGCCTTGATAAAACATAGGCACTTACGTTCCTAAGCTGTAAACTCTTACTCGACTAAGTCTTCATAATTCTCCTGCCCTTCTGCCAGTCACCTGGGGTCGGCGCAACATGTTTTCTCCGTCCACACTCCTCTACCAGATACCATTTCTTCGCTCACTCCGCTCTTACACATATCGTCTTTCACGCAATCCATCCGTTTCTTCTTAGGTCTACCTCTTCCTTTATATCCACATTCATAGTTAGCACTGTCTTACCATCCTCATTTTCATTTCGTCTCATCACATGTCCATACCATCCCAAACGCGCACTTCTCAACTTCTCTGTCACAGGTGCCACTTTCAGACTTCCTCTAACATATTCATTCCGTATTCTATCCATTCTCGTTACTCCACACATCCATTGCAACATTCGAATCTTTTTTTTTTATGCTTATATAGGCGGACGAGCTCACAGCCCACCTGGTGTTAAGTGGTTACTGGAGCCCATAGACATCTACAAAGCAAATGCGCCACCCACCTTGAGATATTAAGTTCTACGGTCTCAGCATAGTTACAACCGCTGCCCCACCCTTCAAACCGAAACGCATTACTGCTTCACGGCAGAAATAGGCAGGGTGGTGGTACCTACCCGTGCGGACTCTCAAGAGGTCCTACCACCAGTAATAATCCTGGTCCACTCAACTAAGTCTTCGAGACGACAAAAAAAGGAACTCACCATCTTCAGGTGGCTGTTTGTTTCGGTCCACGTTCTTGATGTCCTCGAGTGTGACGTCATCTTTTGAGAACAACCCCCCGTGCATTACAAGCACTCGACCGTTTATACAGTGAGCTAAGGGTAGCCAGTTGTAGACCTCGGTGAATAGATCGGCCATTTGCGAGGTATACTTCGACGTCACTTCCCCGCGGAAACCATACACCCGATTCATGTCCAGTGTCTCATGATTACCTATGATAACGGGTTCAAATTAAACACTTTTTATATTATTATTGAAAAGGGCATTCTTCTTCTTCGATATCGTTCTCTCACTGCTGAAGATTGCGACTACATGTGACGTTTCTCCACAGTGTTCGGTCATAGGTGCCATGGACCGCATGGTACAGACTACCACCAAGTGCTTCCCTTACTAGATCTGACCATCTGACTAGTGTTCTGACTTCGGCACACTTGCACTTTTCATAATATAATTCACCACATAATTATATTATGAATATGTGGCGATAATCATGAGTATGTGAATGCTGCAGCCTAACCTTTAATTGGTTCATCGAATAAAATAGGCAGGATTGTCCTAACTGTGCTAGCATAAATCATTGAAATAATGCCATTTATGACAGATAAAAAAATTATTGGCCATACTTCAATTCAACAATATTGACCAAGTTTCGCTATTGTGTGTCATCAAGCAAAAATATTTATAACAATGTTGAGGTTAATATCATCAGCTTATAATGAACATCGCAAGTGCAAGCAAGCATTCACATATATTTAGCGATAGACACAGTAATCATGATTTTGACCTCACGTGTCAATGTGAGCAGACAGCATTCATATTGTTCTATGGGCTCCGGTAACCATTTAATATCACGTGAGGTACAGCTTTGCTGAGTCGCTGATATTGCTAATTTCCAATAGTTACAGAGACAATTCATCATCAAGCCGGCTGTACAAGAGACTGTTAAGGAAGACAATTAAAAATTTACCTCTGGACATGTAAAAGTGATCTGGATACAGCAACTTATAGCTGAACAAAGTGAAGATACATTCGACACTGAATGATCCTCGATCCACGAAATCTCCATTGAACAGGTACGGGTTTTCATCTGATGGAAGTCCGTTCAATTTAAATATATTCATTAAGTCATAGAACTGGCCATGGATGTCACCACACACGGTGAACTTCTTGTCGTCTGGGACTTTGATGTCAACAAGAGATGGCTGGTTCTGAAGGTATGTCTTCACATCTAGCAGGATCTGTGGATTGAATTTTCGGTAAGATATATTCACTGGTGTCTATAGGCAGTTGAGAGATTTCTATTATATTACTTTATGCTGCGTGGTTTCTTGTAATGTTTTTTTTAATGGCCTACTATGGCAGACGAGCATAATTATGGCACAACTACTAGTGAGTGGTTACGGTAGCAAATAGATGTCAGCAATGCAAGAGGCACAGCCAAGCATACATATGAACAATTATGTAAAATAAAATAAAATATTTTTAATTTATGTTTTATTGTAATACCTTGTAGGCATATTTCTTGTGAAGTTTCTTCTGCTGTTTATAGTATTCCATTAGCTCTTTGACGAAATTCAAAGTAACTTTTCCATCTTCAAGCATTGGCCCTTCGTACTCATCTTCAATGGCTGTTAAAAAATACACAATTACAATATTTTTTATATTCCAGGATTGTAGCAATCATACAACGGGGGTAATCTGGCAAAAACCAGAATAACAATAAGAATATTTTCAATATAGGCTTATAAATCTGCAGGTTCAGAACAACAACATCTACAAAGTAATATCAACTGCACTCGACTCAATCAACGGGACAACGCAAAATCTCTTTTATCATCCTCTGGATCATCTCTCTGTGCTTTTAGGCTCTTCAAGCACTGGTCACTGTCCTCATCGAACTAGCACATAGACACGACCCATTGCACTGCCCTTGCTAGGGCCGTTGTGTTAGCAAACTTTCCTCAGGTAAGCCCCGTGAGCTAACCTACCAACTATAGCATCACCAGAATAGCCCCTTAGGCTACCAGCAAAAAGGTATGGAAAACATATATATATTTCGACTGTTTGGTGGAAGATTTTCCCTTTATAATCTCCCCAAAAGATCCTAATAAATTAGTCACATTATATGGCATAATATTACCATCTTCTGTGAATGCTTCAAGTTTCAAATTAGTCCAATTCTTGTGTAAATACAGTAAATCAATTATAACTAAATTAAATTCAGCTCAAATTTAAGAAATTAATTGGTATTAGAACTGCTTGCATAGAGCAAAATACATATACACAATATCAATTCATGATCAAAAACCAAATTTTATATCACTATTAATTAAAATTGTTTTGGCCTAGAAATTAATTATTATTTTTTATATTGCCAGTGATGGTAAACCAGTAAAAAGAATTACAAAGCTAAAGTAATAAAAAAAGTCATATATTTTGTGGTTTACGAAACAAAAGTGAATTTAGCAGAGTTCTGAAAGCTGTAAGGCTATTTGGTTTAAGCAATATTTTGCTTAATATGCATCATCTATTTTTGTAATTTTTGTAATTAAAAGTCTGTTTTATTTGGTAGTAGCATCAACAATTCGATGTTTTTAGGTAATTGAACTTCAATTAAGTTTACCCCATCCTAATAGCTGAAGACATTTGTTTGTTATGATATTTTTTCCAAATTGTAACTATTAAACGGCTCTGTTGTAAAGTTGCAACAATCTTGCTTAAAGCAAATAGCTCTTACCCCTCGAAGTGTAATGTCACTTGTTTGTAACATAGTCGTAAATATATATTCTCCAACTATGTGTTAGAAAATATGTACTTAAATTATATTCGCATATAAACAGAAAGTTTCAACTCTTTTTTTTTTTAATATTGCCATTGTAACCACAATGGATTCAAGTTATAGTTTTTATGACATAAAAGATAAAGGTACTTAGTATACCAATATTAAACAGTGTGACTTTACAGGTTTGTATGTCCACTATGTTTAGTGAGTATCACCTTCATATTTTACAGACAGCTAACAAACTCACAAGCGACTATGTTTAGTATATTTAATAGGTATAGACTTTTTGGTTATTTTGGCCACATCATTCATGTATTTCGATGACTTTAACGTACCATTTTCTAAAGTAGCAATCATATATAACCTTCAGTATTCATCTAATTTCCTAATTGCCAGCAGAATTGCAACTATCATTTTTATAATTTTAGCAATAAGCATTGCCTATATAATGTCTTAAAGGAACGATTTTAAGTGCTGGGTATTAATGAAGATACTTATTCCCTTTTCTTAACAATTAGTACTGTATGAAAATTGCAGCACTTGATTGAACTGGCTTGTTACTCAACACACATGTTTATAATTCGGTTAGATCTAACGAAGCATCACAATAAGTGATTAGTTGTATTGTTGTAATGTAACTTACTCATTGAATCCAAATTAATACTGTCAGCAATGTTAACTTCTTTTTTGTCCACTGATATGGCTTTTTCGAAGGCGATCTTCTTAACTATCTTATTGCATTCACTGTACTTGAGTTTCGCATCTTGATCGTATGGTCTTACTGTAGTTACCTTAAGTTTAAAGAGGAACTCTCAAATATTTTTAATAACAATTTTTTATATTTACCAAATCATTATTATTAATTTATATCATTAATAAAAAGTGTTTAAGGTCTAAGGGAGTATGGCACAGGGAGAGAATGAGCAGCAGTAGCGGTATGGGACATTATCTATCTTGTGGTACCAGTATGTACCACTATATCTACCACGAATACACAGTTATTTATTCCAGTTTGAGATGCAGGACCACCAATAATACAACTGAGACTTTAATCTCATATTTCGAGGTGGTCAGCATTCATATTGTGCTATGTGGTCCAGAAACTCTCAGATTGTAAGGTTTCTGGTATATTTATTAGAGAATACAAAGAGAATCTCAGTCCTTTTAATCTTAAGCAAGTAAAGAAAATTTTTGCTTTTCACAAATAAAAGTTTAAAAAAATTCAGACCAAATCTGTTTGAGTATTAGCTAGAGGTTCATCGTTATCATAGAAGAAGCAAACTTCCCAATTTTATGAGCTGATAAAACAAATGAAGTTTGTAAGAATTATCTGCAAGTTTATAGTGGAAATATACAGATGAATATATCATTTGTGCATGTTTTGAAGCTTAAATGAAAGGGGTAAGCTTGATTTATATGTCCATTTGGCTACTGATAAAACAAGTATAAGCTATGATATCAAACTCACATATTCAAAATCCGTAAGCGCCAGTTTGTACTTTCCCAAAGACATATGCGCAGCGGCACGTCTGTAATAAGCCTTGGTGTAGCCTTTGTCCAAAGCTATGGCTTTGGAGGCATCACCTAAAGCATAACCGAAGTTCTCTAATCGAAGATTTGCTATACTCCTGTTCGCGTACAAAACAGCGCTGTTAGGATTCTTCTCGATGGCCTGACTGTACAACTCGATCGCCTTATCATAATTTTGCTCTGAAAATTTTAGGTTATGTCTATCAAATGGTTAATTGAAAGTAAATAACATATTCATATATATCATTTACTACAAAGATTGTTTTTTCATAAAAACAAGAATAACTTACTTTTAAAATATTCATTTGCTTCGTTTTTCAATTTGTCTGCCGCTTCGATATCTTCTTGGGTGCTTGGTGCAGTGATTTCTTCGTGATTAGACATTGTCTCGAGTTTTAGTATTGATGAAATCAATAAGATCAATTAAACAAGTATTTTCAATACCTAATCTTTAAAAGACTTCTATTCCGATTTCCGATTTACATGCTAATCAATCAGTAATCGCAAATCACGAAAATAATTTTTATGGAAATTGACAGATCAATCGTCACTGGTCAATAGTGATGGGACTAAGACATAAAATTTTCACGAAACTTAGCTGCGTGTATTTTTGGCCGTTTTCCAATTACAATAGCGCTTATGCTGTAATTGGAAAACTACCATTAAGTAATGGTTAATTGGCATTTGTAAGCGTTGGATTTCTTTTCATTTCAAATACAATGTACACTTAAATAACTTTATCCCCAGAATTCAACCGAATCAAGAAATTCCGTAACGAAAATAAAACCTAACACCCCCACTCCGCCTACCACGTAGCTCGCGTTCAACAAATTCACACGTTGCGCTCGTGTAGTGTTTGTGAATAAGCGCGAGGCGTGACGTCGCACTGCATGCGCATCATGAAAAGTCTGCCCATCTCTCTCTCTCGCGCGGTCTAGCTTATGAGTGTGAAGGGGACAGTTAATGTTTTGCTTTTGTTCATGCTTATAAATATAACGTGGTCTTATTTTATTATTATTGTTTTAATATTAAATTATTATTGTCTAATTATAGTTGCATAACTTGATAAAAAAGCCTATGCAATAGCTTTACTGCGGCAGTCCCCGAGTGCAACACGTGTTTTAAGTTTTTTAACAACAGATACAGAATAAAATAATTAAGCAAGAATTACAGGTACCGCAAGTATTACATAAGAAATTTTATAGAATTTTCAATTATTGTATTTTCATCATGATAGATATAATATCTAGTCTTCATTATTAATTGAATTCAATTCAATGTTAATTTTGATAACGTGTTTGTCAATGGCAATAAATATGGCGTAGACGTGCAACCCACTGCAGTAATGTAAACGGATTTTGTAATACACAACAGTATCAGTTGTATTATTAATCGGACATATTTTAAGAACTAGATTAAATGTAACGCATCCTAGTATATTCAGAATACAGGAGGAAGCACGAAATGTTTTTTTTTTTTTAGCATGTTATTTGCATTTGCTTGAAAGTTTAAGCGTTTTTAGCTATTTTTTTGTATCAGTGAATGCCTTTTTTTATATGATTTGTTTATGGATACGGGTAACTCAACCTTTTAGCCATGCTTGATATTCCTGATGCTTTTTCACAATCAATTTAAAGGAATTGATCTACTATTATGAAATTCAGGACTTCATAGGCGTGACTTTACTGACAGCTGTCGTAGAGATCAAGCTATATTTTATGAAGTATAGTGATTTGCTTCTAGGTTTCGGTAAGTTGGTAACATTGAGCGAAGTGCCCTATGCCGGGCAAAGTCGAAACGGTTCTCGATATTAAGGGCCACAGCGACTCTACTTTATTACGCGACCTCAGTATTACACTCAGACTTCCTTGTCAGCAACTATCGTCACGAAATACGTTTTATCGGTCGCTGTACTATATATTATTATGTACTACGCGAACGACCCTATTTCAAGCCAGATATGCTATCATACACAGGAATAAAAAGTCTTTTGTAAATAAAAGAAAATAACTTTTATTTCTTGATTATAAACATAAAAAAATATACAGAAAACACTTAATTTAACTTAAATTATGTTAATATTACATTCATTAGGCGAATACCTGTAATATTACACATACAATCATAACTAAAATACTGCTCCTAGCTAAGAAGGCGGAGTTCGGTTCTTCACAGTTTTCATTTTGTTCCACCTGAATGAATATAGGTTGGTGGAGTTCTTCTCTTTGTGCCATGTAGGCGTCGATAGCCGTTGTTCCTGCTGCAGGCATTGTTCGGGTTCTGCTGAGTTTCCATGCACCGACTGAAAAAGAAGTACGTAGGTAAGGTAGGTAGGTTTTATTGGTGGTAGGGCCTCTTGTGAGTCCGCACGGGTAGGTACCACCACCCTACTTATTTCTGCCGTGAAGCAGTAATGCGTTTCGGTTTTAAGGGCGGGGCAGCCGTTGTAATTATACTTGAGACCTTAGAACTTATATCTCAAGGTGGGTGGCGCATTTGCGTTATAGATATCTATGGGGTCCAGTAACCACTTAACACCAGGTGAGCTGTGGGCTCGTCCACCCATCTAAGCAATAAAAAAGAAGGTCATTTCCTTGTATTTTTTCTGCACATATAACATTAAGAAACGTTTTCATTTTAATGCAAATAACTGCTACATTGTTAATACAAATCGAATTAAATTCGTTATAGAATTAAATACATCTAATATTTGACATTAAAAAAAGAAGTAGGTACATAGATAGAGGCGGTTTCATCTATGATTCAGGGTGAGGCCACTTCGGCATTTTTAATAGTACATTTGTGCCTATTCCATTTTGACTGCACGCTTATTAAAGGGCGCTATGATGATGATTGCACACGGGCTAGAGACTCATTTGTACATAAACAAATAATGATTTTCTTGAAACTCGTTAATAGACTTACCGGCTCTCTGGAAATTGTTGATGTTTACACAGCTATAGGCCAGTGAGTAGCTCTGGTAATCAGTCGTAAGGACGTAGAGAGGCGTGGTCACGGTTCCTAGAAGTATATTTTGAAATTTAGTCGCTGTTGCAGTAGTAATACTTGTGAAGTCGTCGTGGCCTAATGGATAAGACGTCCGGTGCATTCGTATCTAGCGATGCACCATTGTTCGAATCCCGCAGGCGGGTACAATTTTTTCTAATGAAATACGTACTTAACTAATGTTCGCGATTGACTTCCACGCTGAAGGAATAACGTAGTGTAATAAAAATCAAACCCGCAAAATTCTAATTTTTGTAATTACTAATTGTAGGACCTCTTGCGAGTCCGTAAGATAGGTACCACTACCCTGCCTATTCCTGCCGTGAAGCAGTAATGCATTTCGGTTTGAAGGGCGGGGCAGCCGTTGTAACTATACTGAGACCTTAGAACTCATATCTTAAGGTGGGTGGCGGTATTTAGGTTGTAGATGTCTATGGGTTCCGGTAACTACTTAATACCAGGTGGGCTTGTCCACTTATGCAATAAATAAATAAAAATGTAAGTTCTGGGAAAGAGGAAGAAGTTAACATTCGATAAAGCCCGATGAGAGGATTCGAAATTAATTCACCTTCTCTACCACGAACGGGTAAAGTGACTGCCAATTTTGCGCTTCCATCAGTCGAGGAGATCACAGCGGTGCCTCTAATGGTGTCTAGGACACCGTCAATGACCTCCCAGTTGAGGACGTCCACGACTCCAGTGGTAGAGTCCAAGATGTATCGAGCTCCAGTACACGTGCCTCTTTCGTGGATCTGGCTGTACCTCTCAATCTGGTACCAGGTTCCGGTATACTGTTAAAAGAATTAAGTTCGAGTATCTTCGTAGTCTTATAGTTTGAAAATGTAAAACTAGATGATGGGGTTTTTTTTTGATAACGCCATCTTGTTGTGTCTTTAAAGCGGTTAGTTGCCCTCAATTAAGAAAAATAGTTTTATTATTCGCCAATAGATGTCGGGAAGAGTTGATTATTGAAAACACGAATAAAACAACATTTTCTGAAAATAAATCGTAGCTAGATCGATTTGTTGCCCTCCAAAAATCCCCTGTATACTAAATTTTATGAAAATCGTTGGAGTCGTTTCCGAGATATATATATATGTATAATAAAAGATAATTAAAGGAACGCGAGACAAAACCAAATAAATAAATAAAGTAATTTAATTATGGTTTTCATTATAATTTATAGTATGTATGGTATGTATAGTTAATTGTAATTTAATTTTTTTATTTAATATATAGTAATTTAATTTTTTATGTAAAGCAATTTAATTATTAAGAAGTATAATGATTAATTAAAATCACAGGACAATAAGTAGGTCAAGCATTTATTCACAGGCAGTCAATTCATAGATTAAAAATGGAAAGTTGATAATATTTGAGGTAACATTCTTCAAGTATCGCAAAGTGACTTGTCCTAAGGAAGATTCTTTTGAAATTCTACTACTGATGAAGTGAAAATCTTCAAAACGCAATAAAAGAAAGAAAATGGAGCTGAATTAGACTGTATATTGTTGAATTATCTATTAGATTATTTTTTTGTTACATCTAGATAATCTATTATAATATTATAAAGCTGAAGAGTTTTTTTGTTTGAACTACTTACTGGTCCGATTTGAAGAATTCTTTCAGTGTTATATAGCCCATTTATTGAGGAAGGCTATATATAGGCTATATAACATCAAGGTAAGGCAAACATAAGTGGAGCCCCAATAAAAAATGTTTCAAAATAGGGGCTTAAATAGCTCCTTAACATTACATAATTCAAAAATATTTTCACTTTCTACGTAAATTAAGTGGGGGTAAAATTTAGCGTTATGCCAAAGTAACTATTCCACGCGGATGGAGTCGCAGGCAAAAGCTAGTAACAAATATGATATCTTACCGCATTAGCATCGAAGTTCTGTACAACAGGTATATTGGTATCGCATTGTCCAGGCAAGATGACCTGTTGACCAGTCTGCTCGGGATAGTGGAAGCAGGCTCGGTCAGACTGGTCGACGGTTAAATAGAGCTCTTGATGGAGTACTCTGTTAGCGGTGATGATAGGCGTCATTGCGTTTTGTGCAGCTTCGGTCAGCTGTCTGGCTTTGCTGTGCTTCGCGCTCCATACTAAAAGGAATGTTTAAAATGAGGCCGAGAAAAGAAAAAAGGAAATCACCGGACTTCCGCCCTCCACTGGGGATGGAGGGCAGGGCATGTCGGAGTTGAACCGACTAAAACCTTCTGTCGCTCAACAACCAGCATCCAAACCTCGCATGAGACAGAACTCATGAAAAGGCAAAGGGGGGAAAGTGAAGTGTTTAGTGTGGAGCACATCTCTTACATCAGCCTCCCCCTCGAGGCCGAGCCTAAGAACTCTTGTCTCTAGTTGGGGGTGTTTACGTTGTTCATATCTATAAGTTCCAGTGACCACTTAAGCCAGGAGGGTGGTCAGCTCCTCCACCCATCTTAGCAATAAAAAAGACCTGATCTGATCTAACTGCTTATTCTTCATATTCTCAATCGTGTCACTCTTGAAAAAGTGGTTGTGATCGTCATGTAGTGTTGGAAAGGGCAGGCTTGATGCGTCTCACAATGTCCCGCCATCTTCCTGCTTGAGGCCATTCTAATGAAACCATTTAGGGGATCTCCCATTGTAGTTTTAATTTTGTCCGTCCCTCGCATTGGTGACCTCCCACGCGGTCTTGTATCAATTTTCCAATTGCTTATATGATGTACAACATATTATGGCCATACTGTCGGAGTTTTAAGTCTATAAACCTTTCGCGACGAGAATTAGGAATGTAGTACGGGTCGAACTACAGGATTTAGCTGTTGGGTTGGATGATCAACGCAACGGTAAACATCTATTTCGGACAGCGTTAGCTGAGCTTACCTGCCTTTATCTCCTTGTTTTATTTCATTTACTTTTCCATATTTTTCTGTGCTTCAGATATTTATAGGGCAATAAAAAAAAAATTGCGTATTTTTATCGCCCTATAAATATCTGAAGCACAGGCCGACGAGCATACGGCCCACCTGATGGTGAGTGGTTACCGTCGCCCATGGACTTCAGCAATGCCAGGGGCAGAGCCAAGTCGCTGTCTATCGCTTAATACTCTCCACAAGCCTCGTTTGAAGAAGGACATGTCATAGCGCTCGGGAAACACCGTGGAGGGGAGCTCATTCCATAGTCGGATGGTACGTGGCAAAAAAGACCTCTGGAAACGCACTGTGGATGACCGCAGTGGCTCCAGGTAGTATGAATGAACTCTACTCCGGTGGCGGGCGTTGCGATGGTAAAAACGAGATGCCGGTATCATCTCGAACAATTCAATTTTTGGGTAAAATGTACGTGTCGAAATATCATACCTCGTCTGTGTTCGCTGTCGACGTTGACGCAAGAATACAGGAGAGCGTAATTCTCGTAATCAGTAGCCAACACCCAAATGTCTGTGAATACGAAAACAGATTTAACTAAATCAAATTCGTTTGTGCCTCGATTTCAGATGTTTCTATCATACAGCTAAACGAGAACATACAAATTTCTACCGTCCGTTTTGGGATTTAAAGTCGAAGTTTCAATTACATTAGATCATTACACATGAGTCCGTGATCTACCGTCTCATGTGGAATTGTAAATAATTAATCGAAAATATAATCAACATGCTGTAATTCGTTTATAGAAAAAAGTTTTTTTTTTAATTTATTCATAACCAGTCACATTCCTGTGTTTCAATAAGTTGTAGTTTGGTCACATATTTAAAAAAAAATAACCTAGGTTTACTATCGTATGACGTCAGGGGACAGTGAAACAGTCTGATTTATTGTGATGCGACTTTCGCATCAAAATAATGAAATACACCACGTCTGCTACGTATTCAAAAGTGAATATTGTGTCGTCACAAAATATCATATTGTTGATTTTGTTATCTATATCTTCTTCTTCTATCTATATATATTATATAAAAATGAATTGCTGTTCGTTAGTCTCGCTAAAATTCGAGAACGGCTGGACCGATTTGGCTAATTTTGGTCTTGAATTATTTATGGAAGTCCAGAGAAGGTTTAAAAGGTAGATAAATATGAAAATACTCGGAATTAAATAAAAAATAATAATTTTGTTTTGCCTTTGATGTGTCTCCCGTCGGACGGGTTCCTTATGTTTGCTTTAAGTTTATTTTATACAAAAGTTTAGGTCTTTTATTTATTGATTCACGCACTACGAAGTCTGCCGGGTCAGCTAGTTTGTTATAGTTATTCATTTATCAAAAATAAAAACCCATGTTTTCTTTTTTGGTTGAGTCTTTGTAGTTTAGTTATTTTATGTTCAATAGCGTATCTACAAACCAATCCTATTCTATTTATTTTTATTTCATTAATTTATCAGTGCTATATACTCATAATATGATAATGTATGTCTATTTTACCTTCAACTCGCCCATTGGCCAAAGTCCTTCGAAGCCTTCCATCACTAGTGGCCGTTACGGTACCGGCGGCAACAGTAGCTGACCCACCAGAGACGCTGGTGTCTACAACTTGGTACTGGTTTCCTGATGCTGTGTACTGTGAGCTGATACACTCTCCTGCGTTACCCTCAGTTGGGTACCGCTCAATTTCATGCCACCAACCAAGGTACTGTAAAATTTCATTCCATTTAGTGTATTGAAGGTATTACAAACTTTCTGCCAATCATCAGTTGCAGTGCACTTCGAAGTTTTCGAGGATTTTCAATATATTATTATGACATCAGTAGTTGGCGATAAGCGGTAACCGCTTCACGCAAAGAGCCCTTTTTAATTTATCTGCCCGCTGTTTATTGTATGAGCAATATTAAAGATACTTTTCTTGTTTCTGGGGTCGGCGTAGCAAGTCCTCTTTATCCATTCGGGCATATCATACGGCATCTCTGCACTCACACTCTTTTTACGCATATCCTCTTTCACACAGTCAATTCAAGTCTTTTTAGGGCGCTTTTAAAGAATACTTTTCCTTAGAAAAAATATTAGTTTTGTTTAATACTTAGATCTGATGGGAGGAGCTCTTCACCCATTGTATCAAAAACGTATATGCCTCCATCCACCGCGAGACTTGGGGTCTAAGGCTCACTTAAAATGACAATGGATGCTTACGAATCGAAAGGCATTGTTTCACGGCAGAAAAACGCAGGTTGATGATACCTACCCTTATGGGCACACAAAACGATCTACCACCAGTAGAACCTGCTTGTCTAACTATACCAGATCGCTCTATATGAGTACGACTGATGTTAACATATGTTTATAGTTGTAGGCCATTGTTAAATAAAGGTCATTGTAAATTATGAATTTGTAATCACAGAACTTACCCTCTGGACATCGAAGTTCTGAACGCCAGTGATGCTTTCACACTGTCCTCTAAATACAGGGGGGGAGGTAGGATTGAGTGTGGGTACATAAAAGCAGGTGTCTTTGCTTTGGCTGGTAGATTGATAGTAGTCTTCCAGTAGACCCTGGGTGTTCGATATGACCGCGTTCATGACGTTGTTTGCTTGAGTGCTCAACGACGTGGTCCTACTGAGTTTCCAGCTGCCGACTGTAAAAAAATGGGGTGGAAAGTGCTATTATATTCCGTCCTATAAAATGTCCTATTAAATAGAATTGAGGCTTAAAAATGTTGTTTTTTTACTCTTAGTTTGTTATTTTACTGAGTAAATAAACAAAAAATCAAATTTTCAAGAATAGTCCCTACGAAGTTAGGTCTATACGTTTAAATTTGTTTTTTGGGTTGGGGTATTAGACCAAGGGCTTTTTACCAGGATGGGTTACTGTGGGTCTGCCAAGAGGGATGTTGTTCTTTAACCTGACAGCCTGAATGCCTGAAAGTGCTACTACCGTTTCCGAATCGCGATCTGCTGAGAAGATCCGACGGGAAATGAAACGAGCTCATATTCTTGGCTAAATGTCAAACGAACTCTTCGACGAGTTCGGTTACCTTGGTTAGGGCTACTTATAGAAGAACTACTTATAGACTAGAAGCGTCTAATAGTACTGGAACTGAATCAGGTAGATTTATTAGGACGTGTCTAGAGGTTTCGCAGTGATTGGCTCCTGTGCCAAAATTATTAGGGATGTAGTTAATGGTCGCCACGATTAGGGTCTATCGCGTCGTTAAATACATTAGATCGAATTAAAATTTGAAATAATTTGAATTACCTCTTCTGTTTCCATTAGCTAAGTTCCTACAGCTGTATACCAAAGCGTAGTTGGTGTAGTCTGTTGCCAAAATGTAGTAGTTTGCAGTAACAGTAGCTGTGGAAGGTTTTGTATTATTAATATCCTCGTTCTTCAGTGGTGCTCCTCATGTCCGAGGGTCATGACCGACTAAGACATTGTTAATATCAATTGCAATTAATTAATCCTGATCTTCAGTCACTATGTTTGTTGATAATTAACATCGTTTAACTCATTCAACACGATCTATATCGACTGTTAGTGGCTCTAGTGATATCTCACATGTTTTAAAAATATAACTATATTTATTGGACCAGATGATTGTTATTTATTCGTTCAAAATCACATTCAATAATCAAAATTACTCCTTGTTACCTTTTTGAGCAAGGGCTTTCAATGATATATGAAATTTTTAAAGGTTACAAGTTGAGTGGTCCTGTTTTAGATATCTAATGTTAAATAAACCATAACAATAAAACCCACGGTCTATATTATTTGGCATGAATTCAATTCCTCTGCGAGTTTTCGTGAGAGTAAGCAGCTGGTAGATTATACCTCGAGTCACACGTGATGTTTTGGTTTGTACCTATCTTCAATTAGGGTGTATTTTTTATTAACTCTATATGATATGCCATCGTGAACTTACCACTAGTACGGACGATTGTTACTTCCAATAAGCCTGATCCATCAGTTGACTTGACAACAGCTGTACCACGGACAGAGTTAAGACGCTGGTTGAGCACCTGACTATTCGTTAGAGAGATGATGTTATTGCCAAATGTGTATTCAGCGCGGTTGCATTGTCCTTGCTGTGTGGTTTGTGGGTATCTGGCTATTTCGATCCAACGGCCCATGTACTAAAACATCACAGAACTATATTAATATTGGTTCAAGAACACCGCAATAAGAAAGGAAAGATGCAAGAAAATTTGTTCGCCATAAGAAGTAACAGAATTGGTAGGAGAGACAATAATGTGTAAAGTGCCATGAGCAGTCGAGTAGAAAACAAATGTACTACCGAAAAAAAAAAGAAGACCACATAATATCTAGATAAGACAAACCAAGCTGTTAATAAATAGAGAAGAGAAAATAACGGAGACAAGACGAAGAAGTTAGTAAGTATTGTATATTTTGAATACTCATCATCACCTCCATTCGCTGAATCATCTTGATGTTTCTGTTCGGAATTCCCGTAATGGAATATTCCCTGTAAATCTCTTAAATGAATACGAAGTTATTACAGGAATCTTTATTGTGCATCTTCGAAATATACTTAATCGTAACCAAACAAAACAAAAATACCAAATCACACATTTTCGCAACAGTCGCAAATTTTTTCACTTTCATCTAAACTAGAGTTTTTAGTCCCTAAGAATTATTGTCGACACTCACAGCAGCTGTGTTAAAGTTGGCGACACCTCGAATGCGTTCATCACAAGGTCCCGGTAGCTCTATAGCCGTGGGTCGGTCAAATACTGGGTAGTGGAAGCAAGCATCGTTGCTTTGATCCGTGTTGGTGTAGTAGCCTTCGAATAAGTCGATGTTGTTTGTAACTACGGTATTGATAGCGTTGTTAGCAGCTGCGGAGAGTCCACCGCGTGTTCTGCTGAGTTTCCAGCTGTAGACTGTGAAAAAAACAAAAATATTTTTTTATATCTTTATCATAACAAACCATTAATAATTCATCAACGCATAATTCTTTATTTGCTAACTAGAGCGAGAATAATTATTTATTCCCTATGTTATTTTTAAAAAAGGTTAGTCACAAATAAACCTTGAAATAACAGGTAGTAATTAGAATTAATTTTTAGAAGAAAACCATCTGAAGACAACATAATTATTAGAACCGGGATTTTCGTTTGGGATTTCGGTGCATTTGGATAAAACAAATTGACTTAATGCTCATTGGGTTGAAAAACGATGCACTTACTTTGTTTACTGGCGCTGTCGATGTTTCTGCAACTGTATACCAGGGCATATTCTGTGTAGTCGGTAGCCAGAACGAAGATGCTGTTGAATGGAACTGTGAAAGAGTCACTGATTTAGTTTCGGTAATTCTAGTTCTAGAATAAGGTAGCATTGTCAATTACATTTTACATATCTTATACCTTTAAACGAGTATATATATATATACCTATATATAATCTGAATCTCGGAAACGGCTCCAACGATTTTTATAAAATTTAGTATACAGGGGATTTCAGGGGCGATAAATCGATCTAGTTACGATTTATTTTCAGTTTTATTGTGTTTTCAATAATCAACTTTATTGTTAATCAACTTTGACTCTTCCCAACATCTATTGGCGAATAATAATACTATTTTTCATAATTTCAACTAACTGCTTTAAAGACACAATAACACTAAAACTATTTCAGCAGATGGCGTTGTTAAGCCACTTATCAAAAAAAAAACCGAGCAAAGCTCGGTCATCATCTAGTAATTATTAAACTGTTAGCTATATTCAGAACAATAATTTATGGGTTAGAATATCAATTAATTTTGTTCAGAGAATCCTAAATTAAAAACAATCCAACCGGCTACCGCAACCGGGTTGTTGTCTGGGCGAAACACTTGTATTCTGTTAAGTGAAAATGGCATATGGGAAAATGAGGTCACGATCCGCCTGGTGATGCGTGATACACATAGGTATACCATAAGTTGAAGGTACTTGATACATGAGGTCGTAGTCTCAATTATATTGTACTACAACGGCAGTCCAACTCTTCGAACCGGAATGCGTGACTGCTTCATGGCAGTATCACCATCCGGTCTGGTGATACTTACTCAGGCGAGTTTATAATATGCCCTGCCAACGGTAATAAAATCGTGTAATAAAAATCAAACCCGCAAAATTATAATTCGCGTAATTACTGGTGGTAGGACTTCTTGTGAGTCCACACGGGTAGGTACCACCACCCCGCCTATTTCTGCCGTGAAGCAGTAATGCGTTTCGGTTTGAAGGGTGGGGCAGCCGTTGTAACCATACTGAGACCTTAGAAATTATATCTCATGGTGATTGGCGCATTTACGTTGTAGATGTCTATGGGCTCCGGTAACCACTTAACACCAGGTGGGTTGTGAGCTCGTCCACCCATCTAAGCAATAAAAAAAATGCTGATTAGTTTGTATTGCAGTACGCTGTATATGACACTCAGAGAATTTTCCATTTTCCAGTTATTGCTTTAGTCATATTTACAACATCTACGCCAAGAGATGAGGTTATGCTATTCTAGGTTAATATTAGTCAAAATTTTGAGACATTTGTCTTGTTGATCAATGAAAAGATGTTTGTTACCTCCCGCAATCGTGGCACTGATGACTCCTCTTCCGTTAGCAGGTACTGTTGCGGACGGTATCGAAGTTGTGAATTGTCTTTCGGTCCTGACAATACTTTGTACGACACTGAATGAATTCTGGCTCCGGACTGTGTAGTCCGTTGCTGCACACTGGCCATTTTGCAGGTTCGACGGGAATCTGGCCACCTCATGCCACGTGCCAGAGAACTGTGGAAATGCGAGCACGAATAAACCTTGTATACACAAATTGGTATGGGACTAAAAAAGGTAAAATGGTGTTGATCTTCAAGTAGGCTAGGCTAGTGAATACATAATATCATAACAACAGAATAAGAGCATCCACCAGTTCTTATAATAGGAAATCTCTCTCTCTCTCTCTCTTAGATCATTTTATCGTTCTTCCATATATAAGTATAGGCATTTCCAGATTGTAAAGTGTGTTTGGTGGCCCTTACTTAAATATTACTCACCGCATTCAAGTTGAAGTTCGGAACGGCCTGAACTTGATTTTCGGCAACACACTGCCCTCTAAGAATGACGTCGCCACCGAAATTGTCAGGGTAATAGAAACAGCCGCGCTCATTGTGCCCTCGGTCTATGAAGTAATCTTGGCGCAGCACTAGGATGCTATTGATAACGGTATTGATGGCATTGTTGGCGGCAGCGGTGAGGGTAGGCTGTCTGCTCAATTTCCAGCTGTACACTAATAAAAATCAAGGGGTTTTTTAATAGTTTAAAATTATTTTACTTGTAATCGTGTTTGGAGTTCAAAGGTACCACACGCCTTTCTATATCAGGATAGTTTGGAGCATTTGGAGTAAGGATTTTTTCAAATCTTATAAAGAACTTAGTAGTTTGTAAAAATGTAGTCATTATGATACATTACGTGCAATGGTGATAAGTAAAAACGCAATTAAAATTTAAATTTGTAATTTTCCTTTGATCTTCAAGATGCTTTCGTGGGAAACATTTGTAAGAATTTTTTATATAATTATTTATTATGTAACCAGTTGATGCGACTCTCGGGGTTTTTGAGGAAGCATGTGAGGATTTTTAGTAGTGAAACTTCTTTAGAATAGTTGTGATTTCAAATTCGATGAAACGAAAAAATAAGTCCATAGAGACACAAACACATAAATGTATAGGATTCAGCCGGCGAGAGAATGAGATAGAACACATTAGACGTTCTCAGTGTAGTGTTATTTTAATACAGCGCCATCTATGACATTTTTTAATACTAACGTGTGTATGAAACCTTTTGTAGTGAATTTCAATTTAGGATTATACGTGAAGTTAAAATATCAATTCACAGAGGGCGCTACCTCATACTATAAAAGATGATATACAATTATTTACTAATGAAAAAATTTTACATATACAAACTTAGACATTTAGGATAATTGTATTTTGATTTTTGAAGGTTTCACTTCTACCATGTGTGAATTGCACACATATTTTTTGATTAATTTACCTTGTCTGCGTTCGCTGTCGAGGTTCGCGCATGAATAGACCAGGGCGTATGAAGAGTAGTCAGTTGTTAATACCCAATAATCAGCAGTTACTGAAAAAATAAATTTTTATATTTGTTCAGCATCATCAAACATAGATTGTGGGTGGTGCTGGTAGGGTAGGGATAGGTATTGTAAGCTCGTAAGGGTAGATACTATCTTTTTTTTTTTATTGCTTCTTTTTTAAACATCTTCTGTCACTGAGCCCGACATAAGCGCGAGCCCTACATGCGGAAACCCCGTGTTGGGTTCGATCTCGGCCCGAGAAAAAAACAAGATAGCTGTTACAAAGTACAAATAAGACTTTGATCTTATAGATGAGGCAGTATTCGCGTCCGTTTAGGAAGACAAGAATATTTTAGATTTCTCTTTTAATATTGATTGAGCGTTTTACCTCAGATAAAAGATAAATTGACAACTACTAGTAGTAGGACCTCTTGTGAGCCCGCGCGGTTTGGTACCACTACCTTGCCTATTTCGGCCGTGTAGCAGTTATGCATTTAGGTTTGAAAGATGGGGCAGCCGTTGTAACTATACTTGAGACCTTAGAACTTATATCTCAAGGTGGGTGGCGCATTTACGTCGTAGATGTCTATGGGCTCTAGTAACTACTCCTCACTAGGTGGGCTGTGAGCTCGTCCACCCACCTGAGCAATAAAAAAAAATCTTGCACTCGAATAGTCTTCGAAAGAAATATCTTCCCACAAGTTTGTCTTGGTTTGATAAATCGACGCTCCTGATGTTAGGTATTGTTCGTGAATTATAAATGTATTTTAAAATTGCAAGTAGCACCATACAGGCTTTTGCCAGATTTATTCTATACTATTAAAGCTACTTATATTGTTCAGTATAACTGGACAGGAGTCACTAGAAACCTCACTTCTATTTCTATTCTATGCAATTACTGTTAGTTATTGTAATTCTGTTTCAAACTGGTAAATTCATGTCTTTTAAAAAAGGCTTCAAGTTGGAATTGCTCACCGTCATTGCCACCGATGTTGAATGTGACTCTGTAACGTCCAGTTCCATCATTGCTTGTAGGAACAGCTGTACCGCTAATCGTTTGCAGTTGTTGATTGACCACCTGAGTGTTGTAGACGGTGATAGTGTTGCCAGTGCCCGATCCGTAATAGGCACTGTTGCAAGTACCTGGCTGGAATCTCGTTGGATACGATTCGATGTTGTACCAAAGACCTAAGTACTGGAAGTGGAAAATTTATTTTAGAACAATACCCGGCAAGAGTAACGCCATCTATCGCCGAATAGCAGAAACGAATGTCAAACGAACTAGTAACACCGAGAACGCTCGAGAACTACAACGCCATCTATTGTAAGATAGCGGAAACACACATCGAAGCTACTCGACTTGCCCAGAATTTTCTCGATAAATCTAGGGATATCGTATCTGCTATAAAAGCGTTGCAGATATGGCACGCAGTCAGTCAGTAATCGCATCTACTCAAAGCGAAACAGCGAACGGATCACCTGAAGTGAAGCGAAGGAAATTGAGAATTTTGTGTTTTAAGTGTTCTAAGTGTTAATATAGTTTTAATTTGTACTTCGGTAGAATTTTTATCTATCCCAAGCCCCAGCGCGTAACACCAGTAATGCTCGGTGATGATTCATTGTCTGTTTGACAGACTTTACTTTGTACTGCATGTTTTTGGTATCTATTTAATTAATTAACAGGTTTGACGAGCTCACGATTCATCTATTATTGTGTGGTTACCGACATAAACATCAACAAAGTAAATTCCATCATCCACGAAGTCTTCTAAGTCTCAGTTTTATGGTAAAATGGCTGTCCCACCCTTCAATCCGAAATTCGAAGAGTTGTCCGGATCGAAACAGAAACAAAATCTTATCGGGTTTCACTCAACAAACAAAATCACCACATATGGATTATCTGTTTTGTTTTGAAAATCATTATTTTGGTAAAAGCTATTAAGCCTTAAATCCCTTATCGCTATTTATAATTCGACGCTTGAAATGCAAAAGTGACTAAGCGACAATGCGTGAACTTTACAGTAGGCTAATTTAAAGTTGAAATACCTGAAAAAAATTCTATTTTAACGAATCTAGCTGTAGGATTGAAATGATTTTAATAGACCTAGAAATATATTTTTTTTGCGCATCGAATATTGTTATTGCCTATCATTTATGTATAAAGCAGTTATTGTCGCTTAGTCACTTTTTCCTTTCAAGCGTCGAATTATGGTGGTTAAAAACAACAACAAAACTAACTCTGTTTATGTCAAAGTTTGTCACAACAGGAATGTTCTGTTCGCATTGCCCGCGGAATATGACAGAATCGCCTCCTGGCACCGGGAAATAGAAGCAGGCTGTGTCCGATCTGTCCACTCTCTGGTAGTAGCGCTGATCCAAAACGTCCACGCGATTAATCACGGTATTTATCGCTGTTACAGCCGCCTGCGGGAGTGTGTTCTCGCGAGCCAGTTTCCAGCTCCAAACTGGAATATTCACAAACATTTAAACGAGTGTACCGAAAAAGTTTCGAGCTTACCCAGAAATGAGCTTTCATGGCCTGAACGACAAGACCGAGATTATGCTTCTAGTCTTGTAGGCAGACACCGAATTAGTTATTAGAATTTTCGTACCTAACACATGTAGACTTGACCATGTCCTCCTATGATGAACTTATTGGGTATTTATTGCTTGCAAGGCGTATCGCTCTGCTGGATTAGGTACCACATCCTGCTTATGTCTTGCGCGAGGCTAATGCATTCTAGTTTAAAGGACAGATATTGTAGCTCCACTACTGACGATTTGACTTCATGTCCCATTGTGTCTGGTATATACTCGTATTTAAATTCTAGCCTCAAAACATAGTAGGAACAAATCACGCACGGTGTTCCAACCCCAAATTAGGATTCTCTCTGTCATGAGTACCAGAGACTGACACACAAAATTATATACGTTTAAATATATGTATAGATAATAAGCACCCAGACAAAGAAGACGAAACCTGTTCATCACACGAATGCCTGATGCGGGAATCGAACCCACGACCCTTGGTAACAGTCAGGGCCGCTTACTAATGCGCCATTGAGTTAGTCATCAGTCACATACACATGTAATCGTGTTAAAGCATGTTTACAAACAATTTAAAGGTTTACAAAGAATAGTATTTGCTCACCCCTTCTTCGGTTGTTGCCCTGATTCGCGCATGAGTATACGAGGGCGTATGAAACATAATCGGTATCCAAAATCCAGTACTCAGCGGGCTCGGCAGCTAAAAACAATGGACGACAATAGAATACAATTGCAGACGTTGTCGAATTTTTTTTTTTTTTTTTTTTTTTCTTTTTTTTTATTGCCCTTGTAGGCAAACCATACGGCCCACCTGACGGTTACCGTCGCCCATGGACTTCAGCAATGCCAGGGGCAGAGCCGCTATCTGCCGTCAAGTACTCTCCACAAGCCTCGTTTGAAGAAGGAGACGTCAATTAATCTATATACGTATTTTTTTTTACTATTTAAATGTTGTTTGAAGAAAGCACACACCGGGGAGGTAGATCAAAACTGTATCAATACAAAAAAAAAATATATATATATAAATAAAGACTATGGAACAAAACAAATAAATCCAATATTATAATGACACACAGTGAGAGGGTGCGGTGCACTCACCGCTTTCAGTTGATGTAAGTAACCCATGGATGCTATTGAATTTATATATTATGTGAATGGGTGAACTTCAAATGTGTGATGGTTACTGAAGCTCATATTCATAAATGTGTATGCTGCCACCCACTTTGAGACATCAGATCGAAGTTTCAAATGTATAGCGGCTATCCCAATCTTTTAAGCCGATACGCATTACTGCTTCGCGGCAGAAATAGGTAGAATGGCGGTGCTGACTCGTGGGGGCTCACAACGCGCCCCACGTGCGTTAATATCTGGCCAGCTGGTATAATATCCAAGAAATGCTACTATCGATTCTCAGACGAATCCCTTAAGTCACATTTTCAGGTACCCATGGAGACAAGGCCTTATTCTTTTTCTGAGTCGGTCTCTTCATTGCTGAAGGTCGTGTCTAGTTCAAAATGTTGACCACTCGATGCACATTACTTCTTCCTGTCCTCGGCGTTCTTTATAGCCTCGGTTATTGGCAGGCCGGTGAGCGTCTTTACCGGATCAGACCAGCGGATACGTGAGCGTCCGCGTGAGCTTCCCTCATCAATCTGAACAACTACTATCAGCTTCTCTAAGTTATCGGGGTCTCTACGAGCGATGTGTTCGAAGTACGTGAGAATACGTTAAAAGCAGATAGCGGACAGCCTTGTGGTAATACCGAGCTCCTTCAGAATGGATAGGTTAGTGCGGCCTTATTCTAGGTTGAAACTTATTCTAGGTTGAGCTTTGGTCATCGAGAATTAAGATCGCATTTGTGTGCTACATATATTTTTTTGTCGGATAAGAATTTTAAAAAAAATTACCAGAGGGGAATGACACCAACAATTTGGCGCTACCGTCCGCGGCCAAAGTAGCTGTACCGGTTATAGTATTGAGGTTTTGGTTTAATACTTTGGTGTTGAATACTGTAATAGTGTTGTCCGAGTTCAAAGTGTAAGTCGCTTCGTTGCAACCGCCCTCTTGGAAGTCAGACGGGTAAGATTCGATCAGCCTCCAACGTCCAGTGTACTGAAATATTACAGGATATTCATATTGATCTATTTATAGTACTAAATAACATAGTTCTAATTTATTTTCTAAATAAATAGTATAGTTTTAAATAATATAGTATCTGTTTCCCGAGCGCTACGATATGTCCTTCTTCAAGCGAGGCTATTAAGCGGTAGGCACCGGCTTGGCTCTGCCCCTGAAATTTCTGACGTACACGTGCGACGGTAACCACTTACCATCAGGTGGGCCGTATGCTCGCCGGACTTCTCGGGTAAAAATATATATATAGGTGTTTAAATGTGTGTGTACTGGTGGTAGGACCTCTTGTGAGTCCGCACGGGTAGGTACCACCATCCTGCCTATTTCTGCCGTGAGGCAGTAATGCGTTTCGGTTTGAAGGGTGGGGCAGCCGTTGTAACTATACTGAGACCTCAGAACTTATATCTCAAGATGGGTGGCGTATTTACGTTGTAGATGTCTATTGGCTCCAGTAACAATTTAACACCAGGTGGGCTGTGAGCTAGTCCAAGTAAGCAATAAATAAAAAGATGTAGATACGTCGATGACATTTGCAATTTAATAAACTGATGTCAATTGTCTTCTCTGTATGTTTTTTGGTCGGACTAATCTCTGAAATTTCCAGCCGATTCAGAGTGAATTCTGAAGCTTGGGTTTTTATTTATTTCAAGGGCCGCGTCCGTCATACATGCCATTTAGTTTTTAGTAGTAGTAGTATTTCGTTTTCAGTATTTAGTTTTCTTTAACTAGAAGTCGATTATGTGAAATCTTAGAAAAACGTACTACAATGGAATTAATAAAAAGGACAAACAATTTAAATCGCGTCTAAGACTGGTTCAAAGTTATTAGTATTAGATTTCATTATTAATTGCTGTGTACTCACTCGGCTGGGATCGAAGTTCCTCATTACGGGTATATTAGGATCACATTGCCCAACAAAGACAACTGGCTCGCCAGGAGCAAGGTCGGGTAAGTAGAAACAAGCTCTGTCACTTTGGTCCATGTTCTCGAAGTATCTATTGTCGATTACGTTTATGTTGGCAATGGCGGTGTTAATAGCGGCATTTGAGACAGCTGTCAGTTGCTTTGTCCTGCTCAGTTTCCAACTCCAAACTAAAATAAATTTATAAATACAAACAAGGAAACCCTGTACTCTTAGAACTAAGGATTGATATTGATTGATAAGCATACTTTTGATATGTTTTAAGTGTATGTACTTAGCTATTATCCATTTTGAGAAAGAACAAATAAGCATATTCGGTATATGAATGTTGGCTCCATATAAGAATCGAACCCAATGCCATCGGTCCAGCAGATAAGGCGCTAATTGCTTTCCCAATAGAATCAGTAAATAAAACAGAAAATACATCTATAGAGCAAAAATATTCGATACCCACCTCTTCTGTAGTCGCTGTCGATGTTAACACAACTGTAGGCTAAGGCGTAGTTGTTATAATCGGTGCTCACGATCCAGTAGGGAATGTTTATATCTGAAACAATATCCGAAATCATGTTTTTATAGCTCTAGGTAGGCAAAGGAGCTTACGGTCTCCTGGTGTCGAGAGGCTACGGAAGCTCGTAAACTTGATTGAATTCACAATTTTTTCCTGTAAGACTCTCCAAATGTATCACAGAGACTGGCTGCATAGTGACACCTACTAATGCGGGCTAGATTAAAAGGCACTACCATGAGTGATGCTGTTAATTCATGGAATGATCTCCATTCTTGTTGAAATTGTTCGTGAACACATGTTAGATATGTATTTACTAAAATAGCTGGTATCTACATATGGAATTTAAATCCAATTTTCTCATCATGAGTATGATCGCATGGCTGTTTTATGTCTTAGGTCACGTCAATGAGAGCATTGCGGATATTTGCATGTAATTAAAAATAAAACAAGAACTTTACTAACTCGTGCCTCCCACATTGATTGTAATCGTCAATCTTCCAGCTAAATCGTTGGAAGCAAAACTGACGACTCCTCTCGTGATACCAAGAGCTTGATTAAGTACATTTGAAGACACCAAATTGAGGGTGTTGCCGGTTCCCGATGTGAATTGGTGGTTTACGCATTGACCAGGCTGATCGTCTTTGGGGTATGCTTCGATTTCGTGCCAAATTCCTTGGAACTAAAATATAAACAAATTTGGAATTGTGCCAGAAATTGCGTAATTGAAAATAATTACTATTGTCAAGTTCCTCGGTTATATTGTACCTGCGCCATGTTGAAATTGGGTACAACTGGAATAGTAGTTTCACATTGTCCAGGGAATTCTACTTGTACTCCTGGGCGAGGTTCAGGGAAGTAAAAGCATCCTGCTGGAGTCTGGTCGGTTTGACTGAAGTAACGTTGATCCAATACGTTGATGTTGTTCATAACGGTTCTGATAGTAGTTGCTGCAGCATTAGTCAACTGCTTGGTCCTGCTAAGCTTCCAGCTGATAACTGATGAGAAAAAGTGTTGACAGGTAATTAAAGCCCATAGATGTTTCAACGTGATTGTATGCAGAAGAGAAGCGAATGTTGCGATGGATATGTGGAGTAACGAGAATGGATAGAATACGGAATGAATATGTTAGAGGAAGTCTGGAAGTGGCACCTGTGACAGAGAAGCTGAGGAGTGCGCGTTTGGGATGGTATGGACATGTGATGAGACGAAATGAAAATGAGGTTGGTAAGAGAATTCTAACTATGAATGTGGAAGGATATAGAGGAAGAGGTAGACCTAAGAAGAAATGGATGGATTGCGTGAAAGACGATATGGGTAAGAAAGGAAATGAGCGAAGAAATGGTATATGATAGAAGAGTATGGAAGGAGAAAACATGTTGCCCCGACCCCAGGTGACTGGGAGAAGGGCAGGATAATCATGAGATGTTTCAACGTGAATGCCGCTGTTGACCTTAAGAAATGACATTGAACTTATAATGGTACTTCTTTCTATACGTAACTACGTAGATCAACGCCAGAAAGGTTGTTCTTGCACTACAGGTGCCATAATAGCTAGGCTGATTGGTCAGATCTAGAAAGGCGGTTGATGGTTTCACATTCTTTCATCGTTAAAGCGAAAACTGTCCATGTATTTTGAAAAAATAAATGCATTAAATTGGCTACAACTAACCTTGTCGCCTTTCCGAATCCAAGTTTCTGCAGGAGTATACCAGAGAATAAGACGTGTAGTCTGTACTCAAAACCCAGTAGTCAGTTTCGATTGTTTCTGAAAATAAAACATAAGTATCTTAGAATTTGAATTGCAATATTACAGTAACGCTAGATCTCTAAAAAGCCACTTGAGATTCTTTGTTTTGTGAAACGTTCTTACGTCTTGAGGTCATCGTGGTCTAAGCGATGCACCGGTGTTCGAATCCCGCAGACAGGTACGTATTTCATTAGAATGGTACCGATTTTTGTAATGAAATACGTACTTGACAATAATTATTGTTCACGATTGACTTCCACGGTGAAGGAATAACATCGTGTAATAAAAGTCAAACAAGCAAAATTATAATTTCCGTAATTACTGGTGGTAGGATCTCTTGTGAATCCGCACGGGTGGGTATCCCCACTCTGCCTATTTCTGCCGTGAAGCAATAATGCGTTTCGGTTTGAAAGGCGGGGCAGCCGTTGTAACTATACTGAGACCTTAGAACTTATATCTCAAGGTGGATGGCGCATTTACGTTGTAGATGTCTATGGGCTTTAGTAACCACTTAACACCAGGTGGGCCGTGAGCCCTTCCATCCATCTAAGCTACAAAAAAAGAGCCTTCAGTTTTTAAGGTCTATATACACAGAATCCCTCTTAGTGGGTATACTGTGTATTCCAGATGGACAATTTTGAAAATATACAGATAACTAAAATTGATATTTTAAAATGAATAAAAAAAGACTTACGTGTGGTGCCAGCAACAGGGAAAGTAACCTTTAATTTGGCGCTTCCGTCAGTGGTCGCTAAGACCGCAAAACCATTGATAGATTCAAGCCTCTGGTTGATAACTTCGGTATTGATTACATCGACGGTACCTCCGGTTAGAGAGTATCGAGCATTGGCACAAGTACCCTCTTGGAATGGAGTTGGGTATCTCTCGATTTCGTGCCAAAGTCCCATGTACTGAAACAAAATTTTATGTGCGTGATTACGAGGACATCGTACAAATAATATGAAAAAAACTGTTGAAATTAGCATAAGCCTTCAATTCAGATCATTACCGTTACCTCTTAGAAACCAATTGAATACATTACTGGTGGTAGGACATCTTGTCAGGCCGCGCGGGTAGGTACCACCATCCTGCCTATTACTGCCGTGAAGCAGTAATGCGTTTCGGCTTGAAGGGTGGGGCAGCCGTTGTAACTATACTTGAGATCTTAGAACTTATATCTCAAGGTGGGTGGCGCATGTACGTTGTAAATGTCTATGGGCTCCAGTAACCACTTAACACCGGGTGGGCTGTGAGCTCGTCCCCCATCTAAGCAATAAAGAAAAAAAAACTTTAGAAGAGTAGAAGACGAATGGCTTAAGAATCAAAACAAATCAATAAAATAAAATTTATATGCGCGTTCTTTATGATATTTACTGCATTTGCATTGAAGTTTGGTACAACGGGAATCGTCGTATCGCATTGTCCACGGAATACGACTGGTTGTCCGGTCGGTTCTGGGTAGTAGAAGCATGCGGCATCAGAACGATCCACAGTTTGGTAGTACCGGGCGTCCAAAACGTTGATCCGGTTCACAATTGTATTAATGGCGGTAGTTGCAGCTTGGGTTAGAGTGTTCGTTCTGCTCATCTTCCAGCTCCAAACTGATGAAATATTAAAAAGATTTCGTATGTTTTATAGCCGTATACAGGTTGCTATACTCTATTCCAATTACGAAGTCCCATATGATTAAAAACAATATTTTGATTGTGTGTGTGAATTAATTTTATATAATGATGTAAATTGATCATGTATTTTTGATTGATGATTTACGAACATGAACAATAAATGATTATTATTTCAAATTATGCGAAACGTGAATAAAGAGCTAAGTTCTAAGAAGTGCCAAAAGGGACTTCGTAATTGGAATAGACTATAGTCGCTTTGTTTTGGAAATATGAAACATACCTCGTCTTTGTTGGGTATTTAGATTTACGCAGCCGTATACAAGAGAATATGAATCGTAATCAGTGTCCAAGATCCATAATTCGAACGGCGTAGAAGCTAGAAATTAAAAAAAAAACAATGCTACGGCCACTCATTTACTAATATTTACCATTGATATCACAAACATACGTACTACTGGGGAAAGTCACTAGTAGCTTGCCGCTACCATCGGTCGTAGCCGGAACTGCAGAGCCTGTTATTTGACCTAGAGCTTGGTTGGTGACTTGTGTGTTTTGAACAACAACAGTATTACCAGTTCCAGCTGTATAAGTGGCTTCATTGCATTGTCCTCTCTGGTTGTCCGACGGATAACTCTCAATCAAACGCCAGCGTCCCAAATACTGCGATTAAAAATCGATTTTATGTGAATATTTGCAATCATTAAGTAAGATGAACAGTAATAATAATAAGACATATGATAATGGCATTAGATTCAGTACAGGTTGTGGATGGATCCATGTTTCTAAACTAGATTACAGATAAACCAGGTTTATGGTGGATTTTACTTTCGATTAATAAACGGTAGGCAGCAGTTTGGTACTGTCCCTGGCATTGCAGAAGTCTATGGACGATGGTAACCACTCACCATTAGGTGCACCGTAGTTATAATCTCAATAAATAAGGGCTATTTAATTATTCACTTTCCTATAGCTCCCAGGTTCCAATATGAGCAAAAGAGAGGAGCAAAGTATCAATACTACAATCAAAACTTGTTTGTCTAAGAGCACGTAAGAATAAATTAGCAGCTATTTGTTGAAACTCACTCTGGCAGTGTTAAAGTTTCGTACAACTGCGATATTAGGATCGCACTGTCCTGGCAGGATGACGGGCTCGCCAGGCGCCAGGTTAGGGAGGTGGAAGCAGGCGTCGTCGGACTGGTCAATCCTTTCATAGTAGTCATTGTTCAAGACGACAATAGGTGCAATGGCATTGTTGATTGCATTCGCAGAAGCCGTTGATAAATGTCTTGTTCTACTCAACTTCCAGCTCCATACTGCGAATAAAAAGATAACACGAAAATAAAATAAAAACCTTTAATATCAACTAGCTGACCCGGTATACTTCGATAAGTTATCGATAAGTAAAAAACCTAAACTTTGTATAAAATAAACTGAAAACAAACAAAAGGTCCAACGGGGGGCACATCAAAGGGAAAACAAAATTGTTATTTTTATTTAATTCCGAGCATTTTCATATTTGTCTACCTTTTAAGCCTTTTCTGGACTTCCATAAATAATTCACGACCAAAATTAGCCAAATCGGTCCAGCCGTTCGAGTTTTAGCGAGACTAACGAACAGCAGTTCATTTATATACAGATAAGTAAATTTAATATATTATGTGTACCATTTTCACGACAGGATTTGAAATAGAATTCCATTAGCTTAAATCGGTATCTTTTATTCGGATTCATTTAATGATTGAGCGAAACATCCTTAACTTTTTTCAACTGTACAATGTTTACAATGGAACTTTCTATTTTAAATTTGATTTAGCATTTTAAAAGCAAGATCAGACTTTCGAAATTAAGCAGTCATATTTCAAGAACTTACTTCCCCTGAAGTCATTGTCGATGTTCACACAGCTGTAAGCCAATGCGTAGTTAGTATAGTCCGTGCTGATTATCCAATATGGTATCGTTATGACTGAAAATAAAAATAAAAATTAATGATCTGATACGATAGACATCGGGTCTGTTGTAACAGAAGATATTATGGCTGAGCTTGGATTTTACTTGGTCGATAATTAGATATCGGCTTACCTTGACCATCAACGTTGATCGAGATTGAGAGACGAGCGCTGCCATCAGTAGACGTGAAGGATACAGTTCCGGTATTTGTGTTCAGTGTCTTGCCGTTTACGTTCGAAGAAATCAATGATAGAGTGTTGCCTGTGGCGACTGTAAACCGGTGGTTGACGCACTGTCCGGTTTGCTGCTCTTTAGGGTAGGCTTCGACCTCGTTCCAGATTCCTTGGAACTGAAATTATTTTAAAATTGCCTTTGAGCTCCGTAAGCATTGACTTCAATTTCTATTGCTAATAGTTCAAGATTGAAAAATTTGTTGTGCGACCCCACTTAGTGGGATAAGGTGAAGAAAAAGGATAAGGTTTCATTTTTGAATTTTTTTCTTGTGAAGGTGGAAAAGAGGTTTTCTATTAATATATATTTTTTATTTATAAGGCCATAGCTGCTAAACAAAACCAAAATTATTCCGGCAGAATGGGTTATAAGCTTGGGATCCCAAATTTTGTACAACTCTCTCGACTTTGGGCAATCGTTTATTCAGACACTAATAAAAATATATGATTATTCCCGAAAGTCTGTAACTTACTTGATTCAAATTAAAGTTTGGAACGACCGGAATGTTCGTTTCACACTGCCCAGGGAAGACTACTGGAACTCCTGGTTGAGCTTGGGGGAAGTAGAAGCAGCCTGTAGTGCTCTGATCAATGCGATTGAAGTATCTTTGGTCGAGGACATTGATTGGATTAATGACATTGTTGATGACGATGTTAGCGGCTGCTGATAACTGCTTTGTTCTGCTTAATTTCCAGCTGCTGACTGTAAAATTGAATTTATTGTTATATTTGAGTGTACCAACATGCTCAAAGGCTGAAGGGTTCTCTAAAATGGGTTTTGATAATGAAGTAAGAAAAGAAAGACCAATTAGGATGGTTCATAATTTACTGTAAGACTTCTCCAAAGTCAAATTAACCAGGAGACTTATATAGAGTAAGGTAGAAGAAGAAGTTTATTTAGCGCTCTCGTTTCAGTACACGGGGAGAGCCTACAACCTATAACTTAGTTAAATCTGGCTGACAACAAAAGCCACCAATTTTGCATAGAGTAGTTAGAATCCAAACATTATATTGTTAGTTTGGTCCAACAATTACAGGAACGAATAGCCCACGAGTAGCGCACCAAACTGTCTATAGGCTCTTATATCTCCAAGCGCTATGGCAAAATACAATCGGTGTTTGAAGTTGAGGAGTTAAAGACATGGCAGTGGCACAAAAGACCCCAAGAATCAAAATCTCAAAAATTCTCTGACCAGCCCTTAAAAACGAAGACAAGATAAATGATATCGAAGGTAGATCAGCATACGATGATCATATGGGTATATTTTTTTTCACTCTTTGACTGCTGCTAAGGAAACTCCCACTTCAATTGAAAAATGTTGTGTTATACCGGCCAGATCAACACAGTGGAGATTATAATATTCCAGAACCGGATCGTATGTGGTAAAAAAATTATCGGGAATGCGCTGTAGATAAATACGATGCAAAATGGTTGGAACACAGTCGAACTACATTTTGGACGAACCGCCATATTCGGCAATACTGTCTATACGTTAGTTTACAAAATTATAAAAGCCAGTGTTAAAACTACAAGCTTTACTGGACAGTAATTCGCCATAAAAAAATAGTCGATATGTTTAGAAGAAATCACAGATATCATCAAGTGGTTTTCGAAGCTTAGTAAATGCCGCCAACCGTACAACTGTAGGATTAGCGTATTATTGGACATCTGTTAATCTATCTATTTATTTCTTTAATTAATCATTGCTCTTCATGGACACAAGAATCTTCATCATATCTGATGCGAAGCCTCAATTTTATTGTTAAAGGGTTTCTACCCTTCGAACCAAAACGTATAACTGCTTTACTAGAGAAGCAGATGGGTGGGTGATATCTGCCCGTTTCTTGCGGTCTATAATATACCCTATTATTACCAATTTTAGGTTTCACGTTCTGTTTATATTAAACCTTTCAAACTAACCTTGTCTAGTTTCTGAATCAATGTTGGTGCATGAATAAACAAGAGAATATGTTGTGTAATCGGTTGCCAAAACCCAATAATCGGTTTCTGTTGTTTCTGAAAGCAAAACGAAAAGTATTAAATTCCATTTTGCTCATGGATTACGTTAGCGTTCCTTTGAATATTGTCTTACGTGTTGTGCCCGCAATCGGGAAGGACACTCTCAGTTTGGCGCTTCCATCTGTAGAGGCAACGACAGCGACACCGTTGACAGTGTCCAACCTTTGGTTTATCACTTGTGTGTTCTGTACTAAGACGGACCCACCGCTCAGCGAGTAGCGAGCATTGCTACACGTGCCACTTTGGAATCGGCTTGGGTATCTTTCGATATCGTGCCAGAGGCCCATGTACTGAAATCACGATTTCATTGTTAATGAAGTAATTGGCGTGGTATATCTATTCGAATATTTAAAGTTAGATTCATTACAAAATTATGAGGAAGGTTAGCTGCAAGTTCAGCAAGCCAAATTTTATGCGAGTGATTTTTTCGAGGGCAATGTTCAAATAATATACAGACTGTTGAATGTAACACAAGCCTTCAACTCAGAATATTAACGTTATCTCTGAGGAATCAATAATTGAATACATTAGAAGAGTAGAAGACGAATGGCTTAAGAATAAAAATAAATCAATCAAAAAAAAGTTCAAATGTGAATTCTTTAAGATATTTACTGCATTTGCATTGAAGTTTGGTACAACGGGAATCGTCGTATCGCATTGTCCACGGAATACGACTGGTTGTCCGGTCGGTTCTGGGTAGTAGAAGCATGCGGCATCAGAACGATCCACAGTTTGGTAGTACCGGGCGTCCAAAACGTTGATCCGGTTCACAATTGTATTAATGGCGGTTGATGCAGCTTGGGTTAGAGTGTTCGTTCTGCTCATCTTCCAGCTCCAAACTGATGAAATAATAAAAAGATTTAGGATTTTTCATAGCTGTATACAGGTTGCTATAGTATATTCCAATTACGAAGTCCCATTTGATTAAAAAGAATATGTTGATTGTGTGTATATGAATTAATTGTATAATAATTTAGATTGATTGTGTATTTTTTAAATGAGATTTACGAATATGAACAATAAATGATTATTATTTAAAATTATGCGAAACGTGAATAAAAAGTTAAGTTCAAAGAAGTGTCAAAAGGGGCTTCGTAATTGGAATAGACTATAGTCGCTTTGTTTTGGAAATATGAAACATACCTCGTCTTTGTTGGGTATTTAGATTTACGCAGCCGTAAACAAGAGAATATGAATCGTAATCAGTGTCCAGGATCCATAATTCGAACGGCGTAGCAGCTAGAAAGTAAAAAAAACAATGTTACGGCCACTCATTTACTAATATTTACCATTGATATCACAAACATACGTACTACTGGGGAAAGTCACTAGTAGCTTGCCGCTACCATCGGTCGTAGCCGGAACTGCAGAGCCTGTTATTTGACCTAGAGCTTGGTTGGTGACTTGTGTGTTTTGAACAACAACAGTATTACCAGTTCCAGCTGTATAAGTGGCTTCATTGCATTGTCCTCTCTGGTTGTCCGACGGATAACTCTCAATCAAACGCCAGCGTCCCAAATACTGCGATTAAAAATCGATTTTATGTGAATATTTGCAATCATTAAGTAAGATGAACAGTAATAATAATAAGACATATGATAATGGCATTAGATTCAGTACAGGTTGTGGATGGATCCATGTTTCTAAACTAGATTACAGATAAACCAGGTTTATGGTGGATTTTACTTTCGATTAATAAACGGTAGGCAGCAGTTTGGTACTGTCCCTGGCATTGCAGAAGTCTATGGACGATGGTAACCACTCACCATTAGGTGCACCGTAGTTATCATCTCAATAAATAAGGGCTATTTAATTATTCACTTTCCTATAGCTCCCAGGTTCCAATATGAGCAAAAGAGAGAGGAGCAAAGTATCAATACTAGAATCGAAACATGTTTGCTAAGATCACGAAAGAATAAATTAGCAGCTATTTGTTGAAACTCACTCTGGCAGTGTTAAAGTTTCGTACAACTGCGATATTAGGATCGCACTGTCCTGGCAGGATGACGGGCTCGCCAGGCGCCAGGTTAGGGAGGTGGAAGCAGGCGTCGTCGGACTGGTCAATCCTTTCATAGTAGTCATTGTTCAAGACGACAATAGGTGCAATGGCATTGTTGATTGCATTCGCAGAAGCCGTTGATAAATGTCTTGTTCTACTCAACTTCCAGCTCCATACTGCGAATAAAAAGATAACACGAAAATAAAATAAAAACCTTTAATATCAACTAGCTGACCCGGTATACTTCGATAAGTAATCGATAAGTAAAAAACCTAAACTTTGTATAAAATAAACTTAAAACAAACAAAAGGTCCGACGGGAGGCACATCAAAGGGAAAACAAAATTGTTATTTTTATTTAATTCCGAGCATTTTCATATTTGTCTACCTTTTAAGCCTTTTCTGGACTTCCACAAATAATTCACGACCGAAATTAGCCAAATCGGTCCAGCCGTTCGAGTTTTAGCGAGACTAACGAACAGCAGTTCATTTATATACAGATAAGTAAATTTAATATATTATTATTATGTGTACCATTTTCACGACAGGATTTGAAATAGAATTCCATTAGCTTAAATCGGTATCTTTTATTCGGATTCATTTAATGATTGAGCGAAACATCCTTAACTTTTTTCAACTGTACAATGCTTACAGTGGAACTTTCTATTTTAAATTTGATTTAGCATTTTAAAAGCAAGATCAGACTTTCGAAATTAAGCAGTCATATTTCAAGAACTTACTTCCCCTGAAGTCATTGTCGATGTTCACACAGCTGTAAGCCAATGCGTAGTTAGTATAGTCCGTGCTGATTATCCAATATGGTATCGTTATGACTGAAAATAAAAATAAAAATTAATGATCTGATACGATAGACATCGGGTCTATTGTAACAGAAGATATTATGGCTGAGCTTGGATTTTACTTGGTCGATAATTAGATATCGGCTTACCTTGACCATCAACGTTGATCGAGATTGAGAGACGAGCGCTGCCATCAGTAGACGTGAAGGATACAGTTCCGGTATTTGTGTTCAGTGTCTTGCCGTTTACGTTCGAAGAAATCAATGATAGAGTGTTGCCTGTGGCGACTGTGAACCGGTGGTTGACGCACTGTCCGGTTTGCTGCTCTTTAGGGTAGGCTTCGACCTCGTTCCAGATCCCTTGGAACTGAAATTATTTTAAAATTGCCTTTGAGCTCCGTAAGCATTGACTTCAATCTCTATTGCTAATAGTTCAAGGTTGAAAAATTTGTTGTGCGACCCCACTTAGTGGGATAAGGTGAAGAAAAAGGATAAGGTTTCATTTTTGAATTTTTTTCTTGTGAAGGTGGAAAAGAGGTTTTCTATTAATATATTTTTTTTATTTATAAGGCCATAGCTGCTAAACAAAACCAAAATTATTCCGGCAGAATGGGTTATAAGCTTGGGATCCCAAATTTTGTACAACTCTCTCGACTTTGGGCAATCGTTTATTCAGACACTAATAAACTGGTAGGCAGCGGCTTGGCTCTGCCCCTGGCATTGCTGAAGTCCATTGGCGACGGTAACCACTCACCATCAAGTGGGCCGTATTCTTGTCTGCCTACAAGGGCAATAAAAAAAATAAAAAAATGTGATCATTCTCGAAAGTCTGTAACTTACTTGATTCAAATTAAAGTTTGGAACGACCGGAATGTTTGTTTCACACTGCCCAGGGAAGACTACTGGAACTCCTGGTTGAGCTTGGGGGAAGTAGAAGCAGCCTGTAGTGCTCTGATCGATGCGATTGAAGTATCTTTGGTCGAGGACATTGATAGGATTAATGACGTTGTTGATGACGATGTTAGCGGCTGCTGATAACTGCTTTGTTCTGCTTAATTTCCAGCTGCTGACTGTAAAATTGAATTTGTTGTTATATTTGAGTGTACCAACATGTTCAAAGGCTGAAGGGTTCTCTAAAATGGGTTTTGATTATGAAGTAAGCAAAGAAAGACCGATTAGGATGGTTCATAATTTACTGTAAGACTTCTCCAAAGTCAAATTAACCAGGAGACTTATATAGAGTAAGGTAGAAGAAGAAGTTAACTTAGCGCTCTCGTTTCGGTACACGGGGAGAGCCTACAACCTATAACCTAGTTAAATCTGGCTGACAACAAAAGCCACCAATTTTGCATAGAGTAGTTAGAATTCAAAAATTATATTGTTAGTTTGGTCCAACAATGACAGGAAAGAAGAGCCCACGAGTAGCGCTGTACGTATAGGCTCTTATATCTCCAAGTGCTATGGCAAAATACAATCGGTATTTGAAGTTGAGGAGTTAAAGACATGGCAGTGGCACAAAAGACCCCAAGAATCAAAATCTCAAAAATTCTCTGACCAGCCCTTAAAAACGAACACAAGATAAATGATATCGAAAGAAGATCAGCATACGATGATCATATGGGTATATTTTTTTTCACTCTTTGACTGCTGCTAAGGAAACTCCCATTTCAATTGAAAAATGTCGTGTTATACCGGTCAGAGCAACACAGTGGAGATTATAATATTCCAGAACCGGATCGTATGTGGTAAAAAAATTATCGGGAATGCGCTGTAGATAAATACGATGCAAAATGGTTGGAACACAGTCGAACTAAATTTTGGACGAACCGTCATATTCGACAATACTGTCTATACGTTAGTTTACAAAATTATAAAAGCCAGTATTAAAACTACAAGCTTTACTGGATAATAATTCGCCATTAAAAAATAGTTGATATGTTTAGAAGAAATCACAGATATCATCAGGTGGTTTTCGAAGCTAAATAAATGCCGCCAACCGTACAACTGTAGGATTAGCGTTTTATTGGACATCTGTTAATCTATCTATTTATTTCTTTAATTAATCATTGCTCTTCATGGACACAAGAATCTTCATCATATCTGATGCGAAGCCTCAATTTTATTGTTAAAAGGTTTCCACCCTTCGAACCAAAACGTATAACTGCTTTACCAGAGAGGCAGATGGGTGGGTGATATCTGCCCGTTTCTTGCGGTCTTTAACCTATTATTACCAATTTTAAGTTTCACGTTCTCTTTATATTAAACCTTTCAAACTAACCTTGTCTGGTTTCTGAATCAAGGTTGGTGCATGAATAAACAAGAGAATATGATGTGTAATCGGTTGCTAAAACCCAATAATCGGTTTCTGTTGTTTCTGAAAGCAAAACGAAAAGTATTAAATTCCATTTTGCTCATGGATTACGTTAGCGTTCCTTTGAATATTGTCTTACGTGTTGTGCCCGCAATCGGGAAGGACACTCTCAGTTTGGCGCTTCCATCTGTAGACGCGACGACAGCATTACCGTTCACAGTGTCCAACCTTTGGTTTATCACTTGTGTGTTCTGTACTAAGACGGACCCACCGCTCAGCGAGTAGCGAGCATTGCTACACGTGCCACTTTGGAATCGGCTTGGGTATCTTTCGATATCGTGCCAGAGTCCCATGTACTGAAATCACAATTACATTGTTAATGAAGTAATTGGCGTTGTATATCTATTCGAATATTTAAAGCTAGATTCATTACAAAATTACGAGGAAGGTTAGCTCCAAGTTCAGCAAGCCAAAATTTATGCGAGTGATTTTTTCGAGGGCAATGTTCAAATAATATACAGACTGTTGAATGTAACACAAGCCTTCAGCTCAGAATATTGACGTTATCTCTTAGGAATCAATAATTGAATACATTAGAAGAGTAAATGACGAATGGCTTAAGAATCAAAATATCAATCAAAAAAAAATTGATATGCGAGTCAAGATATTTACTGCATTTGCATCGAAGTTTGGCACCACTGGAATGTTTTCATCGCACTGTCCTCGGAAGACTACAGGTTCCGTCGATGGTGTGGGGTAGTAAAAACACGCCGCGTCAGAACGATCCACCGGCTGATAGAACCTATTGTTTAGAACATCAATGCTGTTGACTATCTGGTTAATAGCGTTCGTTGCACTTTGAGACAGCGTGTTGGAACGACTCAGTTTCCAGCTCCAGACTGAAACAAAAATAAAGGTTAAGTAGGAGCGTGTTTACCGTGTACATAAAATTGCTTTGTGGCTCATTCGGAGAATAAAATTTTATGATCTGATCGTTTGTCTGTTTCTTTTTTTTGAAATCCGATCATCCAACCAGATACCGATCTTACGCAGTAGAATAGATCACTCTTTTTCAAAATAGGAATTAGAGAGAGAGAGAGAGAGAGAATTAGGTTCAGAATTAGGTGAGAAAATTATAAAGATCCTACTGTTACTGCTAATAGTTGGCCTCAGAAGCCGTTTATGAGTTTAATATTTATTGGAAACTATGGTTTTGGAAAGAAAAAAAAAAGTTTCAAATTAGCAGCTGCAATTGTTTACCTCGTCTTTGCTGGCTGTTAATATTCACGCATCCGTATACGAGGGCGTAATTGTCGTAGTCCGTATCAAGAATCCAGTATTCGAATGGTACAGTTGCTGTAAAGATAACGTGCCTATGAGATGTTTACTTTCGCATTGTAGAATTCTTCTTATACATATAGGTTAGAAGCCAAAAAGACTATCTTTAATGAATCGTAATAAAAATGTACAATATGCTTTCAAGTTAATTGCAGGTCTCGAAATTGGTGGAAATTACTTTGAAAAATATACCAGCGTATATATACTTACGTATATTAGATAAACAGATATAGCTAGACACCGCTTTTTACTTGATTTTAAATTTTAATAACAACGCCATATGTGCATTACCAGTTTGTTTTCGAAAAAAAAAAAAATCTTTGTAATAAAATTTTGCACAGTAACTTACAGCTAGGGAATGTGACGAGTAATCTTCCACTGCCATCAGTAGTGGCCAATGTGGCAGTTCCTCTTATTTCACTGAGAGCTTGATTTCTAACTTGTGTGTTGTGGACTGTTACGACACCGCCCGATCCTGCCAAGTACGTAGCTTCCTGGCATTCACCTCCTTGATTATCTGAATGGTAGCTCTCGATCAAACGCCAGCGGCCTAAGTACTACAAAAAAAAAGAATCCTATGAAAAATCCTGACGTTACCAACGAATCATGGCAAAGAGAAATACACGCTATGCTATTCTTAAAAATACACTAACCGAATACTATAGCTTTATAAAGCATACCCACAAGCTAGGCTTCGCCATTGAGGACACCGGAGAACCCCCTCTTTTTTTACAGTGTGACTGTTGTGCGTTAGGTAAAAATACATTATCACTATCCCGAAAAAAGTCACAAAAATATGTCCTAGGAAAGAATTAAGTCCAGTAAATCCGTTTAGAGCTGGACTCGAGTCTATGGTTTTAAATACTTCGAGGTGGTCACAATAGATCAACTGAGTCGCAGTGACGGGTGGGATTTATTATTCGCACCGCGAGCTAATATAAATAGTAGCGAATCGGTGGTAACGAAATAGCATTGTGAATTTAAGAAGGTCACAAAATATTAAAGGTCATCGGATATATTGCACTTGGACTTAGTTTGGACTTTTTGATATACAACTACTACTTTCCCGTGGTGGTATTATCCTTAGATTAGATACACAGCTTGCGACAGACTAAAAATTGTAGAGCTATGATTCCCCTTCCTATGTTTGCTTTATATGTAAGATTTAATAGTCAAATTGACTATCCAATACAAAAACATTGGACAAAGACGTTTTAAATACAATGAATAAATAGAATAGAATAAAACTTCAATTTTATTCCTGAAAATGGACAGGAGTATCCCTGCTATGATGTCTACAGAATCTGTTAACTCATTTACACCAAGTGGGCCGATAGGCAGTTAAGTATGTTCATCTACCTCTAAAAATCCCAAATAATTGGATTACATATGGTGGCGTCCAAAACAAATCTTTGGAATCTTTTTTTTTTCTATCTCATAATTTAAACTTACTCTCGTCGCATCGAAGTTCCGGATCGCGTTGATGTTAGGGTCACATTGGCCTGGTAAAATAACAGGCTCTCCGGGTGCCAAGTTGGGCAGATAGAAACACGCCCTGTCCGATTGGTCGATAGGCTCGTAGTAAACATTATCTAATACCACATTGGTAGCAATAACATTGTTAATAGCCGCGTTTGCAGTGGCTGTTAGTTGTTTCGTTCTGCTCAGTTTCCAGCTCCACACTAAAAATATATAAAAAATACATAAGTAAATAATTTCGCTGCACTTAAGTTTGTTTTGACACAATGTAAACGATAAATGTTGACTTTATTAAGTATTGGGGTGATGTATTTAAATGATGAAGGATGTAGGCGGAATTGTAGTTTCCGATTTCACAAATATATTAATAGTTTTTTTTAAGTGTAATTCTAATTTTATACAGTCTCAAATTCGATCTCTGCTTAGTGACAACTTCGATGTTTACTAATCAGTTTGTCATTGCGAATTAATTCAAACTAGAGGTCCCGCTGTAGTCGAAATTCGACTATAATTAATTAGAATTGTAAGTTTGTACACTATTATGATTGTATTTTATACTTCTATAATCAAAAATTTCGCCAAGACTACACTTTAAAAAATATTAACAAAGGCAAACAATATTTAATTTATTCTCAATTTGAGAACAGACGCCAAGAACAAAAGTTTGACAATAAATAGTATGCATGCGTGTGTGCGTCAACTACATGGTATGTAGTGTGTGTAAGTTTTTCTTTATTGATTTAAGGTAACTTTTATGCATTATATAAAAAAAATATTAGCATTGTACACTTCTTCTCTATATTCTCTATAAGTATGGAAAATTTCATACTCCTCCGTCCGCGCAATTTTCGTTAAAAGGGATACAAACTTTTTGCTTCACGTATTAATATATAGATGTTAAGAGTGTATTTGCTAAGCTGTGACGACATAGAATAAATTTAATGACTCAATGACTGTTATACATATTTGCACATTTTCATCGGTAATAATTTCTTATAGTGTACATACCTCCTCTGAAATCGCTGTCTATGTTGACACAACTATAAGCCAAAGCATAGCTAGAGTAGTCTGTGCTCAGAATCCAGTAGGGAATTGTAATTGCTGAAAAATAAATTCATTGTGATGATTAAGCTTTTAAGCAATCTTGACTTACAGAAAAGAGTTGTAAAATTTCGAGAATTTAATAAAACGCCTAATTTTATAGTAACTGCCCCTTGAGTTCTAGTTCTTTAGAATAAATCGATAAAATTCGTTCAATTGAGCCGAAAATATCCTGATGATAATGTAAATTAGGGCTTAGATTTGAATAACTTGATTAGGTTTTAAGGATGGGGCAGTTGCACTGTAAGAACTGAGACCTTAGAACTTATATCTCAAGGTGGGTGGCGGCATTTACGTTGTAGATGTTATGGACTTCGGTAACCACTTAACTCGTCCACCCATCGAAGCAACAAAAAAACAAAATTATTATTACGCCACAATTTTGGTTCATCGCGGAAGTCATTTGTGGACTAATGCCTGACCATTTCAACTCCAAATATCAATCGATACGTATACGGCAAGAGCCCTTCCCATTAGACTATCTAGGTTGTAAACTCAGTGTTGTAAAAAGAAGAAAAACCATTGACTTACTTTGACCACCTGATGTAATGGTGATTGTCAAACGGGCGCTATTGTCATTTGAGGCAAATGAAACAGTGCCCGTGGTCGTATCCAAGAACTGGTCGAACACATTAGATGAAGTCAAGGCGAGAGTGTTGCTGGCCCCAAGCGAGAATCGATGGTTGATACACTGGCCAGGTTGTTCGTCCTTCGGGTATGCTTCGATTTCGTGCCACAACCCTTGGAACTAAAATGCGGTAAGTGATACTATAGATTTTCATCAGGCTGACAGTAATAATGTTAGTAGTAGCATGTACTATTTTGCTGTAGGACTATTTCGAAGCAAGTCTCCTAATGAAGTTGGCTGTGCATGCCATTTACAACAAGGAAATATTCTAGGACAAGTACGGAAATTTCAATTCTAACTTTAACATCCCAATAAAAGTATTGACGCATTCCCTAAGATTTTGTATGTAACATGAACACCAAATCGACTATTTGTCAACTGAAGGATGCTTACGACACCTAGGATCATAGACATCCTATTATATAATTATATGAAAGCACATTTATTACCTGATTCAAATTGAAATTTTGGACCACTGGAACATTCGTGTCACATTGTCCAGGGAAAACGACGGGCACGCCAGGCTGAGCTACGGGGAAGTAGAAGCAACCAGTCGGGGTCTGGTCGGTTACTTGAAAGTATCTTTGGTCAAGAACGTTTATACTGTTGATGACATTGTTCATAACCGCGTTCGCTTCAGCAGACAGTTGTTTGTTTCGGCTTAATTTCCACGCTGTAACTGTTGAAAGATGTTTTTGATATATTCTAAGATAGGGGCTCCCAAACTTATTTCATCTACTGCCCACTTTGAGAAGAAATTATTTTGTAGCGCCCCCATTTTTTCACCTTCTTAAAAACTGCTATAGAGAGAGCTCAGTCGGTGTCTAAGAGTCCTCCTAGATGAAATTACAAATCGCCACCAAAGCCTCTACACAACGCCTTTTTTCTGGGTCTCTTACCGCCCCCTTTAGGCCGGCAGCGCCCACAAGGGGGCGTTATCGCCCACTTTGAGAAATGCTGTTCTAAGATAACAAGCATGACACCAATACGAACACGGAATGATGACCACGACCACTCAGCCAAGAGTGCAAAGGACTGAGAAGAAGAAGATTAGAAGCTATGTTGCAGCAACGCTTGAGCTTTATTAGCGTTTAAGATTTGTATAAGTTTATTTTTTATTGGTCGACACGGTCGGATGTGTTGCGACCAACCAGAATTTGGATGAAAATAAGTTGATTGACATCAAATTGTACCCTTGAAACGTGAGACTGAAGTCTCGACTGGATTGCGTAATGGGTGATCCTTCATACCGGAATTAAATAAATAAATAATAAATAAATTATTATTATTATTTATTATTCATACCGGAATTCATGACTGGTCAGCAACAAAATCGTCAGTACACCATTATTTACTATTGTTTGAAAAAAAATAACACTTCAACTGACAAACGCGAAAGAGGGGAAAGAGTCTATCCAATGGTGATCCAATGATTTGCTCGAATACATTTTATGATTAATTGTTGTCTGTAATGTAATGGTCTTTAGGCACTTACCTCTTTTGTGATCGTTGTTGATGTTCGTGCAAGAATATACAAGGGAGTAGCTAACGTAGTCAGTTTCCAAAACCCAGTAGTCAGTTTGTGTAGTCTCTGAAAGTTCATATAAACTGTGCATTCTCGTATATTTTATTTAAGACATTTTTGTTAATATCCCGCTCTAGAAAACTTTATCATTGGTCAAGCTACTTTTTAGAGCTAATTTCAGATTATTGAGAATAAGTGGCCTTCGATGAGGCTCACCTGGGACCTTGTCTACTCAGGACCCATAAATGGCAACAAACGGCTGGCAAATACCCGAAATAAAAACGGCTCATACTTACGTGTTGTCCCAGGAATTGGAAAGGACACCGTTAGCTTGGCACTGCCGTCGGTGCTGGCAACAGTTGCTACGCCATTGATGGTATCAAGACGTTGATTAATGACTTGGGTATTGAAAACATCGACTCTTCCGTCTCTTAATGAGTAAAAAGCGTTACTACAAGTTCCACTTTGGAATTGCGTCGGGTATGATTCGATTTGGTGCCATAGACCCATGTACTGGAAAGAGATCAATTAGTTTTTTTTTATTGCTTAGATGGGTGGAATAACTCATGGCCCACCTGATGTTAAGTGGTTACCGGAGCCCATAGACATCAACAACGTAAATGCCACTACCCACCTTGAGACATGAGTTGTAATGTCTCACTTTTAACAGTACAGCACAACGGCTGCCCTGCCCTTAAAACCGAAACGCATTACTGCTTCACGGCAGAAATAGGCAGGGTGGCCTGGAGCCTGGAGTGCTGGAAATAGGCACAAAGCGTCCTTCCACCAGAAAACGTGTTTTAATGGTAAACGAGAGTTTTTATTACATCTATAATTTGTTACAATAAATCGACGAATAAGAATGAAGCTTTACGCAGGTCATAAGCCGTAACAAAAATACATACGTAGATCGTGTAGAAAATGATCGAGTTTTTGTGATTTATCTGTAGTTATATTTGTAGTCCTTGTTAATGAGTTTTATAAATGCCAATGAGTTATGACGGACTCGATGGTGCAGTAGTTAACTGCCCTGACTATTGTGCCGAGGGTCGTGGATTTGATTCCCACAGCGTGTGAAGAACAGGTTTGATTGTTCTTTGTCTGGGTGTTTATTATCTATATATGTACATATTTAAACGAACATAAGTACGTGTGTCAGTCTCTGGTACCCATAACACAGGGAATCCTTATTTGGGGCCGGATGACCGTGCATGATTTGTTTCCACTATTATTATTATTATTATGACTTTGAATTTGGCTTGAGAACAGAGGTCGTCCTCGTAAGGATTCAATCTATGTAATTTTACGGTCGAACTAACTTCTAGCCTATTTCTAACTATCTAACTTCTGACTATTTCTAGCCTCGGCACAGTCGAATCAATCAATGGTAATATATAAAGTAATATTCACTGACCCGGTTTGCGTCGAAATTTCGGACGACCGGAATGTTCAGGTCACATTGCCCTCTAAATATAACCGGTTCGTTTTGCGCGGGTTGAGGGTAGTAGAAACAGTCTGCGTCAGATTGCCTTGCCGGCTCGTAGTACTGCTGATTTAGCTCGACGTTGGCGTTGATCACTTGGTTGACAAGCGCTGTGGACTGGGCTGAGAGAGTGCGTGTTCTGCTGACGATCCAACTATAAACTGTTTTCGAAATTGATTACAATTTTTATCTAGCTATTTTACAATTAGCTGAGGCTTGGGTGAAATTTATTTTACAGTTTGAATTTATTTTCATATGTTTTCTTTGAGCTTCGCAAGTGCTACTACGGTTACAGTATTGCTTGCTGCTTAAGACTCTTTTGCGTTCAGGAAATAGGAATGTGCAGGAAAAATGTGCAGGATGATCAACTATTGCGGGTTAATCACACCTGTTTTTGGGCGTGGGGAAGGTGAAGGTTGGAGAAAGTTAATGAAATAGTAGCAACCTGTGGATACCAGAATTACGTTTACGAATCTCCTTAATAATAGCCGAACAGATTATAACCGTGTTTGCAATGGGCAGACAAGATTAACAACGCAGTAGTTGCTCATTTGCGAGCATAGGTTCAATCACGTATTGAATTTTGATGTCGGCAAGTTTCCGGCTAGGTGATGCGATGACCTCCGAACAGTAGGCGGCAAGAAGTGGATGAGGAGAGCCGAAGCTCAGTGGTGTGGATTGGGAGAGGCCTATGTCCAGTAGTGGATGACTGTGGGCTGATGATGATGATGACGATGAAGTTCCCGGAAAGTTCTTTGAATACACTTTATACTAGACCTCACTTGCGGCATAAGCTTGATAGATTGTTGGTTCTTCTTCAATACTCGAGTTCGAAAGACATAGAGAAACTACAAAGTAATTGCGATAATAAAAAAAAATTGTATTATGAAGATGAAAAAACTGGCATCTTCGCCGCTGTTATTTTGAAACGGGTTGACCGTGATTAGATAGCTAGGTAGGATTTAATAGTTAATAAATAAATAAAAAACAAACATACTCCTTCTTTGGTTGTTCGGGAGATTCGTGCAAGAATACGTAACAGCATAATTCACGTAATCCGTTGCCAAGACTAGCAATTCTTGTTCCGCCGTCACTGGAAATAAGATATTATTAGTCGTTAATGAATAAAACATCTCTAATTAGTAAAGTTATTTTCAGTTTTTTAATAAAAAAAACTAGTACAATGTATATATAGATATTAATTTGTATAGAGACAGAGATTGGTGTGCCGCCAAACGATTAATGGCGTGGTAATTATTTTTTTTTTGAAAGACAATCACGCCACTTTAACTGGTCCCGTACTAAGTTCGTAAAGAACTTGTGTTACATGTACCAGATAACGGAAATAAATATAAGATTTTTATTATACACATACATAATATGTATATCTAATATACATCCATAGCCCTGGAAAAGACATTTTATATTTATCATACAAATATGCCCCGAACCCCTAGTGTAGTGACCATGTCACTTACCACTAAACCAGACAGCCGTTTTTCATGACATCAAGTATTGTTTTATTTATTTATTATTATTTTGCTAGCGACTCGTTTCATTTTAAATGGCTATCTCGTAGTCACCCTGAGTTATGTGTTCAAGTCTGAGTTTTGTTGTAGGAGCGTTTTTCCATTCCATTCAAAGTGGAACACACGACCCATTTACGGCAGAAACAAGTGGGATAGTAGTACTGGAGCGGTTTCAGAATATTCCCAACCATTAATAAACAGAGCAATTATTGGATTGTTTTCCTCATCATAATTCTCCTGCCCTTCTCCCAGTTATTTGGGGTCGGCGCAACATATTTTCTCCTTCCATACTCCTCTATCATATACCATATTTTGGCTCACTCCTTTCTTACACATATCATCTTTCACGCAATCCATCCATTCCTTCTTTGGTCCACCTCTTCCTCGCCTACTTTTCCTCGATTGTTTTCCTCATCGAAGACGGAAATTTATGCAGAAAGCGTTGAAGTAATAGTGTAAAGATATTACTCAAGATATTTACATAAAACTATAATTTACAATAAATATCTTAAACTCAAACAAGAGTATTTGTTGTATATATTACAGTGTCTACGTATTTTGTGGATAATTGATAAAACCGATAAGACGTTTGTTACGACTTATAGTACGAATTAATCTTAAGTTTTTTTTTATCTCAATCGGCTATCATAGCATCGTAAAATTTTATGTAGGAAAATGATACTATTTCCGACTACTAGAAACATCCACAAAAAATATTAATTATCTTTTTATCGCATTGATTAGGTATGGTATGTTTTTAGATATTATATTTATATACATATATATGATTCACAATTGTTTTTACGAATAGGAATTTTTTTTTTTTTTAATTGCTTAGATGTGTGGACGTGCTCACAGGCCACCCGGTGCTAAGTGGTTACTGGAGCCCATAAACATCTACAACGTAAATGCGCCATCTACCTTAATATATCAGTTGTACGGTCTCAGTATAGTTACAATGGCTGCCCCACCCTTCGAATCGAGACGCATTACTGCTTCACGGCAGAAATAGGCAGGATTGTGGTACCTACCCACGTGGACTCACAAGAAGTCCTACCACCAGTAAATTGAAATTAGTAGTGAATTGGCTGAGGAATTCATTGTACACATATTTGTTCGTTGATTGCTCTACTAAATCTGGTTACTGGAGTCCATTGATCAACGACGTGCCTGTATTCAGCCACGAGGTCAAAGATACAATACTATTCCACGACGGCTGTGTCACTCTGCGAGCCGGAACGCGGGACTGCTTCGTGGAAATGAGCAGCATAGCGGTATCTAGTCATGCGGGGCTTTAAATCAGAACCAGGAAGAAGCCCTCCCTATCTCTACCGGGTTCGATCTCGGAAAGATGAACATGTAAACGAGCAAGGTTGCTTCGATTGTCCATCATATCCTGCGAGCATCTCGAATGTGATTCGACACGAGCAAACAAAGCCCAAATATATCACAATTCACTACTAAAAGAAACAGAATCGCATCGGGACCATTATTCAGAGTCAACAGATTGAAAATCTGGTTGGACAGAGATAATAAATATAGTATTAATTACGTGGATCTTAGTTAAAGTGCTGTAGAAGTAATATACTTTTGTGGAATTTTTATCCAACCATAGTTAACTGGAAGAGCTATTGACTGGCGATTAAATTTCGATTTTAGGATTTAGGCTTTTAAAGACTTACCTCCAGGAGCGACGTTCAAAAGAACACGTAATCTGGCACTTCCATCGTTGCTGATGACTGTGGCTGTACCGGTCACGGTTTCCAGAGCTTGGTTAACGACTTGGCTGTTCACGATATTGACGACGCCATTGCCTAAAGTGTATTCCGCTCTGGGACAGCTACCGGTGGAGCTCTCGGAATAGTAGCTGGAGATCTCATGCCAAACACCTAGGAACTGAATAAGATTTTTGTTAAGTCCTTGTTTCAACAAACATGGTGAGATAAGTATTTATTGTATACAATTATGTATTTATATATAGTATACACTCAGCATTAGAAGGAGACGGGTTGAAGAGAACAGAGAAAAGGTATTTATGGACTTTCAAAACCAGATTAAAATAATTAGGAAATATGCTGCATCTGAAAGTTCTCTTGGCGAAGAATAAAAAAGAACTATGGCTTGCGTTAAACTAAGCGAGTTTCTTCTTTTAGTAGCCTTCACAAAATGCCACGCCATGAAATGAAAAGTCAAGATCTTTTCGATGATGGTTTTCTCGATTGCTTTTCTATGATGAGAATCGTTTCTAAAAATGCCTTCGTAAATTAGCAAATTTGAAGTAAAAAAAAACACGACTGCGCCAAAATTTTTGAAAAGTGAACTTTTAAGAATAAAAATATTAAAGGTAAGTAAAACACCATTTAAATGGATTGTGTGTTAGCAATTGTTTATTAAGGACTAATTGAATTATTGCAGTCTGTCAGATACATATTGTGCAGTCTCCGGTCATCTTGTTTTTTCACATCGTATCATACTTACGTTAGCCACATCGAAGTTTTGTTGACCATTAATATTAGCATTGCATTGACCAGGCAGTACAATGGGCTGGTTAGGTTCAATTACAGGCAGAGCAAAGCAAGCGGACTCTGTATGTTTGACGCTTTCTAGTTCACTAGCGTGGATGGCGAATAAATTGTAAATAGTTGTGTTCATAAGAGCGGGGATCATCTCGTTTGGATATTGGGGCTCCCTTCCCAGGTGCCAGATGTAAACTGTAAAATAAATAATTGCGTCACGGCCACGCAGTGTCTATATCCCAGACGCAGAGTAGAATTCGTTTGTCGTATTTTCCGTAATCGTTTTATCTAATGACCATGAATGATGATGAATTTCTGACTTGGCCATAATTTGTAACTGAAATTATTGGGATTCGCCATGCTGTTGTAATTGTGCACATTTTTGGCAGGTCATGAATGTCTTTCGTTGTATCCGAGCTAATTTTAACCAGTGAATAAAGTACCATAATTAAAATAAGTGTAAAATAAACGTCTAGGCGTAGCGTAGCTATGGTAAATATTTTTATGTAAAATCACGCCTAATGTATTAAATATTCATAGAAAATTGGTTGGATCGCAAGCTCATATTATACTTGTACAGTTATACTCCTGTACATACTTACTCCTTTTCTGGTTCGTTCCGACATTTTCGCAGGCGTATGTCAGAGCAAAATTATTATAATCCGTTAGTAGTACCCAAAAATCGAGATCTGAAAAGAACAATGGAATTTAATTAAAACACTTCAAACAAGACCTTCCCTAGAGGTGCCATCAAACCCTTTATTTAGGAAGGTTAAATAATAAATAAAAAGGGGTTGGGTATTATATCCAACTTTGCCTAAATCTCATTAAGGTTCTTTTTATTCAGAACAAGAAGTTGCAAGTATTGAAAAAATATTATAAACTTACTGCTACTCATACACGAGGATTGCTGAAATGATCCCTTGAGTCTTACCTATATTCGGTGAGATGTTCAGTCTCATTCTGGCCGTTCCAGATTCGACAGAAACGGATCCTCTTAATTCCGTTTGAAAATTTTTTGTAACATCTGAAGCGTATATATTCAATTGATTGTTTTGCTCGGTGAACTCCAAAGTCGCGCAATCGCCACGTTGGAAAGTATTGTCTGATCTTGCCACTTCGTACCATTTGCCGAGGAACTGTGGGGACGCCGAACTGCTTACATTTGTAACTTAATATTCAGCATCGATTAAATTAAAATTAGTCGACGGTTTTCTTGAGCTGTTCTAGTGGAACTTCGAAATGCTAGGAACAAACAATGCCACCGTAAAACTTTTATCTTAGCCCTTTAGGACACTGCCGAAACTATTTGTGTAGTAGACATAATCTACTTCAATAGATTTAATTTAGAATTAGTAGAGGAAGAAGTGACAAAAAGCCAAACAAAAATGTTATTTTGTTCTCGATATTTAGTTAAAAAGACTCGATATTTGGAAAAAAGACGAGAAAAGTTTACTTTTAAGGAAATTCTAATATCTTGATTTGGGGTAGAGATGCTTATGCTTGAATTTTTGATTGGCAAACCTAGTTTTCTAGTCGTGAGAGTGAAGTCGCGGGGATCCGCTGGTTGCGGACAGCTCAAAAATTATTATTTTGATGATCTTTTGGAAGGGCCTAAATATAGGACATAATACGTAAATCGTATATAAGAGCGGAGATCGGACGTCGGGTGAGACAGTGCACGAGGAGTCGATAGGTGCGGTAGGTCCCTAAAAATATCCTTGGGCCCGTGGTCTGCTACTAACATCTGCAGACCGTCAAGTCCCGCATACCCCGCGTGTCTCCTAAGCGCTGACACGTCGCAGTAACTTCGACCCCGTGCCCGAAAAAGAAAACACCAAGCTCGTAGTTTTAGGCTTATAGTTATGATAGCGACTCTGCACGTATTTTCTTCATATGATTTTGATTATTACACGACTTTTCTCTTCTTCGTCTAAGCTACATACGTGGTGCTTAATTATTTACAAAATTAGGCTCCGAATCGAATCCAGGCATAATAGTAAATTAGCTACCAGAATAATACAAAACAATTTAAGAAGTACAAAATACTAAAGTTCCCAAGAATTTAGTCAGTATCGTAAAGTTATAAAGTGACTATCGAACTGTATTACCGAGTCAAGGTCTTGTCTCTTCAAATTGTTATTTGCACTTATCTACAATCTAATCTTTTAGATAAACGGTTGTTAAAGAACTTTAACAATATAATTCAAATATTTGGTAATTGGCATTGTCTAATTTTCTGGTCTTAATTATCGTTCTGGTCAATATAAAAAGTGGTTCGATTGATCCTTTTTATTTTAGTGCCATATATAAATCAGGGTAGCTCTGTATCTGAAGTAGTTAATATAATTCGTAAACAAAGCATTGTAAAGCATTCCAATTCTGGATGCGACTTTGAGGTCTCCGAAAAAACTGCTATCTTAAATAGATTAATTTTACCAATTAAATCTTTGATAATAATTTAAAAGATTGTAAGATTAAATAAAACACGGAATAAAGTAATTTGGTTATCTATTTCTATTTTATCTGTTCCTGTAATTATTTATTTGAGTCAAGTAATTTTGATAGCGTAAGGTATTAGCCGAAAGACAAATAGCTTGGTTAGAGAGGTTCACAAATGCGTTGCAAAATAACCTAAATGTGCCTCTATGGTCTTCATTTGTTTAATTAAATCTGTATCTGAATTTAAGTGAAATAACTTTACACTGGGATGATCTTGGCGATTCTAATGCACAACGGGACTTACGATGCGATTAAATATTTAATAATTTTCAACCCTCTTGGTAAACCTCGAATGTAAAATAACTTTTTCATCCATAATACATCCGAACTTTGTATATCCGAACTTTGAATCATATTAAAAGTCGCTTCATAGCATTTCGAAGCAACTGGGGATTTTAATTCAAAATTGGATAAAAATTCCTGCTGGGCACGACTTCTAGAAATAAAGATTGGGGACTAAGATGAGAGTGTATCTCTCTAAGAGAATATAATCTTAATCTTATAATTTTTATGATATTCTAATTTCAGATATCGGACGGCTACGGTACCTTGTCCACCAGTTAGTTCTAACGCATATATACATACATACAAATACGTTTTCAAGTCAATGTCAATGTCATACGTACTCAATTTATTAGTCTTAAGCGGTCAATTGATTACCTTATAAAATACCTTCTGTTAAGATATAAAATAGAGTGCGAATGAGATTTGAGCCCAAAAAACCAAACAAAGGAAAGAAAACTGTTCATTCAGTTTTACTGGTCAGTGACCAGTGTTTCAGGAAAGATCAGATATTACGAGGTAAAACTATTAAAAGAATTGGGTGCTTTGAATGAAGAACTTTTGAGTTATATTGAAAGCAGCCATCTACGTATTTTAGACGCTGAGCGGTTTTTACTGGTTTTTTTAAATTATTGCTTAGATAGGTGAACGAGCTCATAGCCCACCTGGTGTTAAGTGGTTACTGGAGCCCATAGACATCTACAACGTAAATGCGCCACCTACCTTGAGATATAAGTTCTAAGGTTTCAGTATAGTTACAATGGCTGCCTCACCTTTCAAACCGAAACGCTTTACTTCACGGCAGACATAGGCGGGGTGGTAGTACCTACCCGTGGGGACTCACAAGAGGTCCAACCACTAGTAATTATTCTTGACACAGGGAGCAACTGGCCATTTCGTACAGCATCAAAGAAGACTCTACTCTACATCATTCACAGAGTGATGATGATAACAATTCATGCAACAACTTAGTAGGGTCAGGATTGTTTGCGGGCCAGAATATCATTCCAAACAACTCTCAGAGCCCTTTTTTCGTCAATTACGACCCATACGTCTATTCAATGGGTAAAACATCAAAGTCCTTAGATTAAGAGCATCTCAAAACCAATATGAAGTCTAACAGACCCCATCAAAAGATGATCTCACTGTATATCATACATACTGAGATATATGAAATTACTCTATTGATAAATGCATCTTTCTTGCGATCATTTTGAAATTTCAACATTGTGTGATGAAAAATTGGAAATAACTCGATCGATAGCGATTAACAGAGAACTCCATCAATTGTTTAAAGCGTAAGTATTATTAATGTCCGTGTGATCTTCCATTTGACAATAATAAAATTAGCCACCTATGACACATATAGATGTTTGTTTGAACAATAAATATTAAAATTGTCCTATAGAAAAAGGTAATAGAATTATTGGTAACTAGCGACCCGCCCTCGCTTCGCTTCGGAAACATTAAAACACACATGAAACCAAAAAAATAAATAAATAAAAAATAAAAAAAGTAGCCTATGTTCATTAGGGACAATGTCGGCTTCTAATGGAAAAAGATTTTTTCAAATCGGTCCAGTAGTTTCGGAGCCTATTCGAAACAAACAAACAAACAAATCTTTCCTCTTTATAATATTAGTATAGATTGAAACTTTCCGTCATATTAGGATTTCAATTTACGTAATTCAATTCCAAACAAAAATGTTCAATTCAAACAGCAAAAACGAAACGAGTACTCTAATGAAAAAACAATTAAAATAACTTTCAAAAACTTACTTGTTGAACTTGGAAATTCGGTACGGTCGCTATGTTCGGATCGCACTGGCCATTTTGTATGAATTGACCGACACAAACACCAAACAGTCCTAGGATACTAAATAAGAATAAATTTAAATTTATCATATTGAGATCATGTTCCGGTGACAGTCACAGCACAGCAACATATGTGAATAGCGTTACGCCTAATGGTGTAGCGAATTTATATCTTTTTTATTATCGAATCGCCTTATTATCTCAACGCGGCGGCGTTCAGAATCGTTAGTCGCTAAATCTTACGTTTTGTTTTCGATAAAATGTTTTAATTGTTTTTTATTGCATCTGAGCGCAAGCGATAGTGAAATACTTAGATTCAGATTAAATCTCAAACCGGTGGGATTACCTACGCGTACGGGCTACGCGCCAATGTCCAGAACCTGAAAGATGTTGGTAATGTATAAAGTCAATACAACAAAATAATCAATGAAACAAACAACGAACACAATACGGACATGCCCAAAAAAGCATCGCTAAGCACAGAAAAATTCATGACTAGAAGAAAAGAATTACAGAAGATTATGAACAAAACCAGAAGTATAAGAAACGAAATATCAGCTCTATACAAGATTATGGATGTATGGATTATACAGGCAAGATTATGCAAAATAAAGACAGAACACGAAGGCACTTACAACAAAATGCTTATTAGGAGCTAACACAAAATAAAACATGTATCGAAAGACTTAAATCATCAGGAAAGCAATCTACAATAACATACCGCAATGATGCCGCTCACTTCTTAGGCAGGATGCTCTTGAGGACTTTTTGGAAAGTTCCTATAGAGTCTTGGAATAAAATAAAATTGAAAACGTCATATTTGTCGGCGACTTTATATAATCTTGCATAACCTGAAATTTTACTAATAACATGCAGTCTCTTAACTGTAAGTCTAGTAATGACCTATTGTCTAATATGCTTCTGGATTTTTGCTTGATGAATAAATTATAGTATTATAACCGCACGCTCAACAGTGACGCCAAGGTCTTGGATTTGGTCATCAGTAACAGAACAAATATTATCAATTCATGTACAAGCAGCGATCCACTATTGAAGGTTGACCGTTACCACCCACCTTTTGTTTTCAGCATATCTGATTGTGGTAGAAAAATTGGTAACAATAATTTGATTCCGGACAACAATAACCGTCGTTATTTTTATAAAGCAGATTACACCAACGTAATCAGAGATAAATCTCTGATTATTAAAATAAACGTCGATTGGTATGACGAACTGGAAGTTTGTCCGTCTGTCGATTATATGCTTTTGGTATTTTATAAACATATTGGCATGGTTATCGAGAAACATGTACCAAAGCGTTTATTAAGAAGCAAGAATGACCCTTCATGGTTTTTTTGTGACTTAATTAAACTTCTTAAGGAAAAACTGAAATATAGAAAAAAGCTTAAGAAATTTAATAAAAACCCCTTGGGTAAATTATCTTTCGAGTTGGCCAAAAAGCGATTTGGTCTTTTATCAAGAACAAAAGAAGGGATAGAAGCCTCTTCCCTGCACGGATGACTCTGGAGGGCAAGAGTGCCTCGAGCGGCAAAAATATTTGCAATCTCTTTGCTCGTAGCTTCTGCTGTATACAATAATACTGCTCTACATTCCTAGCCCCTCATGTTGCAAAATTATGAAATAATAACTTGTCGATTATCCAATTTAATGACGCAGATGTACTTAAAGTTTAAAAAAAACTTGATCCGAGTAAGATATTCTTGCTGAATTTGCAAAGATTTTTGACCAAATTCTCCATCCGACTTTAGCGTGGCATTTCAAAAATCTAATTAACTCTCATCAACATGGTTTCACGAAGTCTAGATCTACGTGAACGAACGAACTTGAGATCTTTCATTAACATTGCTGTCGAGGTCGACAGGTGCTCGACTGTTGATACTGTGTACGCCGATTTCAGCAAAGCGTTTGATCGCGTGAATCACAGAATCTTTTTGCATAAGCTTACTGATAACGGTATTGCTGAGCCATTGCTGACTTCGTGTTCATCGTATTTCTTGGCAAGGCAATCAATGGCCGTAGCATCTTTTCTGATCCCTTCTCGACACCCTCTGGTGTAGGTGGGATCTCATCTCGGTCCTCTGTTTTTCAATAGATTTCTTTCACTAGATTGTGGATTGGTTGCTATTTAATATTTTCTTCAACCTTCGCGAGTCGCAGGTATAATTAAAAGTACATCATGAGTACAATCATGAGATTTAATTATTAACGTATTTAGATATGATTAAAAGTGGTATTAATTGATAGTAGTAGTTAGATTGTGATTTTAATTAGAAATAGTTTGAATGGTGATAGGACGTTTTGTGAGTCAGCACGTGTAGGTACCACCGCCCTGCTTATTTCTGCTGTAAAGCAGTAACGCCTTGAATCGGTTTGAAAGATGGGGCAGCCGTTGTACCGTTAAACCTGAGATATTAGAAATCATGTATCAACTTGGGTGGCGGAATTTACGTTATAGATTGTGTTTATGTGTTCCAATAAGTACCGGACACCAGATAGGCCGTGAGTTCATCAAAAATCTAGGCAATAAAAAAAGCTGTAGTCGTCCGTATGATCAATAAAATCCAAAAACCAAGGTAGTCCAGTTCACGGGCATTACACCACAACGCCAATACCCCAAGATATGAGGTTGAAATCTCAAAATACACTGATTAATGCCTACCCTACTCTGCAACGCGGAATCTTTCAACCTCGAAAACATTTTCCTTAGAAGTAGGCAGAGAAGGGGAAGCCCTGCAAAATCGCTCGTCGGCAAGTACCAAATTAATCATGAACGGTGCCGAAAACAAAGAATGTGTGACGAAGCGAGGCGGTGATTTATCATTACCTATCTGTAATTAGCTGGATGTAAGACGATAATATTCTACTTTAGCAAACAACATTAAATGAGTTTATCGTCGGCGATGTGTATTTGCGTGATACGGAAAAAGTCGTTGAGGTTTTGGGGTAGTTTCATAAAAATTATAATTATGTTCAATAAAAATATATAGATCCGAGAATTTGTACTTCAAATTCGGATGGTTCACGAGGTACTTGGATGTGGTGCCTACTTTATGTACGTACGCTTGTGCAGGATAAAATATCCATCACTACATAGTATAAAACAAAGTCGCTTTCTCTGTCCCTATATCCCTATGTATGCTTAAATCTTTAAAACTACGCAACGTATTTTGATGCAATTTTATTTAATAGATAGAGTGATTGAAGAGGAAGGTTTATATGTATAATAACATCCATTAAATAGTGGAAAAATCAATAATAAATTACAGTTTCCGAAGCAAAGCGAGGGCCGGTCGCTAGTTATATATAAAGCATTCTGTATTTGTAATAAATTTAACCTTCGACCTTATGTTTTGAGCTAGGATGACAAGGCTTCAGAAAGTGCTTGAAATCATCTAGCCATCTGTGATCATTAGTGTTATCGTTGGTCGAAATTCGATCGTAATTATTGACACTTGAAGGTTTAGATTCATTTAAGGTATCATCTTTTCTCTGTTTCTTGCATAATTGAGAAGATTAAACGAATCATCTCCAAATGTATTTTTTAGAATTCAGAACCTTTGTTGACTAGCAGAGTAGAAAAGGTAAATCCAGAAAACGAAACTTAGAGCTTTGAAAACAAAATTTACGCTATTCACTAAATGGTTAATGTCGGTCGTATCTAGTTATTTTACAGCCACGTTGTCATCTACTATTATATTATTATTGGATACTGCGTCTCTCTAAGAGGCCTAATCGCTTCATTAAACTGCAACACAAATGCCTATTGTGATTCTCTGTAATTTGTCAAAATGATTCATCGTCAGAATTTGTTAAATTCTATATACAAGTGAACGAGCTTACAGTCCACCTGATTTGATTGAAATTGTTACTGGGTATCAGAATACATACATCGACCCAACTTGAGACAGTAAAAAAACAACAAAGTTGATGTCTCAGTTTTAGGTATAGTAATTTTAACATACAAGCTAACTCTCCGGACTTTACCAAGGCTCAAAAAGAGTTAGTCAAACGCGGCCGCATTGCTCACCGATCTTTGATCTGACTTTGGGCCGATCGCTACTAAAGTAGTGATATTATAACCATTTGTTAAAGATTTTGTGAAACTATTAGCAAAATCGATCCCGCCGTTTCGGAGTCTATAGGAAACAACACATATATACTCACCGACTATTATTTTATACGTACCTATATTTATGGATATAATTTCGAACATCTGTTCGGTTATGGCTCCTAAATTATTATCGTTAACAACAGATAAGGGTAGGCGAATATTATCATATGACAATTTTTTTTATCGCACCACTATTTAGTTTTATGATATACGGATGTATGTGAGTATATTTTTATTTCAATACCTCTTATTTTCCTACAATTTTTTTTTAAGAAAAAAAGAAATGACTACTAACAGCTACTAAAAAAAATAGTGGGCGTGGAACTTGGTGCACTTGAAAGAAGTGAAAGTTTATTTGCGGTGTGTAGTATTGTGGTTTTCATCATTTTTCGTCCTTAAATCCAAGTTCGCAAGACGCTCTGCCTATTTTCTCATTCGCGCTTGTCCTAAATTGTATCTTTTCTCTTTAGCCGTAACGAATTTGTCGCGAGTTAAGTTAATTTTACTCTAAAGTTGAGAGTAAAATTAACTTGCGACAAATTGAGAGTCTCAACATGTCTAAAGAAGTTTCACTTCAAAAAGAAGTTGTTGACCAAGGGTTATTAGAGGAGAGAATGATGATACTCAATATTTTCTTTCTTCCTAAATTGGGGGTAAATATACAGGCTCTTTTTTATCGTCATGACTTTCATGAGTTTAGTGACGAGTTTTACTACCGGGAGCCACTCCTTCCCGCTGCGGGCCTGATGTTTATGTGCCGGGTACAATTCGCTGCATCTTTGACTTGGTCAGTTCATATTAATGGAGATCTGCCGTGCATTCTGGTTCTCTGCTTTATCCTATTAGGATAGAGGTGATCGAATATCATTAATTATTTTTTATAATTTTTCCTCGTTATATACATAAATTCAGAATACAAGGAAACGCGTGTTCTTTTTTCGAGTGTTGGGGTTGCTCTCCGAATAGGTAAAGTTTTGACGATTTAAGAATGCATTAAGTAAAGGCCTATTTGGGATTGATATATTTCACTTAGTTTAAATCCGTTATCTCTTCTTCCAGAATATTGAGTGGATGGGAATGATCTATCGCTCCTTGTTTGAGTTGGAATCGTTTTCGCAAACTATTAAAATGGTCAGAAAGTACCACCATAATATCGTTGGTGTCCTAAAACTATGCCAGGACTACATAAATAGTCTTCATTTTTATCGCTACAGTTAATTTGAACTTCCTCTGATACCCATTCACGGTCTTGTTCGTTTTAGTCAAACCACACATCCACTTTAACATTCGCATACAAAAGTGAATAATCTTCTTTAATAAATGCAATAAGCGGCCGTGGAAAGTTTAAAGGAAGGGAGTGATTCAACAATTTGGCGGCGCATTCAATTGAGTAATACCGCTGTGTGTACTCGTACGACCGCGACGTTTCTAGAAACTTCTACACGATGAATGTGAATTGTTTTTTTTTACCATAGGTAGTTTTTATTTCAATAGTCGAAGGTATTTTTAACACACAGACACAGCCCACTGAGTTTCTCGCCGGATCTTCTCAGTGGGTCGTGTTTGCGATCCGGTGGTAGATTCTTTTTTTTTTTTTTTTTTTTTTTTTTTTTATGATTGAAAGTTTACTGGTGGCCCGAAGGCCTTTCCAGTTTCACCAGGACAGGTGGGCGAGCAAAGGCTCAGCCAAGAGGGGTGGGATTTGCTAACAACTGCCCGAGCGCCTCCGAAGGAGACCTAACAACTCAAGAGCAATTGTTTCGCGAATGAATCTACTACCGGATCGGAATCGCGACCCGCTGAGAAGATCCGGCGAGAAACTCAGCGGGCTGATGCATGGGTTAGGTTGCACGTCGACCTCTTTGTCGAGTTCGACGAGTACGGTTACCGGGGTCCCTAAGCCTGCCCCTAGTATTAGAGCTGAAGGCATCTAATGCAAAGGTTATTGGATCTGATGGATCCGTAAGGACGTGTCTAGGGCGTCGACGGTGACTGGCTCCTGCATGATCAGGATTCGGAGAGTAGTCAGCGGCGGCAACGATAAGGCGATTATCATGACGCATAGCCTTATCGAAGTATCGTTCCGACGCTGACTTCATGTATTTCCGAATTGATTCGAGGCCCAGGTCGTCGTGTAGGTCAACGTTCCTCACGAACCACGGAGCGCCGACAGCTAACCTGCAAAAGCGGGATTGTAGGGATTGGAGGGTGTCTATGTGTGTGCGGGCCGCGTGAGCGAACACCACACTCGCGTAAGTCATGACGGGCCTTATGCAAGTTTTGTAAAGTGTCACCTTGTTCCGAAGGGACATTTTACTCCGCTTACAGATCATGGGGTAGAGTCTACCGAGAATAAACGCGGCACGGTCACGGACTGATTTTATATGCGGGCGGAATGTCATCGATGCATCCAGGGTAACGCCCAGGTACTTGACCTTCCTGGCCCAGGGTATGGGTTGTCTAAAGAGAGTAATCGGGGGTGTGAGATTCCTCCTCCTAATCCGGGAGGAAATCCGTGTGGAACTTCCCCTCTGAAATAGCACCGCAGTACTTTTCGCTGGGTTGATGTCTATGCGCCATTTTCGGAACCACTGTCCTAGGGCTAGGGCTGCGCTCTGAAGCTTCTTCGCGATTAGGGACTTATTTCTACTAGAATAGTAAACAGTCGTGTCGTCGGCGAATAAAGCTAAATGGGTCGGCGGCGACCGGGGAATATCGTTGACGAATAAGCTAAATAGGAGGGGTGAGAGGACAGAGCCTTGCGGGACTCCAGCTTTGAGAGGTCGTGGGGAGGAGCGGGTTCCCTCGACTCGATATCGAAAAGAGCGGTTCGACAAGAAGTCCCGTATGATGGGTAGATTCTGCGAAGCACTGCTAGTGTTAGCAACATTCCGGTTTGAGCCCCGTGATCCACACGTCAAGGAGAACCTGAATAGCCTCTCAAGGCTATCAGCATAGTTAGGGGGAAAAAATAAGGTCTTTCGATGAAGCTGGATTTCGAGTAGCCATCCAAAAGTGACCCTAAAATTCGATTAATTAGGAAACCGGTCTTAAAATCCCATAGTAGGTCTTCTCCTTCAACCTAAGTCGACCCAATGCTGAGTCTTAGGTCTCTTCGAATGCACACCATTCTCTTCGGTCTCTGGCCTTTCGCATCCAGTCCCTATCAACCACTTTGACCAGATCATCGGTTCACCTCGTTGGCTGTCTACCCATATTACGACGTCCAGTATGAAATCGAACAGTAGGCACCAAACAAATTTGAAACGCGTAAGGTCAAACACACAAGGTCAAATACATAAGGATTCTAAACACCACATCTGATGCGACGATACAGCTATCTGCGAGCTGTATCACGCGGGTGAATCAGATGGGCAGCAATGTCTCTAGAAAACCACAGGATTTGTTCAAATCGATAAGATTGTCTAATTCGAAATGATAAAATTGTTTCTAGTTTAGTCATCTCGTATTTTTATCTCAAAAACACTGATATTGTCGATAATGTATGGAAATGTTTCTTTTTTAGACATCAATAAGATATGATCGTAAAAAGTTTGTTGTTCTACATTCGAAGCAGGCTTTCGTGTGTGATATGTTTTTATTAGTATCGCTGTTGATGGTCAGATAAGCTCACCGCTCATTCGGTATCGCGAGGTGGGAGTGGTGGCCCGAGCCTGTAAACCTCATGCGATACCACCAGCATTAGGCACGAAGTCAGTCTCAGTTGCTTTTTATAACGGCTGCCCCACTCGTCAGATTGGATGCGGGCGATGCGATGGTAATAACGAGATGACGGAATTATCTCAAAGAATTTCCCAGAGCACCGAGTGAGCTGATTTCCCTCCGTAGACGGTTCCAAACGATCCTGTACATCCGGGATTCCCAAAGAAAATCAATCTTAATTCATCAATACAATCTATCATATTATGTGTGTCTGTAATAATAATAACCGAGAACTAGTCGCGCACTTGTTATTAATATTCTCCGTGTTATGGGTATCCGATACTGACAGTATTTTTATACGTTTAAATATGTATAAACACTTATTTATGATAATAAACACCCAGAAAAGGAAAAAGAAAACCTGTTTATTAAATGAATATTTGCTCCATGAGGGAATCGAACCCACGACCCTCAGCGCAACAGTTAGAGGCACTAACTATTGCACCACCGAGTAAGTCAAAGTATGTTGTACAAGCTTTTAGCTAGATTGGTAGAAAGTCAACAGGGTTATCCATCATACTGATTTTGTTTTATTTGTCTATATTTTTCTAGTTTTTATTTTAATGCATTTTCAACGTAATACCAAGTGGGTAGTAAGCTCACCCACCCGTCTAAGCAAAAAAGTTATATTTTGATCACTCAACCAACCGCAAAGCTTTTCAATTGGTAGTAAGTAAGGTAAACTCCAGAGCGCAGCGTTAACCCTCGGACAAAGATTCCGAAAATGGCGCATAGACATCAACCCAGCGAAAAGCACAGCAGTGTTATTTCAAAGGGGAAGCTCACCGTTTATTTCCTCCCGCATTAGGAGGAGAAATCTCACACCTCCGATTATCCTCTTCAGCCAACCCATACCCTGGTCCAGGAAGATCAATTACCTGGGAGTCACCCTGGATGCATCCATGACATTCCGCCCGCATATAAAAACAGTCCGCGACCGTGCCGCATTTATTCTCGGCAGACTCTATCTCATGATCTGTAAGCGGAGTAAAATGTCCCTTCGGAATAAGGTGACACTTTACGAAACTTGCATAAGGCCCGTCATGACTTACGCGAGTGTGGTGTTCGCTCACGCGGCCCGCATACACATAGACACCCTCTAATCTCTACAATCCCGCTTTTACAGGATAGCTGTCGGAGCTCCGTGGTTCGTGAGGAACGGTGACCTACATGATGACCTGGGCCTCGAATCAATCCACAAACACATGAAGTCAGCGTCGGAACGATACTTCGATAAGGCTATGCGTCATGATAATCACCTTATCGTTGCCGTCGCTGACTACTCTCCGAATCCTGATCACGCAGGAGCCAGTCACCGTCGACGCCCTAGAAACGTCCTTACGGATCCATCAGATCCCATAACCCTTGCATTAGACACCAATAGCTCTAACACTTAGGAGTAGGGACTCCGGTAACAGTACTCGTCGAACTCGGCAAAGAGTTCGACGTGCAACCTAACCTAAGCATCAGCCCGCTGAGTTTCTCGCCGGATCTTCTCAGTGGGTCGCGATTCCGATCTGGTAGTAGATTCATTAGCAAAACAGCTACTCATGAGTTGCTAGGTCTCCTTTGGAGGTGCTCGGGTAGCTGTTAGCAAATCCCACCCCTCCTGGCTGAGCCTTTGCTCGCCCACCAGCCCTGGTAAACTCAAAAAAAAACTGGAAAGGCCACCAGTAAATTCTCAAACATAAAAAAAAATCTGCTATTATCTTGGTTTGCATAAAACTCTATTCTACCTTACTCTTCTTTAAGTTTGTAGCGTGAATATGATTTGTATCCAAAAAATTTAATCTCTAGACAGATATCTGTTATACATAAAGAGAAACAGCATTTTATCGGTGTTGCTAGGCTTTCAATAAAATTATCTGTAAGATGTTATCTGTAAATTTTCGTATCAAATATGTTTTGGCCTGGTTACGTTTTTTTCTGGCTTTAAGCATATTTATTATTTCTTTATTTATGATCATCTCTGAACATCAACATCCACAATGCTCTTCATGAAGCTAAGGATCGCAGCAGATGGAGGAAAATCGTACGGTAGAAACCGATCAGCGGGGGAGTCACGACCCTCAGTAATGAGGAAAACGACGAGAGGAGGAGGAGGAAACATATTGTTACGCCGGTAAGAGTAACGCCATCTATCGCCGAATAGTCGAACGAACATCGAAGGATCTAGTAGTATCTAGAACGCTCGAGAAGTACAACGCTATCAATTGTCAGATAGCGGAAAAACAGTACAAGAGATGAGTGGAATATTCTCGATAATTCTAGGGGCCGACCATAAAAGCGTTGCAGGGATGGCACGCATTTAGTAAGTAATCAGAACTACTCGAAGCGAGACAGCGAACGGATCACCTGAAGCGAAGCGGACGAAGCGAATTGAGAGTTTTAAAATGTTTATTGAGTGTTTTAAGTGTTGAATACAGTTTTTAAATTGTACTCCGGTAGAATTTTTATTTATCCCGAACCCCAGTGCGTAACAATATTTGAAAAACATCGATACTGTAATCCTGATTCGGATTTAAAACACTCATACGTTGCTGTTAAAAATGCAGAGCGATTGTGGTATACGTTCAAACGAGACTATGATATGTTCTATTTTTTTTTATTGCTTAGATGGGTAGACGAGCTCACAGCCCACCTGGTGTTAAGTGGTTACTGGAGCCCATAGACATCTACAATGTAAATGCGCCACCCACCTTGAGATATAAGTTCTAAGGTCTCAGTATAGTTACAACGGCTGCCCCACCCTTCAAACCGAAACGCATTACTGCTTCACGGCAGAAATAGGCGGGGTGGTGGTACCTACCCGTGCAGACTCACAAGAGGTCCTACCACCAGTGACAAATGAAGTTAAACTATCTATGAAGTTAAACAATTGCTTGTCGCTCGAGCACATGTTTTAATTTATCTTTCCGCCCACAGAGGTCTACTGTTGGATATGTACCTTCCCTAAGCCTCTTCACAACGGCTGGTCCCGCTTTGCATGCATTCTGCGGCTTCCCGTGACCTTCAAAAAGTCGCCGGTCGACCTCGCGGGCGTTCTACCCACGCTACCGAAAGACGTCTTTCTATCTTATTATAGGAGACTAATCAGTTTGATTAGAGCACTAAAAGTAAAATGTAGGCTTAAAGTAAAATGCACACTTAAATAGCAAACCGAACTAACAATTAATTGAATATATTTTTTTGTTATTGATACTGGCCAGAATATCAGAGCGAAGTGGTAAATATTTTGTTCAGTATTTCCATCGATCCTCGATGCGTGTGCAGTGTTAGTATTTTCTTTGGTTTTTCCGAATCTATACTGACTAGAGGTCCCGCAGTAGTGGAAATTCGACTATAATTAATTGGAATTGTAAGTTTGTTTACTATTATGATTGTATTTTATACTTCTATAATCACAAATTTCGCCAAGACTACACTATAATTTTTTTTTTATAAAGACAAACAATATTTAATCTATTCTCAATTTGACCACAGACGTCAAGAACAAAAGTTTGACAATAAATAGTATACATGCGTGTGCGTCAAATACATGGTATGTGTGTGTGTAATGTTTTCTTTATTGATTTAATGTATCTTTTATGCATTATTTAAAAAAATATTAGCATTGTGCACTTCTTCTCCATATTCTCTATAAGTGTGGAAAATTTCATTCTCCTCCGTCCGCGCAATTTTCGTAAAAAGGGATACAAAGTTTTTGCTTCACGTATTAATATATAGATATATAAAACTAAAGTGTTATTACGGATGTTCCGTTATAATTACTGAACCATGCATCCGATTGACTTGAAACTTGGTATCCATGTAGAAAATACATGTACTTAATGGATACGCTAATATTTATATGATATATTATGATATTTATAGCGAAGCGGGCGAGCACGGTCAGTCGTATATACTATTATTTCCGATGTTCCGAGTACTATACGGTTGTCGTTGTCACATACGACGGAGATAATGTGACGAAAGTTAAAAAATGCGAAATAAAACTGTAAACTTTAAAATTATAATAGTTTTAATTAATCAAGTCAATCGTACGTTTTGTAGTCGGTTAAAATGAGGTCAACGGCTCATACATTACATACAAATTAACATATGTACACATAGTATACGAAGCTAATAAAATCGTTTTGACAATACGCACTATTATAATAAGTCGGCGAAAAAGTTTCTTAGCATTTTTTAAGAAAATTCACAACGTTTTTTAATATAGTTTATTTACATTTAACTAAAGTATGTAGATACCGTTTTGTTCCATAACTTTTTACCATCTTGTATCTGGGCTCAATTACAACTGTCTGTTTATATTACTTACTGCCAGTCTAAGGTTTTATCAACGCCACTAGAGACCAACGCGAATAATACGGTCACCTTAAACCATCAGGTCCAGGCCCTATACTGTCGGAGTACACTTGGCTAGGTCAGAAGGTGGATTTTCTTTGTGGATTTTCTATGGCTTTGATAGGTTGACGAGCGCACGGCCCACGCAGTTTTAAGTGGTTACCAGAGCTCATAGACGTAAATGCTGCCATCCACCTTGAGACATGAGGTGAAAGTCTCCGTTTTACAGTACAACGGCATCCCCAACCGAAACGTACTATTCCTTTACAGCAGAAATAGGCAGGGCGGTGGTACCTGACTATACGAGCTCACAAGACGCCTGTCACCACCGGCAAGCTGACAGATAAGAAGCTGTTTTACAATTCATATTAAATTCGAATTGTCCGATATCAGATGGGCAGTGAACTTGGCTCTGCGCTGATAAAATCAACAGCCAAATATACATTATGGAATAAATGTCGTTGCACTTAAAAATATTGGCATTTAATCAATTTGTACATTCTAGAAAATGCGAACATGCCAACAGATCGTTCTGGAAACGCGGGTACCAACCCCCGCAATAGAAGTAATTTTCTCAATTAACTAATCTCGCGTTCGAAAATTGAATCTCGTCCATGACCTCTGCACCGGTATATAAAGGCTCATCTCGACGCGAGAGAGCCAGTCTTCACCCGACTATCAAGTGTGACCGTTAAATTCTAAATCCAAAATGCTGAGGCTAGTGCTACTGACTCTGCTTGCGGCGGCGACTGCTGAAGTTATTCACGAAGGCACCTGCCCTGAGCTGAAACCGGTGAACAACTTCAACTTGACAGCTGTGAGTAGATTTGAAACATCTTGCTGTATTATCTGCTCCTATTCATTTATCTCTGAGAAGTTTTATCTTTTCAATGATGTTCGAACGCTATCAAAAGATTTTTGCACGAGAATACTCTTCAAAGATATGTTTATTTTTGTTAGGTTGTGTAATTCGTTCGTATAATTTTGAAGTTACTAAGGTTAATGTATAAAATATTCGACCATTATTGTTGGACATTAGATAAAGCCGTCGTATTTCTACCGCGAAGCATAAATTGAGATCTGGTAGAAAACCAAATGATTTTATGACGGTGTTGGTCGAATATAGATCTAAGTAGTGGAAGTCGTCGTGGCCTAAGGGATAAGACGTCCAGTGCATTCGTGTTGAGTGATGCACCGGTGTTCAAATCTCAGACGTGTACCAATTTTTCAAATGAAATACGTACTCAACAAATGTTCACGATTGACTTCCACGGTGAAAGAATAACATCTATACATATAAAAATGAATTGCTGTTCGTTAGTCTCGCTAAAACTCGAGAACGGCTGAACCGATTTGGCAAATTTTGGTCTTGAATTATTTGTCGAAGTTCAGAGAAGGTTTAAAAGGTTTTTTTTTTGTTTGATGTGTCCCCCGTCGGACGGATTCCCTTTGTTTGTTTTAAGTTTATTTTATACAAAAGTTTAGGTCTTTTATTTACCGATTGAGGCACTACGAAGTCTGCCGGGTCATTTAGTCGTGTAATAAAAATCAAACCTGCAAAATTAATATTTGCGTAATTACTGGTGGTAGGACCTCTTGTGAGTCCGCACGGGTAGATAGATACCACCGCCCTGCCTATTTCGGCCGTGAAGCAGTAATGCCTTTCGGTATAAAGGGTGAGGCAGCCGTTGTAACTATACTGAGACCTTAGAACTCAAGGTGGATGGCGCATTTACGTTGTAGATGTCTATGGGCTCCAGTAACCACTTAACACCAGGTGCGCTGTGAGCTCGTCCACACATCTGATTCATGATTTCAAGGCGGGTTCTGGTAATCTAAGAAACGAAAACTTGAACACGAAACAACAATTAACTTTAGTTTATCAGATGTTAATTAGTGTGTATTGAAATATGCGGCTGTGTGATTATATTTATAAATAGAATCGTGTAATCATTTGTTTGTTACTAGGTTCGGTTCTGTTCTGTTCCTTTAGACTCTAGAGCTATCTAGTATTAATTATAGTATTACTAGTGGTAGGACCTCTTGTGAGTCCGCACGGGTAGGTACCACCATCCCGCCTATTTCTGCCGTGAAGCAGTAATGCGTTTCGGCTTGATGGGTGGGGCAGCCGTTGTAACTATACTGAGACCTTAGAACTTACATCTTAAGGTGGGTGCCGAATTTACGTTGTAAATGTCTATGGGCTCTAGTAACCACTTAACACCAGGTGGGCTGTGTGCTCGTCCAACCATCTAAGCAATAAAAAAATGAAAAGTAATATACTAGTAATAATGACAATTTAAAAATATTCAATTCGAGCAAAGACGATGATACATATCTCAAATCATCTCTAGTTTGGTTTTCGCTACTAAAACTATAATTATTCTGTCTTCTCCGTAAAAGGGTCGTATAGGATTTAATTACGAGCGACGCTTGATATTCGTACATACATTAAAAAAAAAAAATATGTAAATATTTAGCCGAGTCCAGGCGCGCCCGGTAGATTCCCAATCCGTAAATTGGTATATCTAAATTGAGTATCCGTATCATCTATTTAAATAAAAATGAATTGCTGTTCGTTAGTCTCGCTAAAACTCGAGAGCGGCTGGACCGATTTGGCTAATTTTGGTCTTGAATTATTGCACGAAATTAAATAAAAATAACAATTTTATTTTCCCTTTGATGTGTCCCCCGTCGGACGGATTCCTTTTGTTTGTTTTAAGTTTATTTTGTTCAAAAGTTTACGTATTTTATTTATCGATTGAGGCACTACGAAGTCTGCCGGGTCAGCTAGTTTTAAATAAAATATAGCCTATTTTACTCTATCTGTACGAGAGAAAACAAAACAGCTAACACGTTATTGATTATAATTTTTATTAAATCACGCGAAACGTAAAATACTATAGTCAATATATTTTTTTCAAACGTAATTTTTTTTGTGTTGTCACGTATTTGCTTGTTCCAATTTTATTTCAATAAGGAGGAACATTTTTATGAATACTTTCGGACCTTCGAAGTAGGAGCCGTTAAGGACGAAAACCTTTTCCATTAATACCGTTTTCCTAATTTTGATCAATTGATGAGTAAACGAACTAAGCGACTCCATTCACAAATGAACAAATTACCCAATGAAGGCTGGTAGTTGTCGATAATTTACATTCAAGGATTGTTCGATCTCAATGGCTTGAATCGATAAATGGGGCTTGGGCCTTATCAATTGGTTCTTTGGACCATGAAGGACTGGTTTCAAAATGCTTGTGTTTAATTGTATTATTGTCAAAACTGCCTTTATAGATATAATGTCCGTCACATTTCATTGTAGTATTTCTTCTGTATACGTTGTGGATGTATGTGGACTTCATATTGTTGAAGGAAAGGTGTGCTCATAAGAGGAAGCTAAAACCTGAACTGTGGATAATGATTAGTGAATCTTAGAAGAATGGCGAAATAAGGAAGACTTTTACTAATGGTATCTTGTCAGTCCGCGCGGGTAGGTACCACCGATCATGTCTATTTCAGCCGTGAAGCAGTAACGCGTTTCGGTTTGAAGGGTGGGGCAGCCGTTGTAACTATACTTGAGACCTTAGAACTTATATCTCAAGGTGGGTGGCGTATTTACGTTGTAGATGTCTATGAGCTCCAGTAACTACTTAACATCAGGTGGACCGGGAGTTCCTACACCCATCTAAGCAAAAAAAGATGATAAAATGTATAGTGGAGGTACCTACTATAAAGAAATTACAGTTCTTACGAACTGAACTAGTGTGACGTGTGTCATATAAGGTCAAAATAAACGGTGATATGAGCATTCACGAATGCCAAACATGATATTTTTCTCTGTGATTGGTGTTTGAGGTAGTTTTTTATTTATTTTGGTGTCAGAGTTAATATCCTTATGGCCAAATAGCCAAAGTAATAGAAATATTGTATTGTCATTGTTCCTTCATAAATCGAACATCTTAGACGTTTACGTTGAAAGATTTCTTTACATAATAATATTTGATTTGTATTGTTTGGAGTGTAGGTAGAAGAGCTTATGGAGCATTTGATAGTGAGTGGTCACGGTCGCTCATAGACATCTTCGCACTTCCAGAGGCACAGCCAAGCATTCAAGAATGTTTTGAGGATTTCTAAAATATAGAATTGTTTTAATTTAGCTATTGAAAGGGGGAACGCTGCCAGTATCTTCGGAACCTTGCCTAAAGGGACTCCTTTTAATAATATCTTTTAGTTATTAAATTATTATTATTATTATTTTAAGGTTTTTAGTTTTAGGTTAATTTTTAGAGTTGATTTGCATAATTTATATATAATTATAAACTATATTACCATTCAATTAAATATTTAATTAACTTTGTTAACTTTTAACGTTCAAGTCAACATAACGATGAATGGTACGGAGCGTCATAGCCTGGTGCTGCGATACTAATTCTTCAATAAGGCGATTACAATTCAATTCACAATTACGCACGAACCAATCGAAATGCTTCACTTAATCCTATCACTGTTTTATCATTCTAATGATGCATGTTAAAACATGGTGACACGCGTAAAACGACACCCGGCAACATAGGACAACGTCCATTTCTTATTATTAAATAACTTGATTAAATATCGCTTTGATTACATTATGACGTGTTCTTAAATTCTCGGTTTCCGTGTTCTGTTTGCTTAAACAATTACGATCTATTATTTAGCTATGACAATGATGTCATCTAAGTATTTTATCGATTTGATAATTGAAATTTAAACACCCTTTTTCTAATATGGTTTGAGAAGATCTTCTGTACAGTGGTTCGGCTTTATTTCTGGCGTTGCAGATGTCCATTAGCGACAGTACCTAACTACCCACAATCGTATGGACTGTGTGTCGACAACAAACAAATTATGAAAAAAACGAGAGATCAAATCGCAAAAGTAGTTTTATTTAAAGAAATCGAAGTCATAACTTCGAGAAATATATAAATAAACCAGAGAATGTTTGTGCTCGAATAGAGGCTTTAAGAATAGAGGCTTTAATGTCGATCGTGTAACTGGATTAAGATTGCTTATGTAATGAAATAAGTTTCCTAATGACTAGTAAAACCAGGAATGACCAGGAAACCAGTAAAACAATATTTTTAGTACTTTTTTTTACTTCAATAAACGAATGTTCGAAGCAGAAGCGTCACTGTCGTTCAAATATGAGAAAAAACATGGCGGATCAATCTCGCAAACCGACGCGAGCGAACATTTAGCGGCCTCAGATTTTTTCCACTTTGAATTGGTTTTCTTTTTATGGAAATCACAGACTAGAGATTAAGAGACTTCAGATTAAAGTCTCGATTACCAGATTCTACCCAGCCGTTATAGCTATATAAGTTCAAATTCATATACCATTCAAATCTTTTTATTCTTCTTGCTCTCATTCCACATTTTGTTGGGTCGTGGCAGTAAATCCTCTTATCAGGCTGATTAGGGATTTGGTTTGAGTTTTACGACCGGTCATTCAGATGACCGATATCCAGTAGTATATCCATTTGCAACGTACCCCTCAAAACTTAAGACATGAAAATGTTTTGACAGGAATAGGTAGGCCTAGTTTAGCTTACGGCATTTCCTTCCATCAGTACTACAGCAGTAGTAGACGGGGTATATTTTAGTTTTTGTACTAAATATAGCCTACTCATTCTAAGAAACGTTTAATTTTTCTTGCAGTACCAAGGAATCTGGTATGAAATCTCGAAATTTCCCAACGAATCTGAGAAGAACGGCAAATGCTCTTCAGCTGAATACAAACTGGAAGGTGACGTGGTGAAGGTCAAGAACGTGCATATCATCGACGGTGTCAAGAAGTATATAGAAGGAACGGCCAAGCTCACCGACGATGCCAATAAAGCCGCAAAGCTAACAGTCACTTTTAAGTTTGGAGGTAGTTAACGATCTTTCTGAATTCCTTTCATGTGTGTGCGTTTTTTTATATAGTAGGTCAGGTGTCGTCTCTTGATTCATTAACTTAGACATCATAATGAGAATATATAAAATTGTATTGCATATAAACTGACCTACTCACACTTACATACATGATCATATTTCTCGGTATAGTCGAGTTGCTGGTCAACCTACCTGCTCGAATTCACAACACGGAGCCATCAGTAAACCCACCTACCTAAAGCCTACCCTCTTAAAATGTTTTAGAATATTTTTAGCTGATGTCTCTTGTTTTTTTTTATTTAAATTGACATGACAACAGGTGAATTCCATTAAACACCACGTAGTAACAACGACTAATCGACCTTTTTTTTACAGAAATATCTCGCGATGGATCAGTGCAGGTCTTGGCGACTGACTATAATAACTACGCCATCGCTTACAACTGCAAATACGATGACAAGAAAAAGTCTCATCAAGGTAAGAATGTTGGTCCTAAATCTTAGTCTTTTTATATTCCCAGATAAATACAGATTATTAACAATGCGTGATAAATGTTCTTGGGAAGACAATATCGCTCATAGGCATCGACAATCATAGAGGCACGCCTATAACATGGATCGGCAGCAACTCTTTTCAAAAATTTAGCTTAAAGGTTTTACTAAAGAGCCAGATTGAATGTAGTAGATACGAAAGCGTGCTGTGCATGAATATCCTAATATTTACTGCAAATGCTTCTTACAGTCCGGTTTGATAGATGGGACTTGTATCAAAGGCATTTTAAACTTCGATTTCATATCTTGAACTGGACTGGGGTATTTATGTCATGGTGTTTTTAGGCTTCGAAAAATGCTTCAGATCTAATGGCGAGTTGCTAGTTCACCTGTCCATCATATTGCCCTACAATATTAAACAAAATTTTGTTTCAAAAAATCTCTCATACAAACTTGGGTATTGTAATCTAGTTCTCGTGAACAATGTTCGTACCCATTTCAATTAGGTAGAAATAATAACATTACCCAATAATTGACTTAAATTCTTGTGCAAAACGATTAACGCGTCACGTTTTCGGGCACACTGTGACTGTTGTGCTTTGAGTCACTAGCCTGATAAAAAACGATAATATTCGACGATAAGTTTAATTATCTAAAAGCAACGAAACAAATTAAGTTTTTAGTCATTCTTTATTTTATCTCACTTTCATATTGTGCTCTAAATTCAACAAACCGTCCTTTTTATATGCATTTTTTCCTTTTTTTTACCTACCTATTTGCTTCAATCCTAAACGCTTCACTGGCTCAACCTTAGAGAATTTGCTAACACTAGCCCAAACAAGATCAGTGCTTCGCAGAATCTATCACCAGATCGGAATCGTGACTCACTGAGAAGATTCGGCGAGAACCTCAGTGGGCTGTGTCTATGAGTTAGTACTTGTCGAACTCCTCGTCCTTGTCGACGAGTTCGACGAGGATGGTGATCGGTGCTTGAGGGGCCTAAAAGCTCAAAGAGTGGATCTGGAGGATCGGCGATGGTGGCTTTGCGTTGCGCCATAACCTGGGTCGGATTTGTAATTAACGACAGCCACGATAAGAGAGGGTTATCGTGTCGCACCGCTTTTTCGAAGTAGCGTTCTGACGCTACCTTTAGATACTTACGTATCGGTTCTAAATTTAGATCGTCGTGAAGGTCGACATTACCCATGTACCACGGTGCTCCGATGGCTATCCTGCAAAAACAGGATTGGATGACCTGGGAAGAGTTTATGTACGATCGGGTTGCGTCAGCGAAAATACACTTGCATGACTGCACGAACGTATGCAAGTTTTGTAGAATGTCACCTTGTTAAAAAAGGACAGCTTATTTCGTTTCCACATCATGCACGTAAATGCAAGAAAGTTGCCACCATGCCTGCCTTTACAGCGGAAGTCGATAGAGAACAATTCTTCTTATTCGTTGGTAGTCCTTGATGGAGAATGAGTTAGCACGGTACTCTCAAAGCTTGCTTCAAAAGTCAACCCAAATATGGAATTGTAGATCTGGGCCTACTGATTCAAGGACCAGAAAAAATATCTGTAAAATACTCAAGAAAGAGATTATTTCTACTACTTTTACTTATAGCAGCATGGATTGTGAGCTCGTCCGTACCAGTTTGAGCGTTCAGTGTAATCGTGACCCTTCATTTTTTAAGGTGGCGTTCATGTCATAATGTACTAGATTCTCGAAAAAAAAAAGTAATCATATCCTTGACTTCTTTATTGGTGGCTCCGATTTTCCACTTCTATGAGTGCACCATAAGGCAAGTGATTGGTGAGATAGAGAGCACTCTTATTTTTCTGCACCAATCCACCGTCCTAGAGCTTGTGCATGAAATAGGGATGTAGGGAATAGGGCTCGAACATTTCGGCAACCAGTGAGGGAGACAAGGTATAAGCTACTACTGTTACAGTCGTCTTGTGAAGAACTATGGCGTTGACGAATGGTTGCCGGTTCAGCGCCTAATGAGGGCAGAGTAGTGGGAAGAATGAAGTGCTCATCCAAAGCGGGTTCCACTGGAGGCGGGTTTTGAGCGACAGGGAGCTTTAGTTGGTTCAACTCTTATACACCCTACCTACTGCCTTCAACGAATGGGCTGATTTCAATTGTCATAAATTCTTAGAGCGAGAAAATATTTCGTAATAGGCATTCTTAAAGAGCTTTATTAATCAGTTGAATAGTAACCGATAATATTAATAAGGACTTGTGTGAATTCATTCACATATGTACCAATAATCTAAGACACTAAAACCAAGGCTGCTGAATATTGATAAAAAATATGTTTATTTCTTCACGTAACTGATAAAGGTCATGAACAGTTAGTCGCGTCCAAGCTATCTTTATTGTGATCATATTATTGTATAATTTTTCTAAATCATGTTGTAAATCAATTACGAAGGCGCAACGTGTAGCGCTATCAGAATTATTTTACATTGTATCATTTGTAAAGAATTGAGGTTAATTCTCCTGAATTTAGATACTTCATATTATCCTGTAAACAATTTTCCCATTGCAAACTTTGAAATATGCATTTACGAGTCATTTAATATTTCTTTACTAAATCGAAGAAAAACCATAAGGGATATCTGAGTGCTTTAAAGATAGATTTCATTTCTGAGCTATCAAAAATATACGGAAAAGCCGCAATATTTGTGTTGTAATTAATAAATCAATAAAAACATGTTTTCAATCGAAATACTGGAGCGGGTGTTTGCCACACAACAAGCCCTAGCAAGCCAAGTTTAATAACTGAAATTTCATTTCAGTGTTCGTCTGGATCCTCTCTAGAAACAAGAAGCTTGAAGGCGACGCTAAAACTGCTGTCGATAATTTCATCAAGGAGCACTCCAAAGAGATAGACTCTTCGAAACTTGTGCATACCGATTTTTCAGAGGAAGCCTGCAAATTTACCAGCTCCAGCGTGATAACCGAACACGGAAAACATTAAGACTGAAAAGATACTTGAAGCATTGCGGGGAATCAAACTGAATAGTAACCACAGTATTAAGATTAACATAGGGTTTGGTTTTATTGGTAGAACCTGACTGTAAACTCCATAGCCAGCCTATTACTGGTATGACCATATTTTTCGCAATTTTCCCTAATGTCAGTTCGGCCTAAAATTCTTTGCCTTCGTTAAAGACAGATTTGCGTTTATGGAACTTTTTAAGATCGCAAGAATATTTTTTTGGATTTTTATCTACCAATAAGGAACTTTTCACAAATTTATTTCATAGTAATAAACTAGACATCGATGGGTAATATCACTCCTACACACTTCCAGGAGGGGACTGTTATTTTATTTGTTGGCGCTATTGGAACCGGATCTGCCTTTTCCTTAGCCTCAACAACGATCGGGGCTTTGTTCTACCAATATTACTGGTTTAAACAACACAGCTGTGTATTTCAATGAACTCAAGAGTACCTAATAGTCTTGATCGATATCATACGGATCCAAATGTGTTTGTACGTTGTCAAGAATTTCAGCAGATACGTCTATCTGTTGGATGAGAATAAAACTATTTTCTAGATCACTCTAGACATACTCGTATTATGTTTAGACGATATCTTCGTTGCGTTAATCGTGACACATTATATATATAGTTTATATACTTCTACTGTTTATTTTATATACTTTATAATAGACTTCTAAGCTTTATTAAATTGTGTTTATGTGATATTTTCGTGTTTTTTTTTCCATCCAATTTTTAAACATCTGTGTAATTTTACTGCACTAATATTTTAGTCCCAACAAGTTAGTAACTCTATCCTGTCTAATTATGCGGCAAAACGATTGAGTGTTTAGATTTGGTTATCCGTTATTTCAATGCAATTGCAACTTTTCTATTTAGATAATCGATTAACATTAGATCAGTTTTTGTTGTAGTTTTATTCCTGGTTCTTCTGGACAGGCCAATACCAAATAAAATAATTGTGAAATTATTTTTTTAACTTGTACAACTCTTGCAACAATGTAACACGATCAATAATCAGTCGACGCGTTGGGTCAACGGCTTTGAGAAATTACGATAATCAGCTGCCAAATGCTTTCGTATTTCATTGTGGGTTCTAAAAGTATGTAGTTTCTATTATTTTCACTACTAGGTTTCTCGGCTAGGTTTTGAGTTTCAGCTTATAGAAATCACAAACCACCCAACTTGATACGCTATGTCGAAGTCTCACTTGTGTTGAAATACAATACTTTTCGCATTATAGTATGTATGAACTTGTAATAAAATCTCTTTGGCTATATACTATTTGTATCTGGCTGGTTTTGGTAACATTAAAAAGTTTAAATTTTAAAGAAGATAATTCCGAATTCAAATTAGGAAAATGTGTGATTTTTATTTATTTTTCGTACTGTCAATAAATGAGTGAATTTAATGAAGAAATTCGATACATTTTAAAATTTTACTACAAAAAAGCTAAAAATGCAACACAAGCCGCAAAAAAAAATTGCACTGTTTATGGACCTAGTGCAGTGTCTGTGAGAGTAGCACAAATTTGGTTTAAGCGTATATAATGGCTCTCCCACCGGACAATTTGAAATGTACAATCAATTTACGGCAGAAACAGCCAAGATGGTGGTGGTCTACTCGTGCTGGCTTATTATCCGCCGTATCACTAGTAAATACCGATTGTGAATCGTAGATATCATACTAAAAAGTCTGCTGCCCAGTTGCCCGATTACAGTACTGCACAATATTTTTGTGTAACATAATCTATGTGTAATATTTAACTCAATAAAGACGGATAAGTACAAATAAGAATATGTAAGCTTGAGGGTAGACATTATTTTGTTGAACACCAAGTTAAACGAAGTCACCTTTGATTTCTGATTTAATCAACAATATGTTATCTTAACAATTCACTTTAACACTTGTCCAACTTTAACCAGTACGTACAACAGTCACTGAATCACACAACGTAACAACGATATAGTAAGTGCACCAGGCAAACGCAGTCCAACGAATGTCTTTCGCAAGGCACGCACCGCCTTTTTATACTAGCCGGCGCAGCTGGCTTATGAGTCACTTCTGTTGCACGAGTGGAACGACACGGCCGGCGCACCCGGCTTGTGTGAGTCACGCCTGTTGCACGTGATGTTTATTAGAAATATTGTTAACGCCGTCACGGCCATACTGACATGCGCTCGTCCTCGTGCGCCTTTTTATGGTTGTTCTGTAGACAATAAGCGTATTCGTTCATCCTGACATTAACGGATGCAACTTAAAACGTGGTCTATGATATTAACAATCTAATACGGTTCGGTTCGCATAATTCTTCAGAAAATCCTATACTGGCTATAAATACTGACTGCTTACATACCTGGGCCAGTTCATTTAAATCTCTTCAGGTATGTAAGTATGTCCCTTTTAACTTAAATCGGAATTGTTATCCCTTCAGTTTTTCGAACTGGACCGGATAATGCTAGACCGGATCGCAATCCCTGTAGCTAATTGTTGTGGCTAGTCCGGATGAAAATCCCTATAGCCAAGCCATTGGACCGGACAGACCCTTCAATGACTTCACACTTTTTTTTTTCTTTTTTTTTTTTTTTCTCTTTTTTTTTTTTTTTTATTCTTTGCTAGTCCGGATCAACATCCCTTTAGCCAAGTCGTTGGACCGGATACACCCTTCAACGACCTACATTTTTTTTTTTTTTTTGCTAGTCCGGATTAACATCCCTTTAGCCAAGTCATTGGACCGGATACACCCTTCAATGACTTACAATTTTTTTTTTTTTTTTTTCTCTTTTTTTTTTTTGCTAGTCCGGATTAACATCTCTCTAGCCACATACAATTCTCTTTTTTTTTTTTTTTTTTTTTAATCTGCGTGTACGGTAGCGTTTGTTAAAACCTCTCTTAAACCAGAACATTTATACGGAATTTCTTCAGAAATAGTGCGAGCCCGACCATCGTTTTCTACATTTCCAACACCTGCACCTGAGGTGCCTGAGCTTACAGACATTGTATCACTACCCGCAGACTATGTTTGCTGTATCGCTATTTGCGGACAAAAATGTCGCTTCTATTGTCAGTGATAGAGTCGTCATCATTAAGATCAGTTTCATGAACAAGATTACTTAACCCATCTGTGTACGCCGTCACGTCATCGTCACTATAATTTTCAGAAATTTCTAGTAGGCCTGACGGGCCTCGAGGTACTTCGCGTAAGTTTTCATGGGAAACTTTGTACACTAGAACCATTTACATGTCTCAACTTATACCTATCGTTTTCCAAAACTGCAGATGATTGAAAGATTACTGGTGGTCCGGAGGCCTTTCCCGCTTCACCGGGACGGGTGGGCGAGCAAAGGCTCAGCCAAGAGGGGTGGGATTTGCTAACAACTGCCCGAGTGCCTCCAAAGGAGACCTAACAACTCAAGAGCAATTGCTTCGCGAATGAATCTACTACCGGATCGGAATCGTGACCCACTGAGAAGATCCGGCGAGAAACTCAGTGGGCTGATGCATGGGTTAGGTTGCACGTCGACCTCTTTGTAGAGTTCGATGAGTACGGTTACCGGGGTTCCTCAGCCTGCTCCTAGTGTTAGAGCTGAAGGTATCTAATGCAAGAGTTATTGGATCTGGTGGATCCGTAAGGACGTGTCTAGGGCGACGACGGTGACTTGCTCCTGCGTGATCAGGATTCGGGGTGCAGTAATGTTGAAGGGACCTTTATATTTTCGGTCTAATTTACGAAAACAAAACCCCCAGCGGAAAAGAGTTTGACTTTAGCTTTGCCTCGACTAAACCAAGCTTCTGTCTGTGCCCATTTTTTTTTTTTTTTTTTGTTTTCGCAGGCCTTCGACCGTGCTAAATCAAGATCTAATCTAGAGGGATTATCACTCTGTTGAAACTTAGATATTTCAAGTGAACTACCCTGAACGGTAAACATCTATTCTATTGGAGTAAACCCTGTTACTCGACAACGTGTACTATTAAGGGCGAGTTGAATATCCCCTAACTGCTCTTGCCATGATTGGTCCGAGTTACTGAGTGACTTGTTCATGAAACCGCTTACCATTGAATAAATTACTATGTTTTTTTTTTTTTTTTTGAGACTACATTCTGACCTTGAATGGAACATAAAGGGGAAGCCAAAACCACTTATCTGTAACACACTGAAGCTCTGGAACACACGTTGACGTCTCTGGTTGGACCTGCCACAGCACAGTCTCCTACGAGGCGGCGCACCCTAGCGCAAGTGCAGCCGGAGCGCGGGGGCTCCAATATCGGCAGTCCGTGCTGGAGGCGTGATCTCGTCGTTTGGCGGACCCGTCGGCCGGCCTCCGTACCGTCGAGGCGATCTGCCCGGTTCTCGCGGACTGGGTGGGCCGCGACCGCGGAAGTCTCACCTCCGGCTACCTGTGCAGACTCACAAGACATTTTACCACCATGCAAACTTCTTACCGCAACAAATCTTACCAGCCACCACGCAAACTACAATTTTACGGGTTCCACCTCTCTTACACGATGTTACTCCCACACTGAGGAAGCCAACCGCGAACACTTGTCAAGCACGCACAAGCACGCACAAGCACGCACTTCACCGGAAAAACCTGCATCCGCCAGCGGAACCCGAACACCGCCGCATCGCCAGACACGAACGCACCGGACGTCTTATCTTACAGGTCACGACGACTTCAGATGTGTCAATTTTTCTTCCCCACGGAAACTTGCTTTCTTGTTTGCTTGCTTGCTTGCTGGAGCCCGAAGTCATCGAACGTGTAGTGTTATTGGTATTGAATCGAGTAGATTCTAAAATTTCAGCGACAATTCACAGTCTCATGTCCTGGTTTACTGTACTAGTGCCATATAACTCTAGCAGTAGTCATTGGCTTAAAAACGATTCGTGTCGGAACTACCCACTCGTCGTGACAGATCCATTATTGCGATCGAAGTTTCACTTGAGATTTGCACTTGCCTTAATTTCTTGCAATAGCTTGTTACGTGTTGTATTTCCGTTAGTAAACGCCATGTGATGAAGTCGACAGTCAAACTGGGCAACATGAGCCAGAACGTAAGATGTGACGATTTCTTCGTGGCTCAGATCTTCCATCGAGGTAACAGAGACGTTATTACACGACTTACGTATGCTGCATTCACGTTCTTGTGGCGTACCACTACTAGTATTCTGATCTGCATAATGTTTTTTTTTTTTTTGCTGTACTTCGAACATGTTCAAACACGTCACGCCAGTGAGAGTAGAGTCCTGATCTCACTTCTGATGTAAGCTTGAGGGTAGACATTATTTTGTTGAACACCAAGTTAAACGAAGTCACCTTTGATTTCTGATTTAATCAACAATATGTTATCTTAACAATTCACTTTAACACTTGTCCAACTTTAACCAGTACGTACAACAGTCACTGAATCACACAACGTAACAACGATATAGTAAGTGCACCAGGCAAACGCAGTCCAACGAATGTCTTTCGCAAGGCACGCACCGCCTTTTTATACTAGCCGGCGCAGCTGGCTTATGAGTCACTTCTGTTGCACGAGTGGAACGACACGGCCGGCGCACCCGGCTTGTGTGAGTCACGCCTGTTGCACGTGATGTTTATTAGAAATATTGTTAACGCCGTCAAATACATAGAAACTTTTAGTATTAAGAGCCCCGTTTGCTGATTTTTATTCATTGACAATCAAAGGGTAAACTACAGTCGCGCATCGGAGCTGATATGCACAATTTTTTCCTTTGTTCTCGAGAATAAATATGAATATCAAAGGATATGGAAATATTGATCTAAATATTGAGAATAATTAGGAATGAAATTGTGATAATTCTGGTTTTCTGTCTGTTTAGAATCTGAGAGACTACACTATTGAAAAAGAAACGAAATATCGGAAAGATAGATTCTTGGGTTCTTGATAAATTATAACTATTTTACATAGACAATACCAAATTTTATTTAATCTATTTTCATATTAATGTATGTATTTCACTTTTCAAATTTCAACCACTAGCCACTTAGCATCCTGTGTATTTTTTTTTATTGTTAGTAAAAAACAGCCTAAACTTAAATCTAGGTTATCATCGCCTCTGAATTAATTTTGACACAGAATTTGTCATTCCAATGTAGTTAATCGAATTATCTAAAATAAAAACTTGTAGTTTATTTTTATACCTATCTGATTGCACTTTATTATCGAAATTCCACGAATCAGAATCGATTTAGGATCTTTTTATTATCAACATTTACCGTAACATGTATCTATGCGAAATTATCTTACCTCCATAAGCCGTGGCGGTATCATAAAAGTTTTTAACTTTAGTGGAGTTCCACGTCTGACGGTGGATCCGCTGTACCTTTTAGACCCAAATCTAGGTATTCTATTGGGTATTAGTGAATTATTTTCCAATAGATTTTAATGTCTCCGTCCATTTTGAAAGAAATTAAAATTAATTACATTATAGTTTGGTACCCAATTTAAGTTCAATGATGAGAGTCTAAGAACAGTATGAGAAACTAAAAAAATATATTTTGTTCTGTCTCGATTCCCTTTATGGGTTTTATTTCTCCAGAAAAAATACAATACATACATACACACAACGGATACAAATATAAATGTAGATAGTCCAAATGAAAGAAAGTGAAGTGTTGGCTCACAAATAGCGGTAGGCAGCGGCTTGGCTCTGCATTCTGCTGCTCTGGCATTGCTGAAGTCCATGGGCGACGGTAACCACTCACCATCAGGTGGGCCGTATGCTCGTCTGCCTACAAGGGCAATACAAAAAAAAGGTTAAAGTTAGGCAATGAAGAAAAGAAGTCTCCAATATTGGTCCACAATTCAAGAAATTGATTGCAGTGATTACTGTTGGCAGAAGATAAAATAAATTCAAAATCAATCGAATCAATACAAAATACACAATTATTCTTTATTTAATCACAGTCAAGTAAATAAATCAAGAAACAATCATCACCAGAAGTTGCTTGTAAAGAAATCGGTCTTGAATTGATCCGTGTAGGAGCAGTCTTCCTCGGAGAAATCTTTGAAGACGAACTGCTTTCGGTGCTCGGCCAGTTCTAGGTAATTCGAAAGAGCAGTCTCTACTTTCTTTTGGGTATCGCCTTGCAGTTTGTTCTTGGTTCTCGTGAGGATCCATGTGAAAACTGGAGATTAAAGCGTGAACACACATCCACAATTAGTTATAGGACCATTATTTAAATTGTTCATTTGTAAAAGATCTCGTGGACGAAGCCCCATGCGCTGGACTGATCAGGTGAAAATCCTTACCAAAACCCCATTTAAGGGCGATCGCGAACTATGGAGAACAAATGTCAAGGCTTTAATAAACAAGGATTCCACATGACCAAGACTGCTTTGCCAAAAGTAACCGACTCTGATGATGATGATCTGTTCATCAATCAAAATATACATTCGGATTCCACCATTTCTAGTAACTACATTTTCTCTGCTCATAAGGGACAGAGAAACTCAGGACTCACTCAGTGTTAGTTTGTTACCGTAGCCTATAAAATATATTATCATATGACTAGCTGTACCCGTCCGCTTCGCTGGGCATTTAAAATTAACATTATTATTTCTCATCCTCACAAAGATTCTCATCATAAACGTCCCCGCAATTGGGGTAGGGAGTCCAACACTCGTATAAATATTGGCCTATCGATGAAGTACATGTATTTTCTACATGGATACCAAGTTTAAAGTCAATCGGATCCATGGTTCAGTAGTCATAACGGAACATCCGTAAAAACCACTGTAGATTTATATATTAGTATATAGATTACTCCCGCCTTCCTTGAAAAGTGTGATCGAAGTCTCAAATTGTATTTTATTTAACGAATATCTTTACAACAGGGCGCTAGAGTAAGACCGCACGAGTAGATGCCACCGCTCAGCCTATATCCACCACGAATCAGTCCAGCGTTCCAGTTTGACGGGTGGAACAGGTGTTATTAATTTTTTTCCTACCTAAGCTGATAGCCTTGAGAGGTTATTTCAGCGTAACCTTAACAAGTAGGTGAGCTCACGGGACTCGAATCTGACGATGTTGGTAACACGAACCCTAGCAAGAGCCATGCTTCGCAGAATCTACCACCGGATCGGTTCGACTAGGACGCTGATCGAGGCTTGTGGTACCTAAAAGCACCGTTAATGGATCGGGAAGATCCGTAATGATGTGTTTTGGGCAAGGTGTTATGTAGTTGAGCCTTCGTTCTCATATCTATAGCCGGGGATGGCATCCACGTTATGTTAACTGCTTAAGGCGTAGTGGGCGATGAATTTCCCTTCGTCTTAAGTTCTGCTACAATTATTAGAGCGGTTACTATGACCCCAAATAGAATAAAATGTTTGAAGTTTTGGTTTCACTGACCATAATGAGTCCTGGTTTTCTTCTTTAACGTTTTACACGTGTACGCTATGGCGTATTCATCGTAATCAGTGGACAAGATGAAAAACGGAAACTGCAGAACTTTATCTGTAAAGAAATGTAGTCATTTTTACAAATCACGTTAATCGATTTTCGTAGACCTGTCATTGTGACCGATTATTGGAAATTCTGTTAATTAATTACTATCATAATTTAACCTCTTTTTTTATAGCATAGATGGGTGGACGAGCTCACAACCCACCTGGTGTTAAGTGGTTACTGGAGCCCATAGACGTCTACGACGTAAATGCGCCACCCACCTTGAGATATAAGTTCTAAGGTCTCAAGTATAGTTACAATGGCTGCCCCACCCTTCAAACCGAAACGCATTACTGCTTCACTGCAGAAATAGGCAGGGTGGTGGTACCTACCCGCGCGGACTCACAAGAGGTCCTACCACCAGTAATTATGCAAATTATAATTTTGCGGGTTTGATTTTTATTACACGACCAGTAACTACTTAAATGTTCTTCAAAATAATTTGTATTACTGAAAGCTTAAAATAAGGAAAATAAAAATCGGAGCCTTAAAATAAGAATGTCGCTCGTCTTGAAGAGAATTATTCATAGAAGCAAAAGCCGAAGAAATAGACGTAACGGTTGTATAGTCTGTAGTAAAGTGCACGAATAGTAAGCAGTAGAATACTAAAAAAGGATACTCGATCGAGATTTTATGTACGTTATTTTGTGTCTGTTTGTCTATTGTAAAATTGTTATTTATTACAATCCTTATTTCCAAACTCGTATTCCGAATATGATTTGTCTCATATCTATTTGTCTGTTGTCAAACTGCTATTTATTAAAATTCTTAATCCAAACTCGTATTCCAAACATGTATGTGCGTTCATTCTTAGCTACTTCATGGGTAACGAACTTTTTTTTTGAAAACCTCAGAGATACAGAAAGGACCTCCATCATCCAAGGTACATTATTTATTAGGTTGTCTTTGGCCGAAACTGAAAGACATGATCGTCAGACCGACGTCGAGTATCAAAGTGCCCCTAACCATCGGGCTGAGTAACTTGGGGTGACCAAAAAGATCATTACCACATCTAAGCAAAAATACTTTAATCGATTTGGAGGACAGAAAAAGAAAGAGGAAAAATGTGAGATGACAGTGAGTAAAACGGGCTTTTGTAAAGAAATTTGAGACATTAATAATAAATATTTTATAGATAACTGTGCTCATCAAAGTGAACCTATATGAAGGGTCTTTATACTAAAGGACTCTTTCTTACCACCGCCCTCGTGGCTGACAATAAACTGAGCCTTGTTTCCAGCATCAAACGTGGGGTCGACTCTTGCCAGGTAAGACTTCTGGGTTCTATTACCCCCGTCGACATTCACGTACGTCTCCCGTAGGGTGTAGCCAAGGTTGTCTTCCTGGAAGTCCAGGGTAGCACAATCGTAGATTGGTCGTCCATCGCTTGCGTAGCTTGCAACGTTGTACCATACCCCTGAAAACTGTAATTTCACCATAAATAAGTACGTACCGATTTTCACACACAGGGTGAAAAGGACATTTGTCCCTGAAATTGATGTCGTCGTGGTCTAAAGGATAAGACGTCCGGTGCATTCGTATTGGTTGCGCTATGCGGTTGGTAGACCAAAATTGTAACGGTCATCTATTACAAAAAATGAGTGTGGACTGTATTTGCGTTGTTTAACTATGACACTTTCTCGGGCCGTGGCGGGAAGAAATAAAGGAACACAACCCGAGGGAAATTGTGAAGGAAAACGCCGTACCTGGAGACGATGGAGTCGTCCGAATCGCGGCTGCTAGAAGTGCTTGAAGCCAGTTGGTGTATCTTCTATCTTGCGCGACACTGTGATACACTGACACTAATGTTGTATAAGAATAAAGTCTTAGGCCATCTCAATAATTAAAACACAAAATAACTGATTTCTGTAATGCGGAGCGCGCGCTAGGTAACCGCCATATTTTTCTTCTTTTTTCTTTCTGCCCACGTCGCTCGTACTAGCCAATACAGGGCGCGGGGGATGAGTGAGGAAGGGGAAGGGAAAAGTGTCATAGCTGCCATATTATTATAAAAACATCTATCTACAAATTTGTTATGACGCTGGCGCAACCACGTATCAAGCGATGCGCCGCTGTTCGGATACCGCAGGTAGGTACTAATTAATCTAATGAAATACGTACTTAACAAATATTTACGATTGATTTCTACGATGAAGGAATAATATCGTGTATTAACAATCAAACCTGCAAAATTATAATTTGCGTAATTACTGGTGGCAGGACGGCTTTTGAGTCCGCACCGGAAGGTATCACCGCCCTGTCTATTTCTGCCATGAAGTAATAATGCGTTTCGGTTTGAAGGTTGGGGCAGCCGTTGTACTGTAAAGTGAAACCTTAGAACTCATGTCTCAAGGGGCGGCGGCATTTACGTTGTAGATGTCTATGAGCTCTGGTAACCACTTAACATTAGATGGGCCGTGAGCTTTGCCACCCATATAAGATATAAAACTGATATTATATATACGGTATACAATACAAATGAGACTTGTACCTCATTTTTGGGGGTAAATGGCGGTAGTCACGTTGTGATGCGTGAAAACTGGGTATCAGATGAGTCGTTAGCTGGTCTTTCAGTTTAGGGCCATAAAACAAAGTAACTCGGAGACGTAAAGCCGTTTGAATCTACTATGGAACAGCACGACTCTAGCCTAATATATCTGCATACATGATCACTTACCTTAGTATAATCCAAGTTCTCTTGCAGCTTCATATTTGGACACTCACCCGGTAGCGTGAACTCCGCTCCTGAAGCGCCATACAAAGAGATACAGAGCAGAAACAATAACATTGTTAAAACGAGCGATTGGTACGAACGTTGCAGATCAAATGGTCTCCCACCCCACGCGGTAATTATCCAATAAAACCGACGATCTTAATAAAGACGGCTCGAGCTGAAATGGTCGCGAATCGGACGCAGAATCCAATTGCCGAGACGAGGTATTCTGATAAATGCTTAAGGCGTATGTATAGTGGCTGATTTTTTTACGATATATCATTTTTGTATCATTTTCCGTAAATAGGTAGAAGAGCTCATGAACCAAATAGTGTTTACTCATATTTCGATCATGTTGAGATAAGAGGTCAAAATTTCGATTATCTTTCTAATAACAAAAATATAAACGACTATTTTTTTTATTGCCCGTGTAGTCAGACGAGAATACGGCTCACCTGATAGTAAGTGGTTACCGTCGCCCATGGACTTCAACAATGCAGGGGCAGAGCCAAGCCGCTGCCTACCGTTAAATAGTTGGATAGGGGCGGGTTTGGAGGTACAGAAGCAATTAATTTCAAATTAGCAAAATTCATGAATTCACCCAACAGTGGTATTGAGTCTTGCCCTGAAGGCTTTATGGGTCAGTACTGACAACCTGGCTCCATTTGCAATCCTGGCTCCATGTGTACCAGTTTCAAGGGAGTGACGATGTCTATGCGCTCTGGTAGCCTTAATATCAGGTGCCTTGTGAGCTCGTCTGGCTGTCCAAAACGAAATCAAATATATTAAAAAAAATAACCAAATTTCATTTATTTATATAAGTATGTGAACAGTGCCTTATGGTTAGGTCAAATTTATTTACAGATTCCATTATGTTATCAGCATGAGCATTATATAAAATAATTAAAATGAATTAATGGATAGCGTACGAAAACATTACCGAGAAATTTTGTTATTCTGTATTGTTTATGTTAAATAAATTCGTTTGAAGAAATACTTAGATAAGCGTTTTCCAGAAATAGCATTACTACAATAACGATATAATCTAGTTTGGCGGGCGGACATCATTATTCGCAATTGGTATTAATGACGTTCATCTAGAAAACTAAAATCGGAGAACCAAAGTCGACGACATTTTTTTTTTTTTTTTTTTTTTTTTTTTTTCTACTTTAACACCTGCGATCAGTCGCCAAGACTATAATCAGGTGAGTTGTGACTTAACAATTGGTTTGGAGGGACAGAGCCAATGCTCCGTCTCTCCTTAGTAGGGTAGCACGTCGGCTCTCTTGAGTCTTCTAATCGGATTTGGCTGCAATAGTAAGCTGGACAACGGGTTTGGGTGAGCTTTCAAGCGGTTCTTATAGTTGGCTGAGTATCGTTTAACTTCATCCAAGACGGTTGGGATTTCCAGGTACTCGTGGATTTCAGAATTTCGAGTATACCAAGGCGCCGATGAGAGTACTCTCAGGATACTGTTTTGAGCTCTCTGGAGGCACATAATGTTGGATTTGCTGGCTGTCGACCACAGTTGGATTCCATACGTCCAGATCGGTTTTATTATTGAGTAATACACCCGTAGCTTGTTGGATAGGGATAAGGCAGCCTGTCTACCGAGAAGCCAGAGTAGGTTTTTAAATCTAATGTTAATTTCATTACGTTTCGTTTTTATGTGGTCTTTCCATGTCATCCTTCGGTCCAAGTGGAATCCAAGATACTTAACACAGGTTGATTGCGGCAATGTATCGTGGCCGAGTTTGACTGGAGGACAAGTAACACGTCTTAGAGTAAATGTGATGTGGTGAGACTTGGGGGCGCTAGCTTTAATGCGCCACTTGGTCAGCCAAGTGTTAGTGACATCGAGCTGGGTTTGCACCAGTCTAGTCGCTTCATTAGGATCGCTGCTACAACTGAGGAAGGCTGCATCATCGGCAAAGGTTGCTACAGCTATTTCTGGTGACTGGGGTAAATCGCTAGTAAAAATGTTGTAGAGGACCGGACCAAGTACGGAGCCTTGGGGCACTCCGGCTCTGCAGGCAAAGAGAGAAGATCTGGCATCACGGAGCTTGACTTGAAACCTTCTGTCACTGAGATAAGACTCTAACAGCAGAAAGTAGGAATGTGGAAGGTGCTTTTTAATTTTACAGAGCAGTCCCCTATGCCAAACTCGATCAAAAGCTTGTTGTACGTCGAGAAAAGCAGCAGAACAGTACTCTTTCCTCTCCAAACAATGTCTTATTGTACAATACACTCTGTGTACCTGTTCTATGGTTGAGTGGTGCTTCCGGAAGCCAAATTGGTGGTCAGGTATTACATGGCATGCATCCAGGCAAGGGGATAATCGTGCCAAGACGATCCTTTCCCATAACTTTGACAAAACCGGCGTCAGGCTAATAGGGCGATAAGAAGACACCTCGTTAGGCGGTTTACCAGGTTTTTGGATCATCACAATTTGGGATGTTTTCCAGAGTGCAGGGAAATGCGATATTCTCAATGTAGCATTGACAAGAATGGTCAAAAAGAGAATGCACCTCCTAGGGAGCTCTTTCAATAGTCTGGGGGTAACCAAGTCAAATCCAGGCGCTTTATTATGGTCCATTTTGGCTATTTCTCTAGCTATCTCTTTTGGTGTTGTAGGACTCAAGGGTAGGCATAATTGCAAGTCTTGCTTTAATACTCGGTTTATTTCGGGATCCTCTGGACTATCCGTACTGTTGGGTTTAAATACTTCAGCCAGGTATATAGCGAAGGCCTGAGATTTTTCCTGGTCAGTTCGCGCCCATTTATTACCGGATCTTAAAGGCGGAGAGCACTGCTGCGGCTGTGGGAGGTACTTTGTTGCCTTCCAGAGGTTGTGAGAGCCATTTGCATTTGGAGACATTTTTTCCAATCTCTGCGTGAGTGATTCGTTTGAAGCGTAATCCAGAAGATCTTTGAGTTCTTTAATAGCTCGATTTAGTCTGGTTTTATCCGCACATCGGTGGGTTGTCTGCCAAATTTTGCGAAGGCGACGTTTGGCGGCGATTTTTTCCTTGATAGCAAGAGGGATTGGAGCCCCTCTCGAAGGACCCTTCATTTCAGGTGTACTAGACCAAGCCGCCACTTGAATAATGTTTGTAATATAGAGGCATGCGTTGTCAACGTCATCTTTGGTTTTGAGTGGGATACATAGGTTTATGTTTGATTCGAGGAATTCCCGAAAACATTGCCAATCAGTTCTATAATTGTGGAGATAGACGGTATGGGTATCGCTGGGCATAGCCATTGAGCTAAGCGTAAGCAAGACAGGTGAATGGTCAGAGCTGCCGTCGAGACTTGCCTTTATCAGAGTATTTTGTGCGCTGATACCCTTAGTAATAAAGAAATCCAGGAGGTAAGGTATTTTGTTACTGTCCGTAGGCCAATATGTCGGCTCTCCAGTTGTCATAGCTAACAAGTGATTAGTTTCAATGCTCTTTTTCAATTCCCGACCTCTAGTTACTGTTAATCTTGAGCCCCAGTATGTATGCTTGGCATTCCAATCGCCACCAGCAATGAATCGGTTGCCTAAAGACATAAAAAACTCAGTAAACATTTTTTCCTTTATTGTGTGGCGCGGTGGACAATATATCGCAGAAAGGATTAGGGGTCCGGAACGATCCTCCACCCTTACAGTTGTGGCTTGGAGATAGGGAGCCGCAGTAGATTCCAGGAGATAATGCTTTATACCGTTCTTGATAATTATCGCGGTGCCAGCGTGGGCCCCTCCATCAGGATGACAGGTGACGTACACGGAAAAGCCTGGAACACATATTCTGCTTCTTGGTGTGGTGTGCGATTCAGAGACAAGACAAACATCAAGCTTGTTAGATTTGATGAACGTCTCTAGTTCGTTTTTATTAGGGGCAAGGCCGTTGATGTTCCAAGTGGCAATATGCAGCGAAGTCATTTTAGAAGCTTGGAGACGAGAGAAGTAATAAGACTCACTAAGGAGCCTATTTGTTGTAATAGGAGGTCCATTTTCTCACTTTGTTTAAGTAGGATGTTTTCCAGTTTGTTGTAGGATTGTTGATTAGATTGGGAATTCCTTCCATCAGCGACTTCAGCATAAGTTCGTTGGTGAGTTGGTCTTTCGATACCTTCAGTTTTTGTCGATATGGAGCTGATTGGATTAATGGGCAAGGCTGTGATAGCTAGAGCGGGTTGTCTTTCTCTTGGAGTAAAGTTTTTATTTCTTCGGGCAAGGATTTCCTTGTAAATTTCGCAGCCTTTGTAGTTAGCCGGGTGATCACACAAGCAGAGAGCGCATTTAGCTGGTGTGGTTCTATCTTTCTTTTGGCACTCCGAGGTTTTGTGACCCTCACCGCATTTAACGCACCTATATGGTCTCATACAGTTATTTTTCGAGTGACCGTAGCGCTGGCAACGTTGACATTGAACAATACTTTTTGATTTGCGAGGATCCTCTATCTTGATCTTTTGGTTAAATATATGAGTTATATTCTTGGCTGCAGGGTTATTTACACTAGGCTCAATGTTTACAAAGAAAGTAGATGTAGGTTTCTTGTCGGGTCCGTAACGTGCATTGATGATTTCGCCTTTAATTTTATTGTTAGTTGCCTCAATGGCTTCTGTTATCGCTTCATGGGGTGTGCTGTGGTGGAGGTCTTTTATGACAATGCGATAGCATTTGATGTCTTTAGGGGTGAATGTGTGTCCTATGAGTCCATTTGCTCTTATTACCGCTATGATTTTCTTATACTCCTCAGCATTGTTAACCAGAATATGGAGTAGGTTTTTATTAATTAGTTTAAATTTGAAATCATCTTTGCTGCTGACGGTTTGAAGGAGCTTCGATAGCTCTGTAACATCTTCTATACCATTGAGGACTATAGGTGGAGGTTTGCTGGGTTTAGGGCGGTCGGTAGTACATGGTTCATCCGTTGCGTCTAAAGGTAAGGTGCTGAAGCGGTTTTTCACGGTGGTACTTGGGGCCTCTGGTGAGGAACTGGAGTACTTTCTTTTCTTACTGCTTCTGCTATTGGGTGATTGTACCCTTTGCCATGGTGGAGGAGCAGGGGGTTGAGGAATATCTTCCAGCAAGGTTGCTACTGGTGCGATACTGGCTACATTTGGTTGCTCTACATTGGTCGTGTCTTGTGGTGACCTTCCCAGGTCAGAAAGAGATGACGAACGTTGTCTGTCAAACAAGCCTGGAAGGAGTGCTTGTTGAGTAAGCTGTTTGTGTTGTGGTTGAGGGTTTTTTAAGGGGTTTAACTTCATTTTTGTTCCCACGAGAAGGGTCGAATTATTGGTAGCTCACAGGGTGACGCCCATTCCTGTGAGAAGGCACTATACAACGATGTGGCCAGGTCCATCGAGGTTGGCGCTAGAGACTGAATTCCCTCAGCCATTCATCCTATCGGCGCGGTTCCCACCTTAGGATTGGGGTTATTTTTTATGGAGGTTGTCTTCCTCTTAACCCAGGCAATTAAGCCAAGGCCACCGTTCTCACGAGACATGACCGCGAGTTTACGGCTTGAAGAAGTCATTTCCTACTTCTACAGGAGCTAGCTGCTAAGCCCGCTAGTAGGTTAGTTGACCGCCGCCTACGACTCGGCGTTTGTTGTTCTTTAGCACCACCCAGGGGACACGTATAGGGTTGTGGTTAGGTAGCTCCTACGGACGCGAACAACTTTGTCCCCCAGTCGACGACATAGCTCTCAAAGTCAGCTAAAGTGGCAATGGGCCGGTTACGTCTGTCGAACCAACGACGCCAGGTGGGGGAGGAAAGTCCTCGAATGGAGGCCACAGATGGGCACCAGGAGCGTGGGGCGTCCTCCAACTAGGTGGACCGACGACTTAGTGCGTACGGCGGGAAGTCGTTGGATGCGGAAGGAGGAGGCATTGGGGAAGGCCTATGTCCAGCACTGGGCAGATAAAGGCTGATGATGATGATGATCTAGAAAAACTTTGTCGTAATTCAAATAATCGATAAATACATTCGTTACGAAGCGATTCACTCGCAATCTGTCAGCGACTCGTAGTATTATGACGGTAGTCAATATATTAACTATTTTATTGTTTTATCTGTAAGGAGACACAGAGTCAATGACACTTACGCTCCACAAATACTAGGTACTCTCTCATAAGCTCGTCCTTAGAGACAGAAAAAAATAATTGCATCCAGGACCTACTACAAAAATACATCGACATTTTCCTGACATGAATATCTTGCTTAACGCAAGACACATAGTAGAACAATTCTTATTATACATTTCTCTGGAGCCAGCGTCATGACCTATGATAGCCTCTATATTTAATTATATGAAAAACAGATTATCGCATACACAACGCTACTCAATTGCTCAATATTCGTTGTCCCACGAAGACTCGTTTCGAACTACAATGTTAATAAAACATTTAATATTTGCTGCCAGTTTTTGTGTTGTTCACGCATACTTCACTTTACCAGGAAAATGTCCGGCAGATGTTCAATTACAACAGGAATTCAGATTGGCTGATGTATGTATCAACGTTATATTATTAAGATTGTGACAGAAATTTTCCCATCCGTTACAAAATATTAAATAGTTTTAAGGTATCATATTTATAAAATCACCGATTTTTACATAGGCTGCACTAAAAGTATCGGGAATGGAATATTTGCACTGTTCCTGTCATATTAAAATCTTTTTAATTGAAAACTCCTTGGTTTTAAAAATCGAATACCATTTATTTATTTAAAAAAAGATTCTCGGTCTTGTCACGAGGTTTTGTCAAACTTGTTTAGTCGTTGAGAAAATGGAATTGCTCGAGAAAATTCAAGAGCGATGATTTATTATGACTTTCGAAGTGTTTTAACACAAAAACAGTGTGTTGACCGAATGATTTCTGCATTTGGTGATGAAGCCCCATCCAAAACCACAATTTATCGCTGGTTTGCTGAGTTTCAACGTGGACGTGTCAAGCTCAGTGATGATCCACGTCAAGGTCGTCCAAAAACTGCAGTCACCCAAGAAAACGTTGATGCTGTGCGTAAGCTGATTGAGGAAGATCGACATGTGACATATCGCGAAATTCAAGCAACTTTAGACATTGGCATGAGTCAAATACAAATAATCTTGCATGAACAATTAGGTGTAAAAAAGTTGTTTTCCCGATGGATACCGCATTCGCTCTGTGAAGAGCAAAAAGCGGCTCGCGTTACTTGGTGCGTCAGAAATCTCGAAAGATTCCACGCAGGATCCTCAAATGCTGTATACAACATTGTATCAGGTGACGAATCCTGGATATACGCGTACGAACCCGAAACAAAAAGCCAGTCACGAGTTTGGATGTTCGAAAATGAGTTAAAGCCAACAAAAATTGTTCGTTCACGGAGTGTTGCAAAAAAAATGGTGGCCACGTTTGTCTCCAAAACCGGCCATGTTACGACTATTCCTCTTGAGGGACAAAGAACGGTTAATGCAGAATGGTATGCTAGCATTTGTTTGCCGCAGGTCATTTCTGAAGTCCGTAAAGAAAACTGCAACCGCCGCATCATCCTCCATCACGACAATGCGAGTTCTCACACCGCGCACAGAACAAAAGAGTTTTTAGAGCAAGAAAACATAGAATTATTAGACCATCCGCCGTACAGCCCCGACCTAAGCCCTAATGATTTCTATACTTTCCCTAAAATAAAGAATAAATTGCGTGGACAGAGGTTTTCATCGCCTGAAGAAGCTGTGGACGCCCACAAATCGGCCATTTTGGAGACCCCAACTTCCAAATGGAATGGTTGCTTCAATGATTGGTTCCATCGTATGGAAAAATGTGTCAAATTTCGCGGAGAATACTTCGAAAAGCAATAAATACATTTTTAAATAGTAATGTTGTGTCACTTCGTTAATTCCCGAAATTTTCAGTGCCGCCCTCGTATTAGTATATTTTTGTATGTTTGTGATACAAATTCGTAACTTCATACGGTAAATTGTTCTCGTATTCCATTCTTCTGACAAACGTAGATAGATATTTTTTTTTAATAAACTGGTCATTTTGATTTTTGATACTATGCACTTTTTTATCTAACAAGACCATAACCTAGTGCAAGAAAAGCGCCGCGGCGCAACAAATTTATGTCCCAAATACCACAACTAATGATACTTGGTGAAGGAGAACCGGGTTACTTAGGTTAATTTATATTACGATGATATTTAAAGAACTTGCGATTGAAAATATTATAAATAAACAGCGCTTTCCTTATTTTTGATCGACCATACGTTTTCCCGCCGTGCGCACTAGGTCGTCAGTCCACCTGGTTGGAGGACGCCCCACGCTCCTGGTACCCATCCGTGGTCTCCATTCGAGGACTTTCCTCCCCCACCTGGATGCGGAAGGCGGAGGACCGCATTATGTGGAAGGCGTTGGGGAAGGCCTATGTCCAGCAGTGGGCAGATAAAGGCTGATGATGATGATAATGATGATGATACGTTTTGGTTTTGACAGCGAATTCTACAGTGCTGTTTGGAGTTTCAGTGACTGTTGATGAAAACGAAATTAGAAACAAACATTAGTATACCTGGTAAGGTTGTCTGTGATCCCATATCACATTGCAACTGAACCAAAAAAAAACAGCAAGTAGTCACTGTGTTTATGCTGGGGTCTAAATATTTGTTAGTGCCTAAAACAGATTTTTGGAAGAGTTGCTCCATTTACTGGTGGTAGGACCTTACTGGGTAGCGTGGGTAGGCCTCCCACAAGGTGGACCGACGACCTATTGAGGTTCGCGGGGATCCGCTGGATGCAGGCAGCGCAGGGCCGGTCTTTGTGGCGAGGCTTGGGGGAGGCCTATGTCCAGCAGTGGACGTCCATGGGCTGATAGAATAGAATAGAATAGAATAGGACCTTACTGGTAGTAGGACCTCTTGTGAGTCCGCGCGGGTGGGTACCACCACCTTGCCTATTTCTGCCGTGAAGCAGTAATGTGTTTCGGTTCGAAGGGTAGGCAGCCGTTGTAACTATACTTGAGACCTTAGAACTTATATCTAAATGTGAGTGGCGGCATTTACGTCGTAGATGTCTATGGGCTCCAGTAATCACTTAACACCAGGTGGGCTGTGAGCTCGTCCACCCATCGAAGCAATAAAAGAAAATAAAAAAAACCATTCCTATTTTAATTTCTTTCTTTTACATTTCAGTTCTTCGGTAAATGGTATCAAGCTTATTATTATTCCAGCGATGAACAACAGCAGAATAATTGCTCGGTCCTAGAGCTTCAGACCAAGCCCAGCGGCATATACCTGAACCAGTCAAGGATAGATAGGGGCTTGTTTCACCGTTATAGTATCGCTAAATTGGAGATACCGTCGAATTTAGAAGACGCTGCTAAATTGAATGTCAAGTTTTTCTTCGAAAACGCTCCTAGGAGACGTAAGTGCTTCGAGAAATATGTATTTATACAGTACAGACGCTTCTTTTTTTTCTTTTTATTGCTTAGACGGGTGGACGAGCTCACAGCCCACCTGATGTTAAGGGGTTACTAGAGCCTATAGACATCTACAACGTAAATGCGCCACCCACCTTGAGATATAAGTTCTAAGGTCTCAAGTATAGTTACAGCGGCTGCCCCACCCTTCAAACCGAAATGCATTACTGCTTCACGGCAGAAACAGGCAAGGCGGTGGTACCTACCCGCGCGGACTCACAAGAGGTGCTACCACCAGTAATGGCAATGGCAATGAGTCGAATTCATTAAGCAAATGCGTCGGGCGAGGCGTTCCGTTTCATGGTTAATTCTTAACGACGCTCATATCCGACTCAGGCGACAGGGTAATACAAAGCCGCCGTCGTCCAAAACTTGTCTTGTCCGACCCCCGGATCCTCTCTCGGTGTTTTGGGCTCTTCAAGTACCAGTCATGGTCCGTGGACGAGCGAACTAAAATCTGAGTGGGTCGCGATTTCGATCTTGTGGTCGATTCAGCGAAACACTGCTCTTGTTAGGGTCAGTGTTAGCAAACGTTTACTGGTGGTAGGACCTCTTGTGAGTCCGCACGGGCAGGTACCACCGCCCCGCCTATTGCTGCCGTGAAGCAGTAATGTGTTTCGGTTCGAAGGGTAGGCAGCCGTTGTAACTATACTTGAGACCTTAGAACTTATATCTAAATGTGAGTGGCGGCATTTACGTCGTAGATGTCTATGGGCTCCAGTAACCACTTCACAACAGGTGGGCTGCGAGCTCGTCCCCCCACCTAAGTCATAAAAATAAAATAAAAAAACTCTATAAGATTGAGCTGCGTGAATTCGCCTACCAGTCTCAGCTTAGATATAATAGCTCCTTTAGGCTATTAGTGAATAGGTAGAGGAAAAAGGACTGAAATTTCTTGACGGTACGTTAACCAACCCTGGTAGACGACAGCAACAAATACAGAAAAAAGTAAATTAAATTATTTCAATGACTAATCCACCATGTCGGATGTGAGTAATCGCGTTCAATAACGAACTTAATCTTGAACTAGGTGCGTTCTAAATTAGTGATAATTTTTAGTAAGATTACGACGATAATAATCGTTAATCGACGTTATCTAAGGCTGTACACGGAGTCGGTTTAGTTAAAACTCAAATTACAAGTTTGTTTAATTATTTGTCTGTACTAAAAATAAACTCGAAAGGCACACTGTTGTTTACAACGATTATCGGTGCCGGGGGTACATTATAGGCGCAGGGGGCGACGCAGGAAAAATCGGTAGGAAAGGCCCCTTAACACTCGTATTGATTAGCGGAAGAAATTAGCGGAGCAGTGGTCCCTAAACTCCCCTGTTAGCTACAAGATACTGGGTCGGCTCATATCATCGTCGTGCCCTAAAGGATATGACGCTCGCTGCAATTGTATCAATCGATGCAATGGTGTTCGAATCCCGCAGGCGGGTACCAATTTTACTAATGAAATACGTACCTTAAAAATGTTTACGATTGACTTCCACGGTGAAGGAATAACATCGTGTAATAGCAATTAAACCCGCAAAATTATAATTTACGTAATTACTGGTGGTAGGAAGACTTGTGAGTCCGCAAGGGTAGGTACGACCACTCTGCCTATTTCTGCGGCGCAGCAGCAATGCGTTTCAGTTTGGGTGGGGTAGCCGTTGTACCATAAAATAATCTTACTCATGTCTCAAAGTGGGTGGTGATATTTATGTTGTAGACGTCTATGTGCTCCGGTAACCACTTAACACCAGGCGGGCTGTGAGCTTGTCCATTTATTTAAGCAATAAAAAATAGATCATGTCACTTCCGAATGATTTATTAGAACAGTATTTTGATGAGAGTTTTCAGAATTTATGTTGGTTGAATTCTACGGTAGATCCCAGTACTCATATTAAGATATCCAAGATGGCTACAAGGGGACTCTGCTGATAGGAATCTCACATGATTCGATCACTCCAACAAGCCAGTAAACAGTTTGTATAGAAGAATTTTCCCAGTTATCATGACAGCCAATCCGTTTCAAGTTTTGTACAAATATTCATTTTTTGTTGCAGTGAGGATAAGAAGATATCCATTTTCCGTTTTGGCCACTAATTACCAATATTACGCTACCGTCTACACGTGTCAGTACAGTCCACTGACAGATAAGCATTTTAGTAAGTAAATTTTTAGGACATTTATTATATACGTATTGGCTTTATTAATCAATTGATAGATAGCATCCAAGTGCAACCAGCTGTTGTCACCAGCGATTCCCAACTTGTGGTACGTACACTCCGGGGGGTACGCGAGGTCGAGGTCTCATTGGGGGCATATGAAAATTATATTTGGAATGGAGGAAATGTTGAGCAGTTAAAACACTAAGCTTTATATAAGCATTATCGTAGTGCATTAAGTCTAAAATACTAGCTTAAAATGATTTTAATAACTAATAACTAACTATGATGCTGGACTATGAGCATTGGCTTGGTGAAATGCAGTATTATATGCTTATCGAAGATTATGCCTCTTAAGAGAAACCAAACGCATTTTTAGACGTATGGAGTACGTCCCTCCTTCAGGAGAGGGATAATCATAACGAAAAAGTTTTATTAAATAGGGTAAGTCGGTGTGTCATAATGGATTTTTGTTTCCTGCCTATTCTAGTGGCCTCGAGGAGTTATTTTAGATTCACCGAACTAATAGGTGAGCTCACGGGGCTCAAACCGGGAGTATTGCTAACACTGGCCCTAGCAAGAGCAGTGCTTCGCAGAATCTACCACCAGATCGGAAACGTGATCCACTGAGAAGATCCGGCGAGGAACTCAGTGGGCTGTATCTATGGGTTAATTTACTCGACGAATAATGGATAAGAGACCCGCAGTATTCGTATCTTTTTTTTGCCTACCTGTTCGTTGGTAGTTTAAAAGATTATTTCAGCTACTTTCGGTAGGTGAGCTCCAGGAGTCAACCTTACAGAATTTCCTAATACTGAGCAGTATCCTAGCTAATGCAGTTCCTAGCTTGACAAGGGGTACTTCGCCTTCAAGGCCCAATGCCACTGGTCAAAGAATTATATAGCGGGAGTGGAGTTGTTGCGCCTAAAACAGTAGTGTCCGGGCAGCGAGGCCTTTTGAAGATCACAACTGTGCTTTTCATGGGGTTGATGCAATGCGCCACTTATATTCTTATATAAATATAAATACTTATAAAACTGAGACTTAGAACTATGTTTCAAGATAAGTAGCGGCGTTTACGAATCTGGTAAACACTCATCTATCCATCTAAGAAATAAACTAGAAGGGAACGAAAAAAGGTTGGGAAGCACTGGCACAACTAACATTTCCCATACAACAAAATTCTTCAATGTAGTACCTAAAGATGGAATCCGTTTGTCATTTTTGTTCCAGTCTACTGATTCTGAATGCCCCCTTACTAACTCTTGAATTCTCTCTTAAGAAATGATGGGACAACCGACTAACTGAGTCAATAAAACCTAAACATGTATTTATCTTTTTCAGTCTACATCTGGATTTTATCAAGGAATCCAATCTTGAACGATGTGTCGAAAGAATTAGCTACGAAGCCACTAAGTCAACTTGGCATTGACGTAACGAAGATCAAGAAAGACGATCTTACCAGATGCACTCCGAAATATTATGAGGATTCCCAATCGGAACCAATGACCTTTAGATATCCTGTACCAGTATAGATAATACATCTTTGTAAAACGTACAAATAAAAGAAAGGGTGAATAAATCCTGTATATACATTAAACATTTTATTGAAGTGATATTTATTTATTTTTATTATTTGGCAAATTGCGAAAACTATTGTGGATTGTTTGTGAATTTATCAAGGTCAAAAGATTAATGGACGCTACAATTTTAAGCTATTGTTAATTTTCTTAAAATATATGTCCGTAATGTGTAGGTTTATGGGTTTTTTTTGTCACATCGCCCGTAAAGACGAACTGTTATATCCCTAGCCTGTATAGACTAATGCTTACCAAACACCTTACTCATCATAAACCCTCTTACAATGATTTCATAAGAACATACCAGTCTCAGTTCGGGTCAGATCTTCATTGAAGTGGGACGTTTACCAATTTTCCTCACTATCTCCAAATTCTTATATTGTAATTAGTTATCTATATATATATAAATGATATTTATTTATTTTTTATTGCCTACATGTGTGGACGAGCTCACAGCCCACCTGGTGTTAAGTGGTTACTGGAACCCATACACATCTACAACGTAAATGCGCCACACACCTTGAGATAGAATTTCTAAGCTCTCAGTATAGTTACAACGGTTGCCCCACCCTTCAAACCGAAACGCATTACTGCTTCACGGCAGAAATAGGCGGGGCGGTGGTACCTACCCGCGCGGACTCACAAGAGGTCCTACCACCAGTTGCTGTTCGTTAGTCTCGCTAAAACTCGAGAATGGCTGGACCGATTTGGCTAATTTTGGTCTTGAATTATTTGTGGAAGTCCAGAGAAGGTTTAAAAGGTAGATAAATATGAAAATGTTCGGAATTAAATAAAAACAACAATTTTGTTTTCCCTTTGATGTGTTGCCTGTCGGACGGATTCCTTTTGTTTGTTTTAAGTTTATTTTATACAAAAGTTTAGGTCTTTTATTTATCGATTGAGGTAATACGAAGTCTGCCGGGTCAGCTAGTTCTTTATAAATATTTTGCAGTGTCGAATAAATTCTTTTTTAAAAAGAGTTCGGCCTTCTCACTACTAACAGAACGTAACTTCGGGTCACTGGCAATATCAGTAGACGAAGACCAAGAGGCCACAACCCAAGCAAATCCATTGTCAACATCAAGCTGCATGATAGTTTTTTTTCTTACCTACCTACCTATGCTAATAGCCTTGAGAGGCTATATCAGCGTTACCCTAGCGTTTAGGTGAGCTCTCGGGGCTCAAACCAGGAGGTGTTGTTAACACTGGTCCTAGCAAGAGCACTGCTTCGGAAAATCTATCACCGGATCGGAAACGCGACCCACTGAGAAATCCGGCGAGAAATTCAATGGGCTGTGTCTATGGGTGATACTCTCCATGACGCGTAGAACAGACACAGATGGAAGAGCTAAACGAAAGACGAGGCACAGAGATAAATTAATCACACATTGAATGAGTTTCGGTAATGAGGAAGATGAAATACTTCTGATGATGCAGAATGGTTCTTTCGACCCATGCGGACTCACATTACCTTCTACAAGTTATTAAATGAGAAATTTTATTAAGAGTGACTTTGATTTTACAATCTACACCTTAGAGGTTGTTCGTGACTCGTTTTATTTAGTAAATAATTTATTAAAATAAAAAAAAGAGCGCGTCACACTATTTCAAATGCGATTTTCATTGAAAAAACCGGAAAGCTTAATATAATTTCATTTATATTAATTAGATAAAATTAAATTATTACTAACAGATTAATCTTACTTAGAAATATATGTGCTGCCATCTATTATCAGGTATGTATATTATCGCTTCACTGTAAATTATTGAATTAAGATACTATGTGCTTTTACAACGCCAAAAACTTAATTTAATGTTTTATAATAAAATTAATATATTATGTACTTATATATTAAATTATTTACTCTAAACCGAATATTTTATTACTATGTTAATTATTCAGGGATTATAAGAAATGTTAGTACACTAACTCAATAAGTATAATAATAGTAGTAATAGAAGATTAGTAGAAACCTTATTAAACTAGACACTAGATGGAGTTACACAATTTAATACAATTCAAATTGATGTTTAATTGTTTTTAGCTAAGTCTATTTTTGAACTTAAATGTTGAATACCCATGTAGGGTCCACTCCAGTCCAGTGTGGTTAGTGCGAGTTTTTTTAACGTTGTCGATACCGTAAAATTAGCTCATATTTGTATGGAATGGAATCGTTTGCCTACATTTGCCGCTAGGGGCGCTGTTCCAACTGCATACAAAATTGGGTTAACTTTTACGCTATAAAAAACTCACACAAAGCACACAGATCGGAAGCTCTAACCTAGAAGTTGTTTATCTGGATCGGACTACGTAAGTCCAACTCCAAGAAATAGGTCAATCGTCGAATCCAACTTTGATTGGTAGCATCCGTAAAATTAAAATCAATTGCTTTTATAAGAGTATTTAATTTTCATCAACGGTTTTATAAACTGACTGTATGTGAGCTGTCCAATGATAGTTGCAGTTATATTCGGTGTGGTTCACGGGCATCAAGTACGCGGCGTTGGCAAACGGTATAGAGTTCAGTTTCCTTCGTGTTTCATTCAGCACTTCGGGAGGTAGAGACTGCTCACGTGATAAGATCCAAGCTAGAACTAAAATAATAGAGACGTTAATTTTTTTTTTATAACAAAACTAGGTTCAATCAATGGTTACTGCCTGATTTGACTCTTTAATAAAAGGTAATGACCGATTTTTTTGGGAGCATATAGTCGTTAATTCTTCTTCTTATATTTAGTTGCTTCACTCATGACAGAGACATCGTGATGTAATATTGAAAGGAACAGGTTTGATGTGTCTTAGGATGTCTGCTCGTGGCCATCTTTGCTTATTGTGTGCGTTAACTTATCTATGCAATAAAAAAAAGAATAGCCTATGTAGCTATTAAGAAAAGTTACATAAAATGTATTTCCTCAATCAAGGCTTACGGAGAGTACTCAACGGTTGAGTTGTGCCCCTGGTATTGCTGACGTCCATGGGCGACGGTAACCAATCACCGTCAAGTGAGGCAAATGCTCCTTCAGCTTACAGCGAAGGCAATAAAATGCACCAATCTCGTGATACTCACTGTATTTCATGTCCATCTGAACATTGAATTTGCAGCCGAACAATATCGCGTAGTTATTGTAATCTGTTGATATAACTGACAGTGGAATTCCAACGGGATCTGTTGAAAGATAAAAAGAATGGTCATAAAAAACGCTTATGTGAATACAAATGCTAAATTTTCGATTGTGTGCAATGGGTTCATTTAGGTACTTCATGTTTCAAAGTAGAAACCGTACTTATATGGTGATGTTAAAAGGTAGAATTTTTATTTTTTTATTGCTTAGATGGGTGGACGATCTCACAGTCCACCCGGTGTTAAGTGGTTACCGGAGCCCATAGACATCTACAACATAAATGCGCCACCCACCTGGAGATATAAGTTCTAAGGTCTCAGTACAGTTCGATGTAGCTGCCCCACCCTTCAAATCGAAACGCATTACTGCTTCACGGCAGAAATAGGCGGGGTGGTGGTACCTACCCGTGCGGACTCACAAGAGCTCCTACCACCAGAGCTAGTTCGCAAACTTAAATAATTTATTATTATTAGTGCTATAACCCCACAGCCAGCAGCCGTGAGACTAATAACAAGAAAACAACTCTTTCTCACCAATATTGCTAGGCTGGATATCAAATATAGCTTCGTCGCCAGGATTGTAAGAGCTGTTCCGGTGGATAATGAATCGGATCCCGTCTCGTATAAAAACTTGTTCGATCTCCACTTTCCTGTTGCAGTATTGAAAACGTTTGTAAGCGCAGTGCCCTTTATCCTCGAACCAAGCGGGGAATCTTTCAATCTCGAACCATCTGCCTAAAAACTAAAAAAAAAGGAGCAGTCACAGCTTGTGGACATTGATTCACGGACACAGCCCACTGAGTTTCTCGCCGGATCTTCTCAGTGTGTCGCGTTTCCGATCCGGTGGTAGATTCTGCGAAGCACTGCTCTTGCTAGGGCCAGTGTTAGTAACACTTCCGGTTTGAGCCCCGTGAGCTCACCTACATGTTAGGGTGAAGCTGAAATAGCCTCTCAAGGCTATCAGCATAGTTAGGGAAAAAATAGTGGACATCAGTCAATAAGTACTTTTTTGCTCGCCTATTAGCCAGTAGACTCTAAGGGTTGGTTCTGGCTTCACCAGGTCTGTAGGCGAGCTCACGGGGCTGATCCTGAGAGACTGATAAAATCTGCTCTAGCAAGAGCTTCGCTGCATCTACCATCAGATCGGAATCGTGACCCACTGAGAAGATCCTGTAAGAAACTCAGTGGGGTTTGTCTGTTGCACATTGAACCCTTCATTCCATTCGACGAGTTCTACGAGAACGGTGACCGGTGCTTGAATGCCTAAAAGCGCCATGAGTAAAAGCGCCGGGAGGATCCGAAACGACGTGCTTATGGCGACGGAGACTGTTTGTCGTTCGGTTTTCTGGATCTGATATGTAATTAGAGACGGCCACGATAAGAGGGTTATCGTGTGGCACCGCTTTCTCTAAAACGCATCTGACTCGGCCAAAGAGTACTGATTTTAGTATTATTTTATACGAGACCAGCAGTCCCTTTTTTTTAATCAAAATTTCTCTCTAATTATTGCCGTGCTCATGGCATAATTTCTTCCACGTATAATCCGGCGATTCAGGAAGTGCTATGACGTATTTTTTTGACACGAGTCCTTTACGGCAGGCAGTGGCTTGGTTAACACCCCTTTTTTATGTCCTCGAGCGCTAACGACCATTCACCATCAGGTCAGTCAGTGTTCTTCTTCTTCATTATAACGCAATAAATTAGACTTTTCTACAAGAATTACTTGGATCGCTATCAGAGCACACGGGACATTCCAACCACCCTGATTAATTCTGCCGCGGAACAAATTTGCGTTTCGCTTTAAAGGACAGCCATTAAGACTTAGAGCTCTTGTTTCATGGTGGGTGGCGGCATTCCTATTGTGACATCTACGGTAACCACTTAGCACCATGTGGACCGCGAGCTCTTTCACCTGTCTACCCAATAAACAGAACAAAAATAACCTTAAGTCGATTTTTTTATTGCCCTTGTAGACAGACGAGCATGCGGCCCACCTGATGGTGAGTGGTTACCGTCGCCCATGGACTTCAGCAATGCCAGGGGCAGAGCCAAGCCGCTGCCTACCTGCCTATTCATTTCAAACGATATATTTCAAAATAATTATGTACCTAACACGTGTACAAGATAACCCACGAAAAAGTAACAACGTAATGTTTGTAAAATTTAACATAATGAAATCTTTCATAGGTTTGCGCACTGTATTTTCTAGTATACTGGCCTGCCGTCAAACACTTGCCTGTTACACCAGTAATGTGTGAAGTATACAAACAAAGCTAACAATAAATTTGTAGTAAATATATATATATATATATATATAACTAGCGACCCGCCCTCGCTTCGCTTCGGAAACTGCAATTTATTATTGATTTCTCCACTATTTAATGGATGTTATTATACATATAAACCTTCCTCTTCAATCGCTCTATCTATTAAAATAAACCGCATCAAAATCGGTTGCGTAGTTTTAAAGATTTAAGCACACATTTAAGCGCATAGGGATATAGTGGGATATAGGGACAGAGAAAGCGACATTGTTTTATACTATGTAGTGATTATATACAGTAATTGTTTGGTGTCAAAACTCACTCGGACCAAATCGAAATACTCCATCGTTTCCACCTCAGGGCATTGCCCGAACTGCAGAACCTGCCCTCCGCTGGTATTCACTAGCACCACCACGAGAAATAAGTTTACTACATTCATTCTTAACTATTTGATACAAAACTGTCTTGTGCTAAATGTTCTGAATGATAAACGAAAAGTTTTTATCTTACTCATTCGAAGATAAAAACGATATTTTTGACAGATGAAACCGGTGTTTCGTTATTGCGATTGAATTTATTTATCTTTGGCGATTTTGTCGGCCGGTACTGTGAAACTGATAGAGATTGACCTAAATATAAGACCTAAGACGTACCTACGCATATGTAGCGACTATGCCGGAGTACGAATCATAAGCGACAATTTTTGTAAGTACTATATAATCTATGTATCTATTACTACTAGACAAATATTAATAAAGACAAACAATATTCAATATATTCTCAATTTGACTACCGACTTTAAGCAATAACAAAAGTTTGACGATAAACAAAGAGTATATGTGTGGGTGTGTGTCAAATACAGTTATGGTAGTGTGTGTAATGTTTTTTTTTATTAATTTAATGTATTTTTAATGCATAATTAACAAAAAATATTAACATTGTGCACTTCTTCTCTATATTCTCTATAAATGTTGAAAATTTCATACTCCTCCGTCCACGCAATTTTCGTAAAAAGGGATACAAAGTTTTTGCTTCACGTATTAAGATACTATTGCTTAAAAAGTGTTGCCAGAATGATTACACGGTGTTGGAATATTTATTCGCTCGTTTAATTCTTATTCTTAGTTCTCTGTCTACAAATGTCTTCTTTTTCTATACGTCATCTCTACTCTTACACCGTTCTCTCGCATATCATATTTCAAAAGTTCTTCTTCTTCTTCTTATCAGCCCACAGCCGTCCACTGCTGGACATAGGCCAGTTCAAAAGTTCATCCTGGTCTTTTAAGAGGCCCTATCTTATTTTTAATTTTTTTTATTGCCTTTGTAGGCAGACGAGCATACGGCCCACCTGATGGTAAGTGGTCACCGTCGCTCATGGACGTCAGCAATGCCATTTTTCATTCTTCACATCATTTACTTTCATAGCCAGAGAATAAATTCGTGTAAAATGAAAACTAAAAAATAGCAAACCGAACTAAAAATTTAAATTATATTTTGTGATTCTAAGTCGCAATCGTCAGAGTAATTAAATTATTAAATTATCATCAGTCTTTGATATGGCTGCAAATTTTTATGTTAATTGGTCGTCTTGAAGTTGGTGTAAAATTACGTTACGGTGTTTGAATGCGGCTGGCAAGTACCAATTTTTCTAATGAAATACGTACCTACGTAAGAAATGTTCACGATTGACTTCCACGGTGAAGGAATAACGTCGTGTAATAAAAATCAAACCCGCCAAATTATAATTTGCGTAATTACTGGTGGTAGGACCTCTTGTGAGTCCGCGCGGTTAGGTACTACCACTCTGCCTATTTCTGCCGTGAAGCGTTTCGGTTTGAAGGGTAGGGCAGCCGTTGCAACTATACTTGAGACCTTAGAACTTATATCTCAAGGTGGTTGGCGGCATTTACGTTGTAGATGTCTATGGGCTCCAGTAACCACTTAAAATCAGGTGGGCCGTTAGTCCAACCCATTATGCAATAAATAAATAAAACAGAGACTTAACACACTGCTCAAAGCAGGCGGTGACATTTACGGTTTTACGGCATTACGGCAGTTATTGATGTCTATGGACTCCCTTAAAAACCAATTAACAGCAGCTAGTAAAATTGGTGTGTGTCCTGTTTTAGGGCGATGGATTCCAAAGTGGTCTACAAATTAATCAGAGGGAGAGAAATATGTTCCACTAAAACCATCACAAGTTTAATACACAAAAAAAGTTTGAGTACCTCTGGCCTCTCGTATTGTTCGAAGTAACTCACTTATCATAAACTCTTTTTCCTCTTTTTAACCGACTTAAAAATGAGGAGGTTCTCAATTCGACTGTATGTTTCTTTTTATGTTTGTTACCTCATAGCTTTCGACTGGGTGAATCGATTTTGATGATTCTTTTTTTATTAGAAAGTTGACGCTTCCCATGTGGTCCCATTTTTTCCCAATTTAGTCCAGCTTTGATAATGGTATGCACGAGAAAACCATATAAGTATTAAATTTGCATTAAGTACGTGCGCGATAAATAGATGAATAACTCAATAACTCAATATCACGCCAACCGATTTCGATGATTATTGTTTTTAGTGTATATTCATTTGTTTTGGAATATCTTTTTTTTTTCTATTTGATGTCGGTTTTTGTTAAAGCATGTCTATTTATACAATTGTCCGGTCGCACACTTCAGTTCAACAGATGACAGAGCTTCTAAATATTTTTGACACTAATCACGAATTAATGCCTCTTCGGTTGTCTCAAATGCCGTGACGCATGATGCGTCTGCCTATTTACGAGTATTACCCTACTAATAAAATCATCATGGCCGAATTTATGGTACCATCATTTGTCATTGCGTCTATATTAAGACGAACAAATAACAAAAGTCGACCTCATTTTTTTGTTTCCCAAATTACAGTAATTGTTGTATAGATCACGAGTAATTCAAACAAAAACGATTTAGTTTCCGATTCCTTAGTAAAAAAATGTGCGATTTTTGAGGATTTATTGTGTTGTCGATTTTTTTGGGCTGCTCTAAATAATTGTTATTTTGTTTTTGTTTGTTATCAGTAGCAACATTTTGTTTGTTTTACTTACCTGCTTTTTAATAGGTTTGCAGACTGCAATGTCCTTGCTACGGCTACTTAGAAAACTTAATCTCAGGCATCAGGCAAGTAATAAGCTGTATGAACTTTTTGCTGGCGGAAGTATGATATAACGATCAGTAGGTACCATCGTCATGATAGTCCGTGTTACGCGCAATTTTCTTCTTCTTCTACGTACGCCTTTATACTACTACTAGCTTTTGCCCGCGACTTCGTCCGCGTGGAATAGTTCACAAATAATGCTTTATTTTAGAACAAATTTGGTCAGCATAAAAAACGTTATAGTGAGGCAACCTTAACATATAGACATAATTATGCTGTCGCGGACTTTTTTTTTTTTAGATCTTTTAAAGGGGAACAATTCTCTCATACATTTATTTGGCGAAACTTTAACCGTTTCCGCAGCGCATGTAGCGGAAGCTCTCGAAAAGGAAAAAAACCCCGATTTTGCAACATTATGTATTGGTGCTCCGTTTGTTTTAGTCTTAGCGTAATGTTAGCCTTCCTCGATAAATGGGCTATCTAACACTGAAAGAATTATTCAATTCGGACCAGTAGTTACTGAGATTAGCGCGTTCAAACAAACAAACTTTTCAGCTTTATAATGTTAGTATAGATAGTCGGCACAATAAGTCCTCTTTTCCCATTCAGGCCTATCATACGTCTGCACTGGGATCCTTCACGCGTTGATGCGTTCCAACTTGAGATATTCGTAAATAGTTTTTTTTTTCTTCTTTTCAAATGAGCTCACGGCCGATCCGTAGAGAAATACCATTTGTTCCATTCTTTAAGTTGAAACGCATGGCTGCTTCGCGGCAGCAATAGACAGGATCGTGGTAGCTATCCGTACGGGTTTACTTTACGCCATACCAGTGGAAAATCTCGGTCGCGACTTCGACTTTAAATTTCAAGGTTGAGTCTTTGACCTTCAAGATAACTACTTAGTTTGTAATCGTTGAGGACTTCAGTAGTAACTTGACCCCAACGTTGAACTTGTCCACCCAACTCTTCTTCAACCCGTGTCTCCCCAATGCTGAGTGTAGGTTTCCTCGAATGCACACCATACGGCTGTCTGGTGTAGTGGTAAGTGACATGGTCACTACACAAGGGGGTCGCGGGCTCGAATCCCGCCAAGGGAAGATATTAGTATGATAATTATAAATGTCTTATCCAGGGTTATGGATGTATATTAAATATATGAATGTGTATAATAAAAATCTTACATTTATTTCCGTTATCTGGTACCTGTAACACAAGTTCTTTACGAACTTAGCACGGGACCAGTTAACGTGGCGTGATTGTTAGTAAATATTTATTATTATTATTTATTCTCTTCGGTCTCTTGCCTTTCTCATCCAATCTCTACCAACTACTTTGACCAGGTCATCGGTCCACCTCGTTGGCTGTCTCCCCACGTTACAAGGTCCAGTACGAGGTCTCCACTCCAGTACTTTTGTGCCCCACCGATGGTCAGTGCGACAGCATATGTGGGCGGCCCACTTCTACTTTTTCCGAGCCAACTAGATAAATGTTATTTTTAGTCTAATTTCGATAGAATTTCACGTGACCTTTACCGCATCTTCATACAGTCCGACAGGTGGATTGTAATCTTCTTTTCCCATTCACAAAAAAAAAATAGGTCTTACCGAACTGTGTTCCGTATCGATGCTCACAATTTCTCCTCAATTCTGCCGTGTAGCAGTAATGCGTTTCGGTTTGAAGGTTGGGGCAGCCGTTGTAACTATACTGAGACCTTAGAACTTATATCTCAAGGTAGGTTGCGCATTTACGTTGTAGATGTCTATGGGCTCCAGTAACCACTTAACACCAGGTGGGCTGTGAGCTCGTCCACCCAACTAGGCAATAAAAAAAAAATCGTTTCAAATACCAAAATTTTATTAAAAGACAAATCTAAGCTTTCAATTTACGTGTGTAAAAACGAAATTCCTCTAAACAAATCTCCGACTGAACGCCAGTCGAGACTCAACAAAAAATACCTTTTATAAAACAACTTCTTGCTTAGGACGCTCAGTCAATGTCGGTATATGATCGCCACAAGTTCAATTTGTCGGCGTTATTTAACCCAAAATGTTGGTGTATAGTTTAGTATTTTTTTTAATTGTCAACAGTGACGCAGTGGTCAGGAATGAAACGTGTCCTGTGGTGACTCCAAGAGAATTAAATTGGAAAGACGTAAGGATTTCTTTTACCACTTTGGGTCTACAAAAACCTTTTGTGTAACCACACGCGTAACACTAATGTATCTCACCGAGTTTTCTCGCCGGATCTTCTCAGTGGGTTGCGATTCCGATCCGGTAGTAGATTCTGCGAAGCACTGGTTTTGCTAGGGCCAGCGTTAGCAACACCCTCGGCTTGAGCCCCGTGAGCTCACCTACACGTCAAGGAGAAGCTGAAATACCCTCTCAATCTCAAGGCTATCAGTATAGGCAGGGAAAAAAAAAACATATAAATCAACTTCTTGCAGCATGGTAAAAGCGAAATTACCGTTGTGATGTCCACGAGCAGTAACCACTTACGCCAAGCAGGTCGTATATTTAAAAGCAATTTTTTTCACAGATGGACGGAACATGGTATGTGGCAGCGGTCGCCACAGACATGCAGGTCCAGGGTGACTGCGCGATGATAATCTTCGACCACCAGGAGACCCCAGACGTTTCCATCAGGTGGATCACCAACAACACCGCTTCCTTCTATAACGGCTCTGTGGCTCTGACTCCTGATCCAAACGGCAATAGTGCAGGCGGTGATCTTTTACTGGTGACCTATAATGGTTAGTTTATTTGTTCATTATCACGTGCTCTGGTGTAATGAGCCAGGTTTGTTTTTTATTGCTTAGATGGGTGGACGAGCTCACAGCCCACTTGGTGTTAAGTGGTGGCTGGAGCCCATAGACATCTATAAGGCAAATGTGCCACCCACCTTGAGATATAAGTTCTAAGGTTTCAAGTATCAAGTAAGTCAAGTTACAACGGCTGCCCCACCCTTCAAACCGAAACGCATTACTGCTTCACGGCAGAAATAGGCAGGATGATGGTACCTACCCGCGCGGACCCTCAAGAGGTCCTATCTACCACCAGTAAGAAATGGCTATTGGAGTCAATTATAAAATACATTTTTTTTGTTTCATTAAATTTTTATTACTTAAAACAAAGCTTCTAGAGTCTATACTATCAAAACATCTATTCTTCATTTTAAGAGATTTAATTTGATTCTAAAATGTATGTAATCAAAATTTTTGTTATATTAAACAATTGAACGTTCACTCAGGATTTTAATGTCCCCGAACTTAAGAATCCTGAAGTATTATGCACTTCGCTTTAAAAATTGTTAAAATTTTCCTGCCGGGCATAAGAGGACGGTTTATTTATTGGGCAAAATATAATTGGTGATTAATATTATTAATATCAGTATTATATTAATTAATAATTAAACAGTTGATCTTTCGATTGGGGACGGTGAAAGCGTGATAATTTTCCTGTCAGACGTGAGGGGGCCGTTTATTTGCTAATATAATTGCTCACTCATGAATAACCGATTCTGAATTTATTTTTATGTCCTTTATAGACAACAAAACGGAGACTTATTCGTTTCTGGACATCAACTACGAACATTATGCTGTCGTGTTCGCATGTTACAACAACGACGATGGTAGCAGCACATGTAAGTTAAAGTATTTTTACTGGTGTTCTTTAACGCTGGGGAATCTGGATACCCGGTCGAGGGGGGTAATGGACCGGGCTCTGTCGGAATCCGGTGCCTCCAGGGATTAGGAATGAGACGAGGAGGGCCAAGGTCCTCCACCTCCCCCAATTCCTCGCAGGAGACTAGGGTTTGAAAATGGCGCGGGAGGTACTCGCCCCGAAAAACCAACCACCGACTAAATCCCATCGAGCTCCACCACTCCAGCTAGACCAAACCTACGCTACCGCAGAGTACCGACACCCAGCTTATTTCTGACGTGAAGCAATCACGCGTTTCAGTTTGAAAGGTAGGGCAGGCGTTTTTTTTTTTTTTTTTATTGCCTTTGTAGGCAGACGAGCATACGGCCCACCTGATGGTGAGTGGTTACCGTCGCTCATGGACTTCAGCAATGCCAGGGGCAGAGCCAAGCCGCTGCCTACCGCTTAATACTCTCCATAAGCCTCGTTTGAAGAAGGACATGTCATAGCGCTCGGGAAACACCGTGGAGGGGAGCTCATTCCATAGCCGGATGGTGCGTGGCAAAAAAGATCTCTGGAAGCGCACTGTGGATGACCGCAGTGGCTCCAGGTAGTATGGATGAACTCTACTCCGGTGGCGGGCGGTGCGATGGTAAAAACGAGATGCCGGTATCATCTCGAATAATTCCTCAGAGCACTCCCCATGGAACATACAGTACAAAATACAGAGGAAACCGAAGTTTTACTGTAAAACTGATACTTAGAGTTCATGTCTCAAGGTGGTGGCTGCGTTGATGATTGCTTTGCTGATGTCTATAGGCTCCGGTAACCGTTTACCACGCGCAGCGAAATATCGGCAAATCATTAAAAATTTAAAGGAACATCTATAAGAAACATCTTCAATGAAGGAATATTTATAATAAGCTATCTAATCTAAGGCTGTAATAAGGTTGATAGTTTGATCTTATGCGTTGTGATGGAGTCCTTTCGTCTTATGTATACACTTCACTGGATTTGGTGACGTAACTTTACTTGAGCTGCAAGCTCGGCTGCCTATCGATAAAACGTAAGTGAAATACAAACAACAGAAACTGTTGTAGACGAATTTCATTAAGCCCTTCACACTGCTGAAACAATGAGTTAAGGACTACCCAAAAAATTTCCGTTGAAACAACTCGAAGTGACAAAACGTTCTGATGCCGAGTCAAGCAATCAATTGGTTGAATGGACAGAGGACGCGGTCGGACGGAAAGTCATTACTACAATGTTTTCAATCAATTAATTTTGTTTGCAGTCTTAGATAATCCGTCATTGCTTCCTCGTGTTCATTATCTTCCTGTTTAATTTTTTGTTTATCGTTTGATTCGTCTTATTCACTTTCTAGCTTTTGTTTGTGACTCCGTCCGCGTGGAATAGTTACTTTGGTATAAATCTAAATTTTACCCCCCACTTCATTTACGTAGAAAGTGACAATATTTTTGAGCTATAGACTGTTAAGGAGCTATTTAAGCCTCTATTTTGAAACATTCTTTATTGGTGCTTCACTTGTATTGGTCTTAATGTGATGTTATATAGCCTATAGCCTTCCTCAATAAATAAGCTATTTAATACTGAAATAATTTTTCAAATTGGACCAGTAATTCCTGAGATTAGCGCGTTCAAACAAACAAACAAACTCTTCAGCTTTATAATATTAGTATAGATTAACGGGCCTTAAAGGAGTCGGGGAATAATGTTGAACATTACTAATGCGATGGGTTTTACCAAAATTTTTAATAACAACAAGCTCTCGATAGCGTTATTGGTAAGCGCTAGGATTTTTAGATAAGAAAACGAGCTATAATCGAAATAGGGTATACATGTTTGTCTGCTCCTAACTGGTATTTAATTCCTATGTCGATATAGGAATTATTAGCGCCGACATATCAAGAACTCATTGTAACTAAAAATCGCGGTAAGAATCCATTAAATAATAGTGTTCATAATGTGGATAACAGTAAATGTTCAAAACAATTTATAATGTACTAGGGATCCCTAATTTTTTTCAAAAAATATTATAGCCTATGTTACTCGGGAATTGTGTAGCTTCCAAACAGTGAAAGAATTTTTCAAATCGGTTCAGTACTTTTGGAGCCTATTAAATACAAACTAACAAACAAATCTTTCCTCTTTATAATATTAGTATAGATAAATCGCTAAAAACTAGAAATCCGTTCGTTCAATATTCCTTAATGACGACAGTATATTTTGACTCTCAATAAGTTTATAGCCGGAAGACACGATTACCCGAAAACGGCTTCCACGATTATTATTTTTTCTTTTTTATTGCTTAGATTGGTGGACGAGCTCACAGCCCACCAAGTGGTTACTGGAGCCCATAGACATCCACAACGTAAATGCGCCACCCACCTTGAGATAGAAGTTCTAAGGTCTCAAGTATAGTTACAACGGCTGCCCCACCCTTCAAACCGAAACGCATTACTGCTTCACGGCAGAAATAGGCAGGGTGGTGGTACCCACCCGCGCGGACTCACAAGAGGTCCTACCACCAGTAAAAAACGAGATAATATAATATAATTAATATTAATATAATATTATATATAAATATTATTATAATATATATATTATTATAATAATATTTATATATTAAATTATTAATAATTATTATATTAATAATTACTAAGCTTCCAGTTGCTATTTTATTAGTTCACATTACTTTCATCTTGCATGTTTTATCCGAGAAGCTACCTCGTTAGAGAAAAACAAAATCTTGCATCGGCAATAAAAATCTCCTTCGATAGACGCTACGAATGTTGTTGTCCGGAACTTGTAGTGCAAACATATCTTGTAAATTACATTAGAGCAATTAAGGTTCTTTCCGGACATCTTATGAGTCCCTCTTCTATAGTACAGTTTGAAACTTGGACCTCTAAGGAGGGCTACGGCGTACTCGTTGTGCTAACAAGTACCATTAATCATCTAAGTGAACTCCACCATCATCATTAAGGCTAGCTAATGAACTTGAGAAAAAAATTGGTTTTTTTCTTCAAAAATATGAAAAAAAAAATTTATAATCTCCAGATGAAATTTGGAAATTGACCCGCACGCCACACCTGAAGGACACGGACGCCGTGAAACTAGACCAGGCTATAGCGAACTACAGTCTCCAGGGAACACCGTTCATCAATTTTAATAATACAGAAGACACTTGCCGGATTAATGCTGGTAGACAATTGGATGCGTCGACTCTCATAATGACGTCAGCGGCTGCGATCGCGCTGCTCAGGCGAATGTTCTAGATGGAATAGCGAATCGGACCGCTCTTAATACTGTTACGCGCTGGGGTCCGGGATAAAAATATGTTCCACCAAAGTACAACTTAAAACTGTATTAGCACTTAAAACACTTCACAAACACTTTAAAATTCTCAATTCGCGTTTTCCGCTTCGCTTCAGGTGATCTGTTTGCTCTTTTGCTTCGAGTAGTTCCGATTACTAACTGCATACCATTTCTGCAACACTTTTATAGTCGAGACTAAATCTCTAGAATCCTCGAGAGTATTCCACACAAGTCGAGTATTGTATTTTTCCGCTATCTGACAGTAAATGGCGTTGTACTTCTCGAGCGTTCTAGATGCTACTAAATCCTTCTATATTCGTTCGGCTATTCGGCGATAGATGGCGCTACGCTTACCGGCGTAGCAATATGTTGATCGCGCAACAATTCGGGTGGAACGTGACGTTGTTTGTGGTCAAAATAAACTACAGTCTAGCCATAGGGCTTAATTAACTTAAATGATTAGGCACATTTGACATCTTTATTAATGTTTAATTTGACTGGAACAAATGAATGATCGTCTTTGTATATCTAATTGATACAAGAGTTTTATTTATTAGAATATACAACTTTTTTTGTAGGTTGTGTATAACTTAAATTTGTAGGCATTGATTATTCAGCGCTGGCTAGATTTAAATTGGTTAGTAAAGCAGAAAACTTAATGTTTATAGAGGCATATTGTGCATACATAATGTTTTTGGCAATAAGTATTATTGGTTCCGAATAATGTCTTGTGGACAGCTGGAACGGAATTCAGAACCCTATCCATAAGTCAGAGTCTAAGTTGTAGAAAGTTAGAGCATCAAAATTTTGACCATCAATATTTGGATTAAGTGTAAATCAATTTTAACAGTAATTAACTAAAAGACGGGTGTTATTAAATTATTTATTTAAATTTAAAATATTATGAATATTAAAATTAAATTATTTTTAAGCTATAAATGAGTAATTTTATTTATTTTTCAAATGTAAACCTAAAAATTTTTCAATAACAAATGTTTTAAGTTCTCTTCTGCAGAATTATATTGCACTGACATCTAGCGTAACATTCAAGAACCAAAAAACTTGTTTAAACTGTGGAATGATCTCAGAGCAGTAGTTCAATGTATTGAAATAGATGGCGCTGTTTTACATTTAAAGTCTCAAGTTTCTATTTATGTTAATAAATTATAGGAAATTTAATGGTATCACTAACTACCAAATAAAGATATAAAGTTAACGCAAATACTATTATTTAGAAAGATCAGTGTGCTTAGTGCGAGTTTTTTAACGTTCTCCATAGCGTAAAAAAACAATGCCCCTAGCGGCAATCGCAGGCAAACGTTCCAACTCCATACAAATATGAGTTAACTTTTACGCTAACGAGAACGTTAAAAAACTCGCACCAAGCACACTGTTCTTAAAAGTTTTCCTTTATGATCATTCTAGTATCTCCTTGATGATCATTTCTATTTGGAATTTAAACTGGTTCAACATAATTCTCTGTTGAATTGGAAAATTCATGAATTACATAATATTTTTTATAATAAAACGCCCAAAACGTGATAGTACTACCATAATTATTACGAGGCACAAGTAGCACTACTGAAAAGTAATAAAAATTCTACTACCCTCGACTAGTCCAACTACCTCGAATGCGGTTCCTTATAACAGACTTCCGTATCCATAAAGCAGCAAACTTCAAAAGTTTTTCCGAGCTCTTTTATCGACACTAGAGCTTTCAAAGTTGTCCGTTATTACTGTCTCTACTTTACGATTACACCTCTAGCTAACCAAGCAAACTTACCGAGTTAGGTCCTCATTGACTTTTATGTTAGTTTTTACACCAGCGAGCGTCGCTCCGTTTCCCAGCGAAACCACGAATCCTTGACCCAAACTGCTACTTATATCGGAGACTTAAGGTTTGTATTCGATTGAACTTGAAAATTTAGGTAAGTTTCTATGTTTGGTTAGGAACTGATTAGTACTATAGTTGATAACGTAGTGCTATGCTCCCGGTAATCTTACGTACGTAAAGGCATACCTTAGCGAAGATAATGGGACGACGGAAAGTAATTTTTTTTAAAGAATTTTCTGGATCGAATCAATTTTTTTTTAAGTGATCATATATCTTTGAAGTGAGTTAACGAAATGCTTGGTATTATTATTATGCGGTTAGCTACGTTACTTTTAATATAGGACAACGGTTTTATAGTATTTCGGATAGTCTTATATTTCTTGATCTTGAAATTTAGCAGTAGGTAGTGTTGGGACTTCCTTTTCCTTATTCCTTCCTCAATCCCCTATCCACGCCATCTGTTGACACTACAAGAAAAACTATGCGCGTATGAAAATGGCGCGAAGTGTGTAAAAAAAAAACTAAAACACGGTGCCGGTGCAAAAACAATAAAATTGTGATTTGTTGATCAATCAGCACATATAACTCTCGCCAGTGAGAAAATATAATAGTGCATCAACGAAATACAGAGTGAGTCCTAAAACTTATCCTTTTTCCAGTCCCAAACATCTAAATTCAAAACATATTTAGTGGTCCGTTTCGAGCGCGAATAACCTATGGTAACTAGGGGCATATTCGTTAGAAAACTCTAGTTCTACATTTCATTTCGCTTTAATCTTATCCTAATAACAATATAACTATAATTTATAATATTATTTTACTATTTAAAGCATAAAATAACAATATATTTTTTATAAATCTCGAGTGACGTAGGTAGTTCAAAAAATTTATCGGTTGTAAAAATAGCATTCATTTGAAACATAATTTTTGTATTCAGATTCAAATTATATTAAAATTTGTATTGTTACTATAATTTACGTATTCTATAATGTCAGAACTCAAATTAAAACTCCTAACAAGTCAGCGTGAATATGTTTTTAAGGACATACAAATACTTTATAACTTATCACAACAAATTGCATCAGATTCGTCAAAATTATCTCAATTCAATGTTCGATACAAACGTCTAGATGTTTTACGGCAAGAATATTTAGATCTAACTAATCAAATAAATGCGTTAAAACTTGAAATTAATCCTAAAGACAAAATCGATATGCAAGTTGTTAAGGCATTTGACGACATGTATTACGCGATATCGGAAGCGTCTAACGCCGACCCCGGCAACGCCGGCGCACCCGCGTCGCATTACGTCTCACCCAAGCCGTTTGGTCAGCAAGTACGTTTACCAAAAATTAATTTAATCAAGTTTGATGGTAGAATTGAGCAATGGCGGACTTTTTATGATACATTTACGTCGCTTGTACACGAGAATGAAAATATTACAGCAATTGAGAAATTTCATTATTTAATATCGTGTCTATCGGGTGCTGCTTTATCGATTGCCAAAGGGGTACCTGTTACATCTGATAATTATCAAATAGTTTTCGACGCACTAGTGGGTCGATTTGAAAATAAAAGGTTATTAGCTACATCTTATTTAGACAAAATTATACAATTTCAGCAATTGAAAAGTTCTAACATTAATGATTTATTGACATTAAATAATTTATTATATGAAAGTGTCAATGCCCTCAAGGCAATAAACATTCCCAATCTTGGTGAATTTATATTATTCTATTTGGCGTCCCGTACTTTAGACAGTGACACTCGTAAAAGATTTGAATCACAGTTACAGGAAAATTCAAATAACCTACCTACTATAAACGACTTACTAACTTTTTTACAAAACTATGTTAAAATACTAGAGGTTAGTGAACCAAGCTCGTCATCTGTTGTACGTATACAACAAACTAATAAACAACTCACAAATTATAAGAGTGCACCTCGCAATGAATGTTTTTCTAAAAAACCTTATTTGAAATCAACATCATTGCCCGTTAATTCAAATATATCTTCAAGTGTCAACACCGGCGCACCGTGTAGCTGTTGTGAACAACAACATAATCTATATAAGTGTCCTAAATTTCAAGCTTTAGGCATACAAGACCGGCTTAATTTAGTGACATCAAAATCTTTATGTAAAAACTGTTTACGCCAAAATCATAACATTAACAAATGTTATTCAAAATTAAATTGTTCTACTTGCGGACAACGACATCATACGCTTCTCCATGAGGTCAATACAGCTGTGAGTGGCATGGTCACAGTTGACGTACGCCCGGACGAGATCACGCGTAATCCCACCTTCGAGTCTAGCACTGCAGCCTCCACTAATGCGTATGTGGGCTACAGTCGCTCGGTGGTTCTTTTGGGTACTTGTGTAGTTCGCGTTCGTCATCTTCGCAGTACTAATCAATCATTTCTTGTACGTGCGTTGATTGATAGTGGTGCTCAAGATTGTTTCATTACCAAGTCATGTTGTCAACGTTTGGGCTTACCATTACGTCGCTGTCCATTAACCGTAGTTGGTCTAGGTCAAAATGCTGTACATCACGTGACTGGAGTTACTTCTTGCACTGTACTTTCTCGTACTTCAGAAAATCCTCATTTCAACATTAATCCTATCGTAGTAAATACTATAACGAGTAAAATGCCTGCTACAAACTTACCTAGTAATCTTCGTGAATCTTTTAAACATCTGGTCCTCGCTGATGAGAATTTTGATAAACCATCAAATGTAGATTTACTACTCGGCGCAGAACTGTTCCATAGTATTTATGATCTACCGGTAGCTTTACACAGCGTATTTGGTTGGGTCATTACCGGTAAAATTGATACAAACCATTTACCTCCGCCAACAATATCTTCTCTCTTAGCATCCACACGTTCTCTGGACGAGGGACTCAAGCGATTCTGGGAGATCGAAGAACCTCCAAATCAGGTTATTTTAAACCCTGAAGATATTAAATGTGAACAAATGTACTCAAATCTAACGTATCGTAATCCCGACGGCAGATATGTTGTACCTATGCTTCTCAAAGAACCTATCAGTCAACTAGGCGATTCTTTCAATCAATCTTTCTCTCGGCTCGTTAACCTAGAACGACGCCTTGATCGAAACTTAGAGTTGAAAAAAGAGTACACCGCCTTTATGCGCGAATACAAGTTGTTAGGGCATATGGAGCTTAGCGGTGACTCGAATAAAATCGGGCAGTATATAATTCCTCATCATTGTGTCATTCGCCCGGAAAGTACAACGACTAAACTTAGGGTTGTATTCGATGCTAGCGCCAAAACTACCAATGGCAAATCTCTTAACGATCTTGTATATACTGGTCCAAAACTTCAAAACGATATAGGAGATATACTTACAAAATTTCGGTTGCATGCTGTTGTTTTTACTGCCGACATCAGTAAGATGTATCGAAACATCGAACTCAGGCCAGAAGACCGAAGATGGCAGCATATACTTTGGCGCGATTCTCCTTCTGATCCTGTAACTGAGTATGAGCTGAAAACGGTAACCTACGGGGTTACGAGTTCCCCTTATCTGGCAATACGTACTCTGCATCAATTAGCCTCTGACTACGAAAAAGAGTGGCCCTTAGCTGCTGCTAGTCTTCGTCATGATACTTTCATGGATGACATCACCGTTGGTGCTACATGTATTGAAACTGCACTGAAACATAGAGAAGAGTTAATACAAATGTTAGCGCGTGCTAAGTTCGAATTACGTAAATGGAGTAGCAACTCACCCGAATTCCTCACCCAGATACCAACGGAACATTGTCAAGTTCCAAAAACATTTTGTGATGAAAAACAAAAACAAAGTATCAAGATTCTTGGAGTCCAATGGGATCCAGCTGATGATAACTTCACTTATGCTTTATCAGAACTCGCTCCAGGGAATACAAAACGTGCTATTCTATCAAACGTCGCCAGAATTTATGATCCACTCGGATGGTGGGCCCCAATGGTTCTAATAGCTAAGCTTACCTTACAAGAACTATGGCGCCTTCAGCTTGACTGGGATGAAACTGTACCGTCAGATATGTTGTCTCAGTGGCATCTATTTACATCTGAGTTTCACTATCTGAAGGATATTAAAATTCCTCGACTAATTGTACCTCCTCATTCAAAATCATACGAACTTGTAGGTTTTTGTGATGGATCTACCAAGGCTTATGGTTGTTCTGTGTACTTACGTATCACTACCGACACTGAAATTACATCTCACTTGCTTATTGCAAAATCTAAAGTAGCTCCATTAAAAGTTCTTACTGTCAACCGATTGGAGCTATGTAGTGCTGTATTACTAGCAAAAATATTGAAGCATATTAGTAATTTACTAAATGAAACTCAAACCTCAAACATAACAATTTCAAAGATATGGGCATTCACTGATAGCTCGACTGTACTATCATGGCTGCAAACAGCACCTCATCGTCTTAAAACTTTCGTTGCACACCGTGTCGTGAAGCTGTTAGATAATTTGTCTGTCGAAAATTGGTATCATGTGCCAACGTATGATAATCCAGCAGATTACTGCAGTCGTGGTCTTACCTGCTCTCAGCTTGTGGCTTGTTCCACTTGGTGGACAGGACCCAAATGGATAATCTCGAATTCTTCTACATGGCCGGTGTCTGAAAAATTACCTTATTTAAAGGAATTAGCCGAAGTAAAATCCAGCTTCTTGTGCCATGTTCTTTTGGAATCTTCTAACAATAGTATTCTAACTCAGTTAATTGAGAAGTACTCTTCATTGTTGAGGCTACAACGCATCTTTGCCTGGTGTCGACGTTTTATTGCAAACGCAACTCGTCCGCCAGAAAAACGTATCAAATCTTTTTTAACTTTTACAGAACTAGAAGACTCTCTCTTTACCATTGTAAAACATGTTCAATCTCTTACATTCGCTAGCGAAATTAGTGCCATTAAAAGTGGAAAATCTTGTTCTCGCACTATAATAAAGTTAGCGCCAATTCTAGATCAACGGGGTCTGTTACGAGTGGGGGGACGATAAAAAAATGCAAACTTGCCACAATCAGCTATAAATCCGTTATTGTTGCCAAAAACCTCCCATTTTTCTCTGATTATTATTGATTATTACCATCGTTTATTTCTACACTGTGGACCTCGTGCGTTACAATCTTTAATTCAAAGAAAATTTTGGATCCTAGGTATTCGTAATCTTATTAGATCGCGGCTTTCAAAATGCGTCACCTGTTTCAAAGTAAATCCTATACCCCTTCAACCTGTAATGGGTGATCTTCCCTCTATCCGAGTTCAAGCAGCTCGTTGCTTTCAAAATATAGGTGTCGACTTTGCAGGACCTTTTATCGTGAAAGAAAGTCGCAGACGAAATGCCAAAACATATAAAACTTATGCCTGTATATTTGTCTGTCTAGCGGTTAAGGCAATTCACATTGAATTGGTAACTGAGCTCTCCACCTCGGCCTTTATTGCTGCTCTAGATAGGTTTGTATCCCGTCGTGGTTTATGTAGTACTATTATTTCGGACTGTGGTTCGAATTTCGTGGGTGCTAAACGCTATCTTAGCGAGATGCATCAATTAATGCTAAGTAAGAATCTTGAAGTTGAGTCTATTTTGATAAACCGAGGAATCCAATGGAAACTAAACCCTCCAACCGGAAGTCATTTTGGAGGTATATTTGAAAGTGGGGTAAAATCGATGAAGTATCACCTGAAACGGGTAATCGGAAGTCAAATATTAACCTTTGAAGAGCTAACAACAATTCTTACCAAAATCGAAGCTATTCTCAATTCACGACCATTAATTTCGGTATCTTCTGACCCTAACGAGGTAGACGTATTGACACCTGGGCATTTCTTGACAGGGAGCCCTCTAGTGAGCTTACCCGAGCCTCTCCTTGCTGATATACAAATGTCAGTTCGTTCTAGATGGCAGATGTTACAAAAGCTAACTCAACGTTTTTGGCGTGTCTGGCATTTGGATTATCTTCATACATTACAGCAACGCGCTAAATGGTTTAAACAACACGGTAACGTTAAGCTGGGAGATATAGTTATGATCGTGGATCAAAACCTTCCACCGTTGGAATGGCGTATCGGCAGAATTAGCATAATTCATCCCGGTTCTGATAGCGTAGTACGGGTTGTCACTGTCCAAACAGCTCACGGTCTGCTGCGCCGACCAGTTACAAAGTTGTGTCCTTTGCCAATTCACGAAAACTTGTAACCTTTATAATTTACTTTATACTATTATCTAATTTAATATAATAGTTTATTTATTCACATAATTATTATTTTTATCTTAATTATTACTTTATTCTTACCATATTATTATCTCTAATTCACTAGGTACCTTAGTTACCACAGCTTATTATCTTATTAAAATCTTTTGAAATCCTCCAATGATTTCAAGTGGGGGGAAATGTTGGGACTTCCTTTTCCTTATTCCTTCCTCAATCCCCTATCCACGCCATCTGTTGACACTACAAGAAAAACTATGCGCGTATGAAAATGGCGCGAAGTGTGTAAAAAAAAAACTAAAACACGGTGCCGGTGCAAAAACAATAAAATTGTGATTTGTTGATCAATCAGCACATATAACTCTCGCCAGTGAGAAAATATAATAGTGCATCAACGAAATACAGAGTGAGTCCTAAAACTTATCCTTTTTCCAGTCCCAAACATCTAAATTCAAAACAGGTAGGGTACGACCGCTTTGCCTATTTCTGCCGTGAAGCAGTAATGCGTTTCGGTTTGAAGGATGGGGCAGCCGTTGTAACTATACTGAGACCTTAGAGCTTATATCTCAAGGTGGGTGGCGCATTTACGTTGTAGATATCTATGGGTTCCAGTAACCACTTAACACCAGGTGGGCTGTCAGTTTGTCAACTCATCTAAGCAATAAAAAAAAATTGTCTTGATAGCATTCATTTTTGTTGTCCTATATGAATGGAAGGTATCGCTTGAGCGAATCCTAAAGTACTCGGTACATGTTGTCAAGAAAGACGAAGACGATCTTGAAAAGCTGGTGGTAGCTGAGAAAGCGAAATAAAATATGTAGCAGGACCAGAACCCAATGCGTGGCGAAATCCACATCACACTTGATTTTAGGGTCTAAGATGCTCTCTGAGTAGCCAAAGACAGGGTAAGGAGAACAGGAAAGTCATGGATGGAGGTGCACACGACCCTCAGACGTGAGGAGTACGACTAGAGGAGCATGCTTATGTTTTAGTTGCTACCACATTTTCTTGGGGTTTGAAAGATTATTTTTGAGTTCGATCGCTTTGTGTCGCAAAATGTTATCGGTAGTAGGTAGGTCTTCTTGCGAACCCACAAGATTGAGTACCATCCCTCGACTAGTTTATGCTGCGTAGCAGTACGCATTGTTATTTGAAGGGTTAGATTACACAATTGACGCTTAGACTTCCGTAAACGCTATGATGTCTAGTGGCTTTGGTGAACCGGTATGTCGTCCGCTGGATGCGAGCAGCGCAGTACTGATCGTTGTGGCGAGGGTTGGGGAGGCCTATATTCAGCAGTGGACGTCTGTGAACTGATAGATAGACAGATAAACAGTGCCGTCTCGTTCACCGGTTAAAATCACGTTTCTCGAACTATGAAATTTCAAAAGAGATTTGCATGAAAACGTAAAACCAAGCAAACTTTTTTTTTAAAGCTAAAGCGAATGAGAAAAGAATCGAGAAACTTTCATCAAATCCAGTTAATTGAGTAATAGATTATTCTTTTAAATTATCACGATTGTCGGCCATTGTTATATTCTTTTGTTTCAAAAGAAAAATCGTCGCCATTGTGGCGTGATGGCGTCAAATGAGCCTTGAAAATGACTTTTATGGTATTGTTTACTGGCTTTCGTTACAGAGGGAAAGGTTTATGATTCTTTCAGTACATAAGCTAACGTGCGTAATGACGTAGTGATAATTCTTATGGTGAGTCCAGTAGGTCAACGTCAAAAGCTCAGAAAGCCAACATCTTATCAGCTGTTCTATAGCGGTTTTTGTTTTTTTTTCCTACCTAAGCTGATAGTCTTGAGAGACCATATCAGCGTCACCAGGCGAGGCTATCACGAAGCCATTGGGCGTTCGTTATAAAGGTCGGATTGTTGTGTCTCAAAGTGGGTGATTTCCATGGGCTCCGGCAGCAACATCGATTCCGATCCGGTAGTAGATTCATTCGCGAAGCAGCTACTCTTGAGCTGTTAGGTCTCCTTCGGAGGCGCTCGGGTAGCTGTTAGCAAATCCCACCCCTCCTGGCTGAGCCTTTGCTCGCCCACCTGTCTTGGTGAAACTGGAAAGGCCTCCGGGCCACCAGTAATACTTCAATCATAAAAAAAAAAAAATACGTCCAATTGAACCTTAAATTCGTGTAGCCTATACAAAATTAGAAAAAATAAATTATTTTCCAAGAAAGTCCGAGTATATATGCGTTACGAATAGTGCTAAAACAATAATAATATTGCCAATAAATAGTTCGTAGCGTGTGTACTCTCTCAAAAGTCAAAATACAAAATTTATAGAAATAGTAAATAGCAATAACAATGTAGACGAACTAAATTACTCTAACGTACATCTAAAGTACCTAACTATTAAGTTGAATGTCCGTTGAAAATTTCTTATATAATAATTTAAAGCCAGACTTTTTTCGGTTTTTAACTGGACGCCATTTTAACCTAATTCGTCGAGAAAAATACAATGTGTTCATCCGTAATAAAAAACACGTGCTTCAAGTTTAAAACAGTAACCGTTCTTTTTACGAAGGTTTCGTTTTTCATTAGCAGATGCATTTTCACACTTCGCTGCGATGCGGTGCTGCTACTATGGGTTTTAGAATACGAATTTGTTTTTATTTTTATTTTGTTACAGTATACTGAACAGAGCAGTCTGGAGAGACATACCTCTCAGACCTCTCTGACCTCTGTCGAGGGTGACGAGGCCCGCCGTATGGGCTGGCCAAACAGAGTGATGGGGCTAGTTGCGGAGGTGTGAACCTGAAGGGGCTTCAAGATGGTGCGGGCCGCGTGAGCGAACACTACGCTTGCATACGTCATGACGGGGCGTATGCAAGTTTTGTAGAGAGTTACCTTATTACGGAGGGACAGTTTGCTTCGTTTGCAAAGCATGGGGTACAGACGTCCTAATATGAAGGCGGCACGGTCGCGTACCGTTTTGATGTGGGGACGGAATGTCATGCCTCTATCGAGGGTGACGACTAGGTATTTGACCTTCGAGGCCCATGGTATGAGCTGGCCAAAGAGGGTGATGGGGCTAACGGCGGAGGTGTTAATGCGTGGGCTGCTCGAAGTGGTGTTCGGAGGGCGACCCCTTTTGAAGAGCACCGCTGTGCTTTTCGTAGGGGTTGATGTCAATGCGCCACTTCCGGAACTACTGTCCCGTGGTGGCTACTGCGATCTAGAGTTGCCGATGCAATAGCGACTTCTTCCTACACGAGTAGTAGATTGCCGTGTCATCGGCGAAGAGCGCGGAGCCTTGCGGGACTCCGGCCGTCAGATGACAGGGGCAAGAGCGAGTTCCCTCTACTCGATATCGAAACGAGATGTTGATAATATTCGTAGATGAGCTAATGATCCATAACACAATGTTAAGCGGTTACCGGAGTTCACAAACTTCACAAAATAAATATAGCTATCCACTTTGAGACGCGAGGCCCATAGCTCAATTAAAAAGTGTTATAAGTCCTATCCTTCAAAACGGAACGCATGCCCGATCCTGTAGAGTGAATGGTAAATAGTCGACGTCGCCCAAAACACGTCATTACGGATCCTCCCAATCCATTAACGGTGCTTTTAGGTACCACAAACACCGGTCACCGTCCTCGTCGAACCCGTCGCTTACGACGAAGGGCTCGACGGGCGACTTAACCCACAGACACAGGCCACTGAGTTTCTCGCCGGATCTTCTCAGTGGATCGCGTTTCCGATCCAGTGGTATATCTGCGAAGCACTACTCTTACTCTACTAAAACGGAGTGTATTACTGCTTCAGATTTGAAATAGGTAAGGCGACAGTACCTATTTCTTTGACCTCCAATGGAGGCCTATCCGTCCCAATATTTGAATTACGCTAACCACCTTGACACGTGAGTTCGAAGCGCGAATATAATTTTAACACGACTGCTCGTCCAATGGGAACCCTGAGTGCTTTGTGATAGAAACTGGTCAGCTGGGCGCCTACACGTGCGGACTCGAAATACCCTCTACCGCAAAGTCAGTAAAATACATAGTAGCATATTACGACTTACAAATAAATTCTAGGTCACGTTTTGCTTTAATTGAGTTGTAACAAATGATTTCAGTTATAGCTTTACTTTTGAGGTGGATTCTTTTGTTCAGGTGATTGTTGTAGTGCATCAAAAGCATACAGCTGTCCTGATGGTAGTGGGCTGTGAACGAAGATCAGCAATGTCTTACTGGTCGTAGGACCTCTTGTGAGTCCGCGCGGGTAGGTACCATCACCCTGCCTATTTCTGCCGTGTAGCAGTAATGCGTTTCGGTTTGAAGGGTGGGGCAGCCGTTGTAATTGTACTTGAGACCTCAGAACTTATATCTCAAGGTTGGTGGCGCATTTACCTATGGGCTTCAGTAACCATTTAACACCAGGTGGGCTGTGAGCTCGTCCACCCGTCAAAGCAATAAAATAAAAAAAATGTCGGAGAGATAGTCCAAGTCTCTGCCTATCACTGAAAATCTACCCACCAAGCGCAGTAATTAACTGCTACTGTTCTCTAAGGAAATCTTTGAGGCGATATAGTATTTTATTTTATGCTTAAGGCGTGCAGTCCACCTTCTAGTAGCACAAAAATTCAAAAGGCGTAAGGTCGACACATATGAAATAATTCATTTGTTAGAAAACAGGCCTGGAGATATATATATATTATCTGAAAAACCATTTCGATAAATAGGCTAACTCATTAGGGATAACTAATTTTCATCTTCATTCTTGTGCCCTTCTCCCAGTCGCCTGCGGTCGGCGCAATATGTATCTGACCAAAGCCTGACTAAAGCTAGTACAACCTAGGATCAAAGTAAACAAAAGCATTTCCAAGGAGGGTTGACGTCAGACAGGGGACCGGTAGTAAAAAAAAGAATGCCAAAGCTTAGAGAAACATGAGAACGGAAAACCAACTTTCAATGAAAAATAATCTATCTGTCAATCTTTTTGTCCACAGATATCCACTACTGGACGTAGACGTGAATAATAATAATTTGCCTAATAATTTGCCCGAAGTGGGATAGTGGTATGGTAGTGGCAGTCGCATAGTAGGAGACACGTTTGTGATGTGTTGATGTTTTTTTTTTAAATGTACCGTCCACACGTTCTCTGCAAACAAACCAGGCGTCTCACAAAAAACGAAAAGCATTACAATCGACTGAAGATCGTGCGTGCCTTATTTTTCCATAAGTTTGATAGTTTGATACATGGAGTCAAATGAAGTTATTGTTCGCTTCTGCAGTTTTTTCTTCTTCTATTTATGCAGTTTCTCATTATGAGTGGCAAATTTCGTGAATAGGGTCGCCGGAGTCCATAGACATCACGACGTGCTCTCACTGTCTTGTAAGGGTTCTTTTTTACGGGCAAGGCACTTAATCTCTCACGAGGGGTCCGCGCGTAGGGGCTTGCTGGGTATATGGGAGTTGACGGTTGCAGATGTTGGGAGTAGACCGCAGGCCCAAGAGTGTTTTAAAGATCCTACCCACCAAACGACTCCACCTGCAATCTCTCAACCGACGCCTACAAAACGTTGCCTGTTACGCTAGTAAGTTTTGTAGTGAATGCTGTTGCCCATTCACCGATGCAACAATTCGTCGCATTTCACGACACACACGGCAAGGCATAGGATAGTACTATGCTTGCTACTGATACCACCCAGCGAACTTAAATGCTGCTTGAGAATGACAAAATACCTTTTCCCCATTAATAAAACCCGTATTCCCTACTATATGACGTTATGGTATTCCTGCTGTGGTTTCTGTGAGCATAAGTAGCCTTCAATAGGTGATACGTAATTTCTTATAACTATATAATAAGCTTTGGAAAAAAGGTCTGATTCCTTCTCGAATAACTAAAACCAAATAGGATTATCTAGAGCCACTTTTAGGCTGAATTATGTAAAGAATTTTATTCGTTCAGTCTAGCGGCTGAACTGTTAAGAATTTAGGATCACAATGGAATTCATTTGTTATTATTCGGGATTTACTTTTTATCTCGTCTTTATAACGTTTTTATTCAAGTGTGTACTTTAGTTTCAGAATAATTTTCTTTTATTCATTTTCTATTAAAGCAAATAAAGTCCTTCATTTGTTACTAAATTAAGTTCTTTAATAAAACATTCCTCTAGAGTGGTATTTAATTTCATTATAAAAATACAATTTATATACATTTATGTAGGTTCCATACTATTTTCTTTCTCTTGTATATGTCACATCTTTTTTCGGCCTTATCCAAGCATGTTCAAATCGTTCTAGATTCTAGATTAGGTTGCCGCTAGTTAGCTTGGTTAGTTGGTAGAGAGATTGTAGCAGCGCCTTTTGACGAATAATACCAATATACCTACCGAAAAAAATAATTAGCTAATTTTAATAACCAATTTTAATTTGCGCGAGTCATTAATCGGTCGAGTCGCCGTTTACTGGTGGTAGGACCTCTTGTGAGTCCGCATGGGTAGGTACCACCACCCTACCTATTTCTGCCGTGAAGCATGGGTTTCGGTTTGAAGGGTGGGGCAGCCGTTGTAACTATACTGAGACCTTAGAACTTATATCTCAAGGTGGGTGGCGCATTTAAGTTGTAAATGTCTATGGGCTCCAGTAACCACTTAACATCAGGTGAGCTGTGAGCTCGTCCATCCATCTAAGCAATAAAAAAAAACCCTACTCGAGTTTTGGAGTTTGGTAGCCAAGGGGAAACTAATCACTGAGCAATGTCTTTCGTTCATCCAAACGTCAAATTTAGAAAGATACAATTAGAAAAAGTAGCGATATTTCACGTAAACTAAAGCCATGGGAATAAAAACCATCGTTGATATTGCCGTCAAGCCAACAACCTCTCTTTTCAGAGTTGTTGTTAAGCTAATTCATCAGCATCTTCATTTCCATCTAAAACAATGTTTCTTATAACATTTTCTTCGGGTGAGTCTGAATCATAACTTTTATGGCTTAATCAGGCGTTTAATATTCTCACTTTATTACCTCCAAACTTTGATTCACTTCACATGACTACACGAACGACTGCCGTCGGAAAATAGGTTTAATTATGTCAATACATACTTGTCTTGTGACTTGAATCATTTTAACACTGGTGTGCCTTAAGTGATTCAGTGTTAATGAAATCTATTCGATAGGACCTTAAGAGGAGTCTAGATCAATCAGAATTTAGATTAAAGCAGATGAAAATATTTATAAATGACATCGCGTTAACGTCGAAGTTCTTATTATCAATACTACGTAACTTGTCATTTTCTTACTGGCCATTTGAAATTAATTTTATTTATTAAATTTATTAAGCAACTAGGTAGCTGTACCCGTCCGCTTCGCTGGGCATTTAAAATTAACATTATTATTTCTCACCACCACATAGAATATCATCATTATTGCCCCCGCAACTGGTGTAGGAGTCCAACACTCATATAAATATTAGCCTATCCATTAAGTACATGTATTTTCTACACGGATACCAAGTTTCAAGTCAATCGGATGCATGGTTCAGTAGTTGTAACGGAACATCTGTAAAAACCACTGTAGATTTATATATTAGTATAGATATTATGGAATTTTCTTTTCAAATTTAGTTACTTGTTTATTAATTAGTATTTATTTTGTTTTCGCTGTATTAATATCTAGGCTAAACTCAAAGATGTAACTGTGGAATTTTCAAATTTATCTAAAGCTTTTTAACTTTAATCAGAACACAGATCGTAATGCGATAACATAATTATGAATGTTTGATTCAGAACTCGGAATAGTTCAATTCGTACAGCGTAGAATTTAACGCCTCCCAATAGTTACGATTCAGCGAAATATGGCACAATGTTTTCCAATAAACCAGGTTATGCTCGAACGAGTTATTAAAAGTTGTGTTGCTGACTATGGTCGCCACAAAATAATAAATAGACTGGATAATACTATGGTTTTCTCGACGTTTTGTTCGGTATAAAAGTGGTTTCGTTTGCAAATATGTTTTGCAGGCGTAGCTGGAAATAAGAAATTGATCGGTTTGCCGTGTACATGGCATGCATGCGTGCTATGACATGTCCTTCTTCAAACGAGGCTTGTGGAGAGCACCTAACGATAAACAGCGGCTTGGCTCTGTCCTTGGCATTGCTGACGTTCATGGGCGATGGTAGACACTCATCATCATCAGGTGGACCGTATGATCATCTCAAAAAAGCTCAGCCCATTGATGCCGTGGATGCTCCCGCCATTAATAGTTGTTATCAAAGATAATTGTATTAGGATAATGGGTATCCTGTACAACAAATAAAAGTCTTTATTTGTTTTTATTGGATAAAGATATTAGAGTTGTATTAGTACCCTTAGTTTTTAGTGAGTAGGCAAATACTCACACACGACTAAACGCAATATATATCGTTTGACGCCTACCTCATATCAAGACGTAGAATAGATATGAGAAGACTTTAAAAATTAAAAAAATACAGTTAAAAGCGCGAAGTGTTCGGAAAACATGGTCACCCTGTTTCTCACTCACGTTACTTTATATATTTGAAAAATGTACTCAGAATTTTTTAAATGATACGCTCTTAAAATTCTTGAGTATACTCGTGTATTGAGTTGTATAAAATTATTTAGGTTGTATTGGGAAACTGTTAATATTTGAATCAGGAGAAAATATTTTTAACAAACTAGAATTTTCATGATTTTTTTTTTATTGCTTAGATGGGTAGACGAGCTCACAGCCCACCTGGTGTTAAGTGGTGCCTGGAGCCCATAGACATCTACAACGTAAATGCGCCACACACCTTGAGATATAGTTCTAAGGTGTCAGTATAGTCACAACGGCTGCCCCACCCTTCAAACCGAAACGCATTACTGCTTCACGGCAGAAATAGGCGGGGCGGTGGTACCTACCCGTGTGGACTCACAAGAGGTCCTACCACCAGTAAATAAATCATGAATATTGATTTTACCATGTCTTTATTGGTACGGTGATAATGTTGCTAAAAGAAGCGCAGCGCTTAGGTGCTTTGCAGGTCTATTTTTTTCTTCTCCATTCAAACTATATACCCTGCCCATCGTAGGCGTCCAATTTTTATAGTTTTTATGATACATTACATCCATACATACTTTTATATTACCTACTTTTTAGTTTTAACAGAACACACCTTACCGCTATTATTTTAAGAAGTAACAAAAATTGTTACTGCATTAACTTTATAAAGAAAACACATTTCGCAAAACAAATACGGTAAACAAGAGAATAAAATTGTACATATACCTAGCAGTTCAGAACTATACACAGGCGTTAAGTCGGGAGTATAAAACGTTGGAAGTGGCCACGCAGATTGTTTTGTTCGTCTTCCGTCTCAGAGTGAATTGGCTTCGCAAAGAAAGCTTGGAACTTTTCAACTGGATCCACCACAGTGAATTGCGAGCAAAACAATGGTGACACACTGACTCTTTGGTCGTATAATATAAACGCATACAAAACAGATTTTCTAGTGGGAATCCAATTATTCATAGTTATATGTAAACATATATATTTTTGCTCAAACTATAAATCAAAGACTTCGCCGAATCTTCATAGTGGGTCGTGTTTCCGATCCGGTGGTAGATTCTGCGAAGCACTGCTCTTGCCAGGGATAGTGTTAGCAAATTCACTAGATTAGAGCCCCGTGAACTGACATACTCGTTCGATGAATCTAGTATGACCCCTAGAGGTCGCTAGAATAGGTAGGGCAAAAAAAGGTGAAGTCTGTTTAAAGTGAAGTGAAAAATTTTGCCAATTTGTATTTGATGCGAGGGCTTTTTAAATCGGGTCGTGATTGTCTGAGATGATGCAACAATTTTTTTTTACTATCATCCACCCCCGAGAAGATTTCGTTGTTATTATCTAGAACTACCCCGCTCATTCACAGTGCGCTCTTAGAGATCTATTTTACCACTACCGTTCTACGGAAGAAATAAATGCCCTATTTTCTGTTTACATTTGATGCAATAAAAAGTATACCGGTTTTCTTTCGCCGGCCCTTCTTGAGACCTTTTTGGAACCGATTTTTCCCGATTTGATTCTATATCCTATACAAACGAGACTGGAAAAAAGTCTTCAGCGGCAAGCAGTGATTGGACCATGCCCTTGACATCTCTGACGACTGAAAATTTCATTTATCCGCAGGTCAATTGTAAGGTTTGCTTTTCCAAAGAGCCGTGTGTTAAGTGTGAGCTAAATGCAAACCCAAATATAATAGGTACAGAATTGAATGCGACGTTTATATATTTATATTCAAATAATGTTTTTGTTATATAAATAACTATATTTGGACTTGAATACTTGTTGTCTATGGTGATACTAATGTTGTAACGTTTCAAAAACAAACTATTTATTTATCGAGTCGATAGATTCTATTGAGATACTGTTATGTAACTATATCATTGTTTTTTCTAAATTTTAGTAGGGCTGTTGTTTTAGTAACATGTATTTGTTATCGTTTTTGGATTAGTTTTTGAAGTGAAAACTTTTTTAGAATCGTTGTGATTTCAAACCGAATGCAACGGAAAAAACGACAGGTAAGAGACGCAAATACAAAAATGTGTAGGATGAAGCCAGCAAAGAATGAGACAGAAATATACATACTATTTAATACAGCGCCATCTGTGAGATTTTTTAATACTAACGTGTGTATGAAAGCTCTTGTAGTGAATTTTAATTTAGGATTATACGTGAAATTAAAATATCAATTCACAGAGGGCGCTACCTTACAATTATTTACTAATGACAAAATTTTACATATACTTAAGACGTTTAGGATAATTGTATTTTAATTTTGGAAGGTTTCACTTCTACCGCGTGTGAATTGCACAAATGTAATTTTTTTTTTTAGAAAGCGAACTTTTGAATACACAGTTTCAATCTATTTGATGTTTCGTGTTTCTAATAAAATGAAATGATAAATCGTAATGGCGCTTCTGAGCTCGTCATGTAAAGTCGAAATCGAGTACACTCGAGTAATAATTAGTTTTGCGATAACAGCACTTACGTTCGCGTGTGTGCGAAACATGAAAGCAATATCCGGTAATGCGGCGGCGGCGAACAATTAAAAGTAGTTTAGTGAGTTAGGGGCTGTCGCGAGCAGCCGTCTTGGCGTAATACCGTCTCCCGTTTATGTTCTCCTGGTACGTTTTACGGAGTTTTAGACGGATTTTCTGAGAATTTCACTCGGTGCTTATCCTCCGTTTATCGGTTTATTAACTAACAGCTTCAATTTATTGAAAAGTTGAATTAAAACAAACGGTCCTCTTGAATAAATATTTGTTGGGTAAACTACATCCCTGCTTTATCTATACTAATATCTATACTAATATTATAAAGAGGAAAGATTTGTTTGTTTGTTTGTTTTGAATAGGCTCCGAAACTACTGGACCGATTTGAAAAATTATTTTTCCATTAGAAGCCGACTTTGTCCCTGATGAACATAGGCTACTTTTTTTTTATTTATTTTTTTGGTTTCATGTGTGTTTTAATGTTTCCGAAGCGAAGCGAGGGCGGGTCGCTAGTAATAATATAAATCTACAGTGGTTTTTACGGATGTTCCGTTATAACTAACTGAACCATGCATCCAATTGACTTGAAACTTGGTATCCATGTAGAAAATACATGTACTTAATGGATAGGCTAATATTTATATGAGTGTTGGACTCGCTCATAATAATGACAATAAATAATAATGCTAATTTTAAAAGCGCAGCGAAGCGGGCGAGTACGGCTAGTTATTTTATATGGATATACTGCACTAATCTACAGTACGTTTCCAATATTAATCTATGTCGTACATTCGGCTATGGAATTTAATTGATATTTAATTATATATATTTTTATATGTATACATTTATCTATATGTATTTATTTCAGTATGAGTATTTGTATCTATAAATATTATCAACGCTTGAAAGGCAAACGTGACTAAGCGACAATAACTGCTTTGTACATAAATGATAGGCAATAACCATTTTCGAGGCGCAATAAAAATATATTTCTAGGTCTATTAAAATCGTTTCAATCCTACAGCTACTAGCTAGATTCTACTACAGCTAGATTCGTTAAAATAAATTTTGTTTTCAGGTATTTCAAATTTAAATTATTAGTCTACTGTAAAGTTCACGCATTGTCGCTTAGTCACGTTTGCCTTTCAAGCGTCGTTATGTATGTTATATATTATTATATACGTATGCTTAAGTAATATCACTATAACACTACACCTTCCAAGGTTCATCTCTGCACTCCTCTACGGTAAACTGTCAGAGAATGCCTATATGGAATTAAGTCCGCCTTTATAATGTCAAGTATACAATGGTATTCTTCTTACAGTTTAAGGCTAGACTGATAGCCTTGAGAGACTATACCAGCTTCTCCTTGACGTGTAGGTGAGCTCACGGAGCTCGAACCGGGTGTGTTGCTAACACTGGCCCTAGCAAGAGCAGTGTTTCGCAGAATCTACCACCGGATCGGAAACGCGACCAACTGCGAAGATCCGGCGAGAAACTCAGTAGGCTGTGTCTATTGGTTAATTTGCTCGTCGAGCCCTTCGTCGCAAGCGACGGGTTCGACGAGGACGGTAACCGGTGGTTGTGGTACCTAAAAGCACCGTTAATGGATTGGAAGGATCCGTAATGACGTGTTTTGGGCGACGTAGACTGTTTACCATTCGGCCTACAGGATCGGGTATGTTATTCGATAAGCCGCGATTTGACTATGACCCCTAGCAATTTTGAAATTCTAATATTCCACACAATCTAGACATAATATTCTTCCTCTCTCGCTCCAATGAATCGGCGGTCCAATTCGCAGTATCCCGAGATATGAATAAGCCTGCCGGAATTAATAATGAAAACAATTGAACGAATGTGCTGCATTGTTTTCAGATTCGGCAGTCACGTGCGTGTGTTAGATAGGTAGCTGACGATTTATGCTTTACGAGGGCTAGACCCTATCACGTAGCACGGACCGTGCTTTAGGGCTGTCGCTTTATTGGCTCTAACGAAATATGGGGGCAAGAAAAATTCAAGCGTTGAATAAATTTGAAACAAAAAAAAAAACTGATCAGTAGTTTGCATGTGTGACTGAAATTTAAAGAAGGTAATTTCAAAGTTTTTAACTTAGGTACTTTTTAATATGAGGGTATTTTACGTATTGTTGTGATGGTCCCCTTCACTGCGGGGCCGATAGTCGTAAGTTCGATTCCCACATATGGCAAAACATTAGTGTGATAAGTAGTTTTTTTTTTGCTCTTTTTCTGAGTGCTTAATGTTTACTTCCAATTCCAGGTGTCTATAATAAAATATTTCTGCAGTGGGTATAATATATGTGTGAGTTTAGAGTTGTAGTGATTTTAATGCAGAATCTAGGCTTTTAGGAACATAACGGTACTGCAGGCTATTACTGGTGGTAGGACCTCTTCTAAGTTCGCTCGGGTAGGTACCACCACCCTGCCAGTTTCTGCCGTGAAGCAGTAATGCGTTTCGGTTTGAAGGGTGGGGCAGCCGTTGTAACTATACTTGAGACCTTTGAACTGACATCTCAAGATAGGCCCATAGACATTTACGTTGTAGATGTCTATGGGCCCCCGTAACCACTTAACACCAGGTGGGCTGTGAGCTCGTCCGCCTATCTAGGCAATAACAAAAAAAGTTTAAATAATGACTTCTTTTATTTGTCAAAAATTATATCTACATATTTTTTGTCTTAGTAGGTAAGTACACGGCTTGAAGAAGTTTACGTCCCCCGCGCCGCACGAGGTGATTAACCCGGTCCTCTTTTTTTTTGCAATATAATGCGCGTTGGAACATTAAACGTTTGTTACTTGCCGGGGGTGTCAGTTGAGGGATGGCGTTCGAGCCGAGGACCTGCGCAGTGTCATCGCTGCCAGGCCTTCGGACACGCCTCCAGCAACTGCCACCGAGCGGTCCGCTGCGTACGATGTGCGGATGAGCACATCGTGGCGGACTGCCCGAGGCCAAGGGAGGGACCCTTCACCTGTGCCAACTGCGGGAAGGGCCATGCCGCTGTTGACAAGCGGTGTGTGGTCTACCGCAGGAGGGCACGGATGATGGGGGTCACTATTCCTCCCCCCGTACCGCCAGCGACGCGTGCTGTTCAAGCCCCTACCCCCGCTCCACGTATCGCTCCACTCCCATCTCGGAAGGGCAAGGGCAAGGGAAAGACATCCCAAGCCCCTACTCTCCCTCCGGTTAACAGACAACCTGCTACTGTGGAGGCCAGCCCAACAGCGGCCACCCTAATGGCAGAGGCGAACCCACAGCGACAGGCTACAAAGCCGCGACCTGCCCCTCGTGTTAGCAATAAGGCAGTATTTAATTTGCAACCTGCCCTAACCAAAACCCAAAAAAAAAATAAAAAGAAAAAAATTAAGGCCAAAGAAAGGAAAAAAAAGGAAATGGAAGAAGCAGCTGCCCTTAGGGAAGGCCAAGTTGCGCCAATGAATGAGCCTCCGATAACGACTGAACCTCCATGCCCCTTGGAGACAACAGACATCGACCCGTCCCAGAACGTAAATATCACTCTGGGCGACCCACAGCCCCCACTACCACCCCGCCCGCAGAGAGAGCGGCGCAGTGGTCGACAGGACACGCAGCCTGCCGGCTTCGCTGCCTGGCTCCTCTCCCTGTGGGAGAAACTGTCCGAGGTGATCTCCGGAGTAATCCGAGAGATCGCCTCGGGAGCCAGTCCCTTCGGGGCCTTGCTCGCGGGGTTCTACCGGATGATTGCGCAGCTTAATGGCTAGCCAGGAGCTGCGCATCATCTATTGGAACCCCGACGGGATAGGGTCCCGGAGGTCGGAGCTGATCCGACTCGCCCAGGAGTATGACCCGCAGGTTATCCTCCTGGGTGAGACCAAGCTTAAACCTCGACAAGATTTTAGGATGCCCAACTACTTCGTGTACCGACGGGACGAACTGACCTCCAACGGGCGCCCGTTCAGGGGCACTGCGGCGCTCGTCAGGAGGGACGTGGTGCACGAGGAGCTTGAGCTACTGACCTTCGCCTCTACCAGAACGGTCGGGGTGAGGGTCCACGTACCGGGGGCCGAATTGCGGATTTATGCCGCGTATCGACCCCCGGGTCCTGATTTTGTCGAGGACGATATTAGACGGGCCTTGAACCATGATCGCCATCCGGCCTTGGTGGTCGGGGACCTCAATGCGAAACATGTCGCTTGGGGCTCCCGAATCATCACGGCGCCCGGAAGGCGATTGTACGAGGATGCCGAAAGGGGGGACTACTGCGTGGTCGGCCCCAACGAACCCACCCACGTTCCAACGTCGGCCCGGTACCAACCGGACGTCTTGGACGTGTGTGTTCACAAGGGGCTACGGTGCCCTCTAGCGATAGAGGCACTGTACGACCTGAGTACCCCTCACCTACCGATCTTGGTCACGGTGGGTTTGGGGCTCACTCGGGTCGCGACATCCCCTCTCAGGCCTAGGGTCGACTGGCAGTCCTTTACGGGACTGCTGGCCGACCAATCCTTGTTTCAAGACCCGTCTACCCCTGATGAGGTCGACACGGCGGCTTCCCGTCTCGTCGACACCATCAGGGGAGCCCTGGACCAAGCGACGACTCTGGTACCCAGCGGGGGGCCCAGAGCGGAACTCCCGGTGCACCTCAAGACGTTAATTCGTCGGAAGAGGGCACTGAGGAGGCTCTGGGCGACATCTAGGTGTCCCAGGATTAAGCGCGAGCTAAACCGACTTGAGGATGAGCTGGTGACTAAGATGCGGACTTACCGGGGTGACACCTGGGAGGGGAGACTGTCGGACGCGTCCGACGACCGTACGATGGCCCCCCTTCACCGCATCTGTCGCCGGCTCACAAACAAGCCTTCCCCCACTTGCCCCTTGGAGGACGAGGGGGGAAGACGGTGTTTTACACCGTTGGCTCGTGCTGAAGTCCTGGCCAACTCGCTGGAGCGGCAGTTCACTCCGAATGTCTCTGCACCCTCGATGGTTGCATTCCATCGGGAGGTGTCAGAGGGCGTAATCCAACTCCTCAAACCGGAATCGCCGGGAGTCGAGCTGGGAGGTGACGATCTAGTCACTCCCAGGGAGGTGCGCCTCCTCATCAAGCTGATGAAGAGGCGCAAAGCCCCCGGCGAGGACGGTATTCCCCCCCTCGCCCTAAAAAATCTCCCTCCTTCAATTGTGTCAGCCATGACACGATTGTTTAATTCCATTCTCCGGGTAGGACACTTCCCTGGAACTTGGAAACTGGGCAAGATCATCGTCTTGCCCAAACCCGGCAAGGACAGGAGAAAGCCCTCCAGTTACCGACCGATTACCTTGCTTTCGCACGTGGGCAAGTTGTTTGAGCGGCTGCTCCTGAGGAGAATATCGCCGTATATTCTCCTCAGGCCGGAGCAATTCGGCTTTAGAAGCGGCCACTCGACGACTCTGCAACTGACCCGTGTCCTGCATCACTTGGCGGACCGGCGAAACTCAGGCCAATACACGGTCGCGGTCCTTCTCGATATCGAGAAGGCCTTCGACCGTGTGTGGCACGAGGGGCTGGTCCACAAGCTGCGGGACGCGGGCCTACCGCACGCTCACGTGCGACTGCTCGGGTCGTATCTGGAGGGCAGAACCTTCTTTGTCGCGGTCGAGGGCGCACGGTCTTCCGTGCGTCCCATTACGGCCGGGGTTCCCCAGGGTAGTGTCCTATCACCTATCCTATACGCCCTCTACACTAATGACATCCCCACACTGGAGGGTCACCTTCGGGCGTGGGAGGAGGACGTGAAGCTGGCCTTGTTCGCTGACGACTCGGCCTACTTCTCGTCCTCTCCGTTCCCCTCTGCAGCCATTATGAGGATGCAGAGGCTTTTGGATTTACTGCCCCAGTGGCTGGACCGTTGGAGAGTCGCGGTCAATGTGGGAAAGACCGCGGCCTTACTCTACGGTCCGGTCCGTATCAGAGTCGTCCCAAAGAAACTCAGCCTCCGAGGTGTGAATGTCGAGTTCAGGACCACGGTCCGGTATCTCGGATGCGACATCGACCGCTCCTTGAGCATGGTCGCGCACGTCAACCGAGTCATCGGTCAGACTCGCGCGGCCAGGTTCTTGTTGCGGCCGGTGCTTGCGTCCGGGCTTCCGACCAGGACCAAACTCGCCATTTACAAGACATACGTCCGTTCCCGCCTCACATACGCTGCTGAGGCCTGGTATCACCTGTTGTCGCCGTCCCAGCGATCTAGGTTGCAGGCCCAGCAGAGTCTTTCCCTCCGCATTATCGTCAAGGCCGGGCAGTACGTCAGAAATGACGTTATTGCCCGGGACCTAGGTGTGGAGTCGCTCGTGGAGTTTGTGACTAGGCTCGCCCGTAATATGTACGAGCGAGCCGAAAATGGGCCCCATGAGCATCTCCACAACATAGCCCCGCTGCACGCCAGACCACCGGATGGTACGGCGTTGCCGCGGGAGCTATTGGTACCCCCGACGATCATTCGGAGTTAAAGCTCCTCGCCGGCTGTGAGGCCGGGGAGGACCTATGAGCGCCCCTCTCGGAGCTGAGTTTCATCAGTCTCTAGTCCCACGCCTCTTGCCCGTTTGGCGGGTCTCCCGTATGGGGACCGCGGCTGCACCCCGTAGGTGCAGCCTCATTTCCATTAGGGGCTTTGACCCTACCCCCCACCCCCTTTTGGGATGGGGTGTTCATACCCGCTACAGTCCTCCCTCCCATCAAAATTGTAACAATGGGGAGAGGGGGGGAGGACTCTAGCGAGGAGTGCGGCTTGCTCTCTCCCCCATGCTAGGTTAGATTAGGTTATGTTAGGTTAAGTTAGATTAGGTTTAGGTTTAGGTGTGACGGCGCGCGCTGCCCCGGCACTCCACGGAGTGCAGGAACGGCGCGCTGCTGTCACTTAGATGTAAGTTAGATTAAGTTAGGTTTAGTTTAGGTTAAGTAAAAAAAAAAAAAAAAAAAAAAAAAAAATAAAAAAAAAAAAAAAAAAAAAAAAAAACATGTTGGAGAGAAGCGGCCGCCCCCTGCTGACGACGAAGAAGTTAGAGAAGGAAGAAAGAAGAAAAAGCGATCCCACCCAACATCACAACTCCAAGCCTGCTTCACTCAGTCCTGCAGTGCACCACCCCTGCCTCGATAGGCGGGGAGTTACATGCCCGGGCAGAGGGGTTTCCCCGAGGCCCGCTCCGTGCCCCCGCAAGGGGGTACGACGACCCCGACTGCTAAACGTTTGCATTCTCGCTCACGACTCGGTCGTGCGCGGACGTGCTTTCCGATCCGTGGCCCGCTTGCGAGCTGCGTCTCTGAACTCACAGTTGTGCTCGACAGTGTAGTGACCGTGAATACATCGTGCTTACAATTCGGTAGTGCGGACGTTCCGATCCGTTGGTCGCTTGCGATTTGCGTCTCGGAAGTCCATTTTTGTGCGCTAAAGTATTGTAACCGCGAACCCACCTGTTACCAACTGTCTTTTTCAAGACAAAACCAATCGCTACGATCAGGCTTCCTGTGGCACTATCACAGGCTAGCGATTTCCTAACCCTTCCCAAAACAACAGTCTTTTTCAAGACTAGACTCCCGCTCGCGATTCTGCCTGCTGTAGCACTATACAGCCCGAGCGGGTTCCTTTCCTTTTCCCCGCCGATTGCCGTTTTCACGGCATAGGCATTCCCCCCCCCCTGCTCCTTGCTGTCCTGCAGCACAGGGGGGTTACCAATCCTATCCGGGGCCTCGCCTTTCGGCGAGTTCAACAAAAGTCCCGGGGCCGCCCCCCCCGGGCAAGAAGACCGAAGCATGGAAGACAATAGTGAAAGTGTTAGTGTCAGTGACAGTGATTTTGTCGGGTTCCTCCGGGAAAGGTACCCGACAATTAGGGCCGAGTATCTTAGGTATAGGGCCTCTCGTGGCAATCCCTCCCCCCCCGCGTCCGTCGCCGCGTTTCTCAACCGTGCCTCGGAGGCACGCCGCGCGCCCCCCGCCTCCGCGTTAAGTTCGAGCGCACGTTCCGACGATGCGGCTCACATAGCGCCTAACGCTACCCCCACCCCCGTGCCCGCGTCGTTTACGTCATCGCGCGCTTCGTCCGTCGCGACCTCGATCGTTTCGAGTTCAGGCTCCGATACCGAATCGGAGATGGATTTCGAATCCGCGTCAAGCCCTCAGCCTGGAACTTCGGATGGGTTCCAAACCGTAACGCGCGGTAAAAAGCGTACTCGCGCCGTGGAGTCCCGTAGCTCCACGACGAAGCAAACAAAATCCGCGACCGCCTCCCGCCCGCAGGTAGTCGTGACACCGGAGTCGGACTCCGCTCGCCGCGTAACCCCGCCGCCGCGTCCCAAGCCCGCGCCCGCTCCTAAAGTAGCTGCCCCGCCCCCGCTGATACTTCAAGAGAAGACAGCGTGGAATCGCGTATCCCAGGCCCTTCAGGCAAATAAAATTAACTACACCCATGCGCGTAACGTCGCGCACGCGATTCAGATTAAGGTCGCAACGCCGGGCGACCATAGGGCCCTCTCAGCATACCTCCGAAAGGAGAACATAGGTTTCCACACCTATGCTCTTCAGGAGGACCGCGAGCTCCGCGTAGTAATACGCGGAGTACCGAAAGAACTAGACATAGACTACGTTAAGGAGGACCTGATCGCTCAGGCACTCCCTATAGTTAGTGTGCATCGGATGCACAGTGGGCAGGGCAAGCAGCCCTACAACATGATACTCGTCGCGTTGGAGCCAACCCCGGAGGCAAAAAAGAAAATCTCATGCCTCTCGACAGTTTGCGGCCTATCCGGGGTCTCCATCGAAGCCCCCCATAAACGTGGCACTCCCGGGCAGTGCTACAGATGCCAGCTTTACGGCCACTCGGCTCGTAATTGCCACGCGCGCCCCCGCTGCGTTAAGTGCCTCGGCGACCACGCCACATTAGATTGCTCGCGTGTTAGGGAAACCGCGACCGAACCTCCAAGCTGTGTCCTATGCCTTAAGCAAGGGCACCCCGCGAACTACCGTGGATGTCCTAGGGCTCCGCGAAAACGTCCAACCCACCCGGCTCCGCGAACCGTCGGCCCAAAGACTTCGGCACCTTCAGTGCCGAAACCCGCCTTCGTGCCGGCTGCAGTTCCCACGGTCTCGGCGTGGAAAAAACCGCTGCCGTATACGAAGGCGGGAACGGAAACCGCACCCCCGCCCCCGCTCGTGACACGCCCCGCGCCCCAGCCCCTGCTCGCACCTCGCCCCGCGCCCGCGTTCCGTCCCCCGCAACCCTCTGCCGCCAACGACTTCGCGCTCGTGCGCGACTTCGTCACCGCGGTGAACTTCGACCGTCTGCGATCGTTCGCTGACGCTATCCGTAGGTCGGTAACCCCCGAACAGCGGCTCGCGGCCGCTTTCGATCACATGGACGTTTACGAGTCCGTGTCGCGTACGTTATAAAATCTTTACCGGTAATCAATGGCGCAAAAAGGTAAAGAAAAACCGTATTCCCTTACGTTAGCATTCTACAATGCTAACGGACTCGCGTGGCAACGCGATCAAATTTTCGAATTCCTCCGCGACAATCTTATAGATATCTTGTTAGTGCAGGAGACCTGTCTGAAGCCCTCGCGTCGCGACCCGAAAGTCGCGAACTACGTCATGGTTAGGAATGACAGACTCACCGCCTCGAAAGGCGGGACTGCCATTTACTATAGACGGGCCCTGCACGTTGTCCCTCTCGATACTCCCTCGCTCTTACATATCGAGGCGTCAGTGTGCCGCATCTCGCTGACGGGACACCAGCCGATCGTCATCGCATCCGTTTATCTCCCCCGGACAAGCCCCTCCTGAGCAGTGACATCGAGTCACTGTTCGGCATGGGAGACTCCGTCATCCTGGCAGGCGATTTAAATTGCCACCACACTAGGTGGAACTGCCATCGTACAAACGTTAACGGTAGGCGTCTCGACGCGTTTATAGACGACCTCACCTTTGAAATAGTCGGTCCCCCAACTCCAACATGTTATCCGTATAACATCGCGCTCCGTCCGAGCACTATAGACCTGGCATTGCTTAGGAACGTAACTCTGCGCTTGCGTTCCATCGAAGCAATGTCAGAGCTCGACTCAGACCACCGACCTGTCGTTATGCAGCTCGGTCGCCCTCACAACCCAGTCTCTGTTACGAGGACCATGGTGGATTGGAATAAGCTGGGCACGTGCCTAGCCGACGCCGCTCCGCCAATCCTCCCTTACGGCCCGGATTCGAATCCATCCCCCGAGGACACCGTCGAATCCATAAACATCATTACCGATCACATCTCTTCCGCGATCATTAGATCTTCTAAAGAAGTCGATGTGGAGGACAGCTTCCACCGCATCAGACTGTCCCCCGATCTTAGGAATCTCTTAAGAGTTAGGAACGCGGCAATCCGGGCCTACGATCGTCTTCCCACGCATTCAAACCGGATTCAGATGCGTCGTCTACAACGCGAAGTCCACTCCCGCTTAAGCGACGCGCGTAACGATAATTGGCATAGTTATTTAGAACAACTCGCGCCCTCCCACCAAGCATACTGGCGACTAGCTAGGACTCTCAAATCCGAAACTACCGCTACTATGCCTCCCCTCATACGCCCTTCAGGCCAACCACCGGCATTCGATGACGATGACAAGGCTGAGCTACTGGCCGATGCACTGCAAGAGCAGTGCACCACCAGCACTCAACACGCGGACCCCGAACACACCGAGTTAGTCGACAGGGAAGTCGAGTGCAGAGCTTCCCTGCCGCCCTCGGACGCGTTACCCCCCATTACCACTGACGAAGTTAGAGACGCGATCCACAACCTCCAACCTAGGAAGGCACCAGGCTCCGACGGCATCCACAACCGCGCGCTAAAATTTTTGCCAGTCCAACTGATAGCAATGTTGGCTACAATTTTAAATGCCGCTATGACGCACTGCATCTTTCCCGCGGTGTGGAAAGAAGCGGACGTTATCGGTATACATAAGCCGGGCAAACCGAGAAACGAAACTTCTAGTTACCGTCCGATTAGTCTCCTCTCGACGATAGGAAAAATTTACGAACGTCTCCTTAGGAAACGCCTCTGGGATTTTGTTACCGCGAACAAAATTCTCATAGACGAACAGTTCGGATTCCGCTCAAAACACTCGTGCGTACAACAAGTGCACCGCCTCACGGAGCACATTCTGATAGGACTAAATAGGCGTAAACAAATCCCGACCGGCGCCCTCTTCTTCGACATCGCGAAGGCGTTCGACAAAGTCTGGCACAACGGTTTAATTTACAAACTGTACAACATGGGAGTGCCAGACAGACTCGTGCTCATCATACGAGACTTCTTGTCGAACCGTTCGTTTCGATATCGAGTAGAGGGAACTCGTTCTCGTCCCCGTCAACTGACTGCCGGAGTCCCGCAAGGCTCCGCGCTCTCCCCGTTATTATTTAGTTTGTATATCAATGATATACCCCGGTCTCCGGAGACCCATCTAGCGCTCTTCGCCGATGACACGGCTATCTACTACTCGTGTAGGAAGATGTCGCTGCTTCATCGGCGACTCCAGATCGCAGTAGCCACCCCACGAAAAGCGCAGCGGTGCTCTTCAAAAGGGGTCGCCCTCCGAACATCACTTCGAGCATCCCACTCCGTAGTAGGCGCGCAAACACCTCCGCCGTTAGTCCCATCACTCTCTTTGGCCAGCCCATACCGTGGGTCTCGAAGGTCAAATATCTAGGCGTCACCCTCGACAGAGGGGTGACATTCCGTCCCCATATAAAAACGGTACGCGACCGCGCCGCGTTTATTCTAGGACGACTCTATCCAATGCTTTGTAGTCGAAGCAAACTGTCCCTCCGCAATAAGGTAACTCTCTACAAAACTTGTATACGCCCCGTCATGACGTATGCAAGCGTAGTGTTCGCTCACTCAGCCCGCACCCACTTGAAATCCCTTCAGGCTATTCAATCACGATTCTGCAGGATAGCCGTCGGAGCGCCATGGTTCCTTAGGAATGTGGATCTCCACGATGACCTGGAGCTCAACTCTCTTAGTAAGTATCTACAGTCGTCATCGCTGCGCCATTTTGAGAAGGCGGCACGACATGAGAACCCTCTCATCGTAGCCGCTGGAAATTACATACCCGACCCAGTAGACCGAATGGTAAACCGTCGACGTCGCCCAAAGCACGTCATTACGGATCCTCCTGATCCATTAACGGTGCTTTTAGGCACCACAAGCACCGGTCACCGTCCTCGTCGAACCCGTCGCTTGCGACGAAGGGCTCGACGAGCGAACTAACCCATAGACACAGCCCACTGAGTTTCTCGCCGGATCTTCTCAGTGGGTCGCGTTTCCGATCCGGTGGTAGATTCTGCGAAGCACTGCTCTTGCTAGGGTCAGTGTTAGCAACTCTCCGGTTGAGCCCCGCGAGTTCACCTACTAACGTTAGGGCGAAGCTGAAATAGCCTCTCAAGGCTATCAATCAGCATAGGTAGGAAAAAAAAAAAAAAAAAAAAAAAACGTTTGTACGCAACAATAAATCTTTTGTAGATGAAATTTTAAACTTTATTTTAGTTGCGATTAGGTTGTTTTTTTTTTGTAGTAGTACTAGTTCGAGTAACTGATCCGAACCGAATCGAACAAGCGTTGAGTTCGATAAGGTGAAACTAAACTGAGAATGACTTGCGTATTTGATGAGGGAATATAACAAACGTGCTCGCGTTATTAATGAACTCTAGGGACCTGTATTATTTCGAATATCTGAGCTATTGATGATTGTTGAGTACATTGCGGGCTGAGTACCAAGGGACGAACGTTGCGAAAAATGAAGCAAGAGTTGTTGAATGCTAATAACTTAAATATTGGCTGGTTTTTTTTTAAATCAAACCTTCATTTAACAGCAGTGGAACTAACATTTTATCTTTAGCTTCTCGTACGATTTAATGATTAAAATGTGGCTTTTGTGGTCTTATATTAATTAAGTATAGTAGGTGTCAATGTTTAATTAACTCATCAATAATAAATTTGTTGAAGGCAAAAATATTCTATGTAAATACTTTTCAACATTTCACAATCTCAACATTTAATTAACCTTGATGTGTATGTAGAATTTTATTTTTTTCTGATAGTTGCTTTCGGTATATTTATTATTTTAATGTATAGATATGTCAACTAGCACACGGCCCACTTGGTGTTAAATGGATACCGGAGCCTATGGTCATCACAACATGAATTCCATCGTCCATAAATTAACGATAACGTTCTTAAAACAAGGCTTGTGAGCAGCACTTAACGGTAGGCAGCGGCATGGCTCTGCCCTTGGCATTGCTGAGGTTCATGGGTGACGGTAACCACTCACCATCAGGTGGGCCGTATGCTCGTCTGTCTACAAGGGCAAAAAAAGTCTTGAGGTCTATCTCTCGATCATCGTGGGAATAATTTGTGAGTACATGACTACGTATTTGACTATAAAACTTAGTGTCTGCAAGATATCGATATAGTCACTTCGCAAGAACTAATACCCTAGGCGCTATATCATTTAAGCAATGATGACTTCAAAGGTCGTGAGACATCCATTATAACTATACATAATATTATATAATTGGGACTTCGAGTTTCGTAGTAGTTGGCTGAATCACATTGCCAACCGTTACAACTTGCCACATTACTGGTGGTAGGACCTCTTGAGAGTCCGCGCGCGTAGGTACCACCACCCTGCCTAATTCTGCCGTGAAGCAGTAATGCGTTTCGGTTTGAACGGTGGGGCAGCCGTTGTAACTATACTTGAGAACTTAGAACTTATATCTCAAGGTGGGTGGCAGATTTACGTTGTAGATGTCTATGGTCTCCAGTAACCACTTAACACCAGGTGGGCTGTGAGCTCGTCCAACCATCTAAGCAATAAAAAAAATAAAAAAACCGAAAAATAAACAAAAAGTGACACGAAAAAAAGTAATTCGATTCTTGCCAGCATATGCTCGATTTTCAATCAAGAAATTATCTGACTCGTCAAAACAACAAAACGTAATACACACATAACGACAGTGAATTGAGCAGAACGAAATAAGTCCGAATCCGTATCAGTAAGGCGAGCACGTACTTAATTCGCACCCCACTTCAGATGAAGACAGAAGCACAGAGTGTAGTCAAACTTATCGCGTACCTAGTCCGTGTGAGACTCGATTCGATGCTAATATCACTTCATATTAGATTTTAGAGTAGATTGAAATTCTAAGGCGAACGCAGATAACTGTCTCGCTCATGTTTCGAAGTAAATAACTCACCGAGCTAAGATCGTTCACAAGTCTTGTAGTTTTTATTGTAGATAAACCAGTAACCCTCAACTTTTATTTTTTGCGCCTTAAATTTAACGATTTCATTTTGGCGTCTCATAAATAAAAATAAAAATAAAACATAAGTTTAAAAGTTAAGAAAACTTTTGCTTGTTTATTAAATACCGTGTAAAGTAATTTAATAATATTTTTTTAATGAAAACAAAAAAAATGTGCAATTGTAACTTGGTACACGTAAACTATTTTCGCGTTCGCGAGACGATCTGTCTATTTTCTCACTCTCGCTCGTTCTAAATTGTATCTTTTCTCTCTAGTCGTAACGAGTCTGTCGAGAGTAAAATTTTACTCTTAACGCCCTTACGTTTCACTTCCAAAAATTCCCGGACGTGAAGTTTTAGGGGCGCACGGACGTACCGCGTCATCTTTGTTTGAAAATAACTGGGCGTTCTTGCTTAAAGTATAATATTACTAGGTCCTACCTATTAACAGAAAGATCTATGTGAAAAGTTAACTATCATTTCACGCTCGCGAATTATGGTCGTATCGTAATATGCTCAGGCGACTTTAAGCAAGGCTTTGTCAATTCCCAATCTTTTTTTGTGCAATATGTATGTACTGTTCATAATTTTTCTTTTCTACTTCAAGTGCTTGACCATAATCATCACAGACCCAATTAGAAAAAACGTATTTCTGGTTTTAAATTTTTATGGCATATATAAAATTTTAAGGCAGTGATAGAAATCACAACTCATCTAATGCTTAGTGGTTACCAAGGTCCGTAGAAATTACAAATACATTGATTACAAAGACTGTCGTAAAGTGCGGGCTCGTGCGGACCCACAATACCTCCTACACCAAGAAATAGAGAGTTACTAATACAGAAGATTGGTGTTTATCGAACACCTGGGGATCTTCGTGTCCTAAAGATAAATCCAAGACAAATCTTATAATACTGTCAGTTCTTTTGAACACCCTCATTTAAGGGCTTCGCAAAGATTTTCGTATTTGGTATGTTCACGATATTTCGGTGCTATTGGAAGCGCCATGGTAGACTGAAGACTGCGGGTAGGATGTTAGGAGCGGATAAATCTGTCTACCCTCTTTTTAGTATTTTTTTAGTTTTTAATGCTTAGAGGAGTGGACGAATTCTATGCCCACACGTGTTAAGTGGTTACCGGAGACCTCAGACACCAACCAGTTCGATTTCGCCTTCACCTTGAGACATAAATTGTAAGTCTCAGCTTAATAGTAAACGACTGCTGTAACCTTCATACCCTTGACTGATTCACGGAAGAAACAGACACGGCGATGTACCCACTTGTCCGGACTCCCAATGCCACATCAGTAAAATTCTTAAAATTGGTTGAGTAGATTCGAGGAAGTTTCGAGGCGACGCAGAATACGGATTCTACCCTAACTGTTCCAATTCTGCATATACCAGTGCATAGCTTGGCGTAATCAGATTATCGGCTTGCACATTCTGATTTGCATCAGTAACAGCGTTAAGAGCGCTTTCAGTATACTTTCGTGCATGTAGCGTGTATTGGCAACGACATGGACTTTTATTGGAATGCACCGATTATTTGGCCACCGCGAGCGATTTTTCTATCAAAAACATTTAAAAATTCTCTACGCAATATATAATAAATAAAATTGAAGTGTCTGTTTTTCTGTCGTTACACCACGTTACGTAAACCGTACGTGTGATAAAAAAAAAACATTTTTCAAACTCTGCTGTTTGTTCTGATTTTTTTTTGTGTATTTTGATGAGACTTTTATCATTTTATTTTAAAAAACTTTAACTTACTTTGAGATTTAAGTTACACCACATCATCATCCGAAGCACATTCAGCAAAAATTTACTTACTGTGAGCTAATTGTTTCTCTACATATAGTGAAGTTTCACAGTCTGGTACTGATTGACATAAATCCAAGAAGTTTTCTTTGAATTCTTTCTTCCATTCAGTAACAACTATAGAAACTAAATCGGTGTTCATAGAAACTTTTTAATTTCCTCAACAAGATATAAGGCCACATTAATTTTTTTTTACTGGTGGCCCAGAGGTCTTTCCAGTTTCTCAAGGAAAGATGGGCGAGTACGGTTTCAGCCAGGAGGGGTGGAATTTGCTAACAGCTGCCCGAGCGCCTCATAATAGCTCAAGGGCAGCTGCTTCGCGAATGAATCTACTACCGGATCGGAATCGCGACCCGCTGAGAAGATCCGGCGAGAAACTCAGCGAGCTGATGTTTGGATTGCACGTCGAACTCTTTGCCGAGTTCGGCGAGTACAGTTACCAAGGTCCCTAAGTCTGTTCCTGCTTCTAGAGCTAGAGCTGCAAGCGTCTAATAATAATGTCAAAGGATTGGAAAGGTCCGTAAGGACACGTTGAGATTCTATTCTAATTGATTAATGTCGTAAATTAATCAATTTGACTTCATTTCGCTCCATACAATATTTCAATAAAGACATTAAACAAAAAATTAGGTCGTACGGTGTTGATACCTTCGCCTTTGCAGTTGGAAAAATGAAACTACAACTACTAGAGACCGAAAAGAAAAAACCCGTTCAATTTTCAAACACCAAATACGAAGCAGAAGCCGTTAAAGCGAGTCCCGAAAGCGACCCGTCTTGTCCCCCTTCTAAACTCATTAAACAAACGTGCGACTAATGTCTTCCAATGAGTGTTCTGGATGCTCGTTCGAAGCTGACAGCCGCTGTTTGAATTCGTTCCGGTTTTTACTATAATTAGCATTAGTAATAGCGGTCGTTGAGAAATTTAACCCTAATACCGTGCGGTATTTACAGATGGAGGCTTAATTCTGAGTTGCACGTCTGGCCCATCTTTCATAGCAGACAGCTTGGTATGAATGCTGTGCGTCAGAAATAGGATAGGTTACTGGTGGTAGGAGCTCTTGTGAGTCCGCACGGGTAGGTACCAACGCCCCGCCTATTTCTGCCGTGAAGCAGTAATGCGTTTCGGTTTGAAGGGTGGGGCAGCCGTTGTAACTATACTGCGACCTTAGAACTTATATCTCAAGGTGTGTGGCGCATTTACGTTGTAGGTGTCTATGGGTTCGAGGAACCACTTAACACCAGGTGGGCTGTGAGCTCGTCCACATATCTAGGCAATAAAAAATAAAAAAAGGTTGTGGTTCATGAGTTAATAGGTGCGTGCCAACACCGATCTATATATGAGTATTTAAAAGTTGATGTAGTATGTTCCCTGTAGATACCGAAACGACCGGACCAATGTCGATGAAATTATCAGGGAATCTTCAAATTTATCTAACCGATGGTCCTATGAAATTTGGCAACGATCGGGAAAAAAAAGCCAAACCCAAATATTTAGTAATTAATAAATTTTCGATTTTATCATATGGTATTTATTATTCTTTACATCGCGGCAGTCACCCCTCTGAATATAAAATCAAGTACGTATTTGCTAAGAAACAAAGCATTATACTATTTAATATTTACTTTAGTTTTCCTGTTAGTAAATAAAGTCGATTGTGTTCATGAGCACTCATTGTTGACGGCCTACCAACGATCTGCGATCTCTTCACTCGAACACTACTTATGAATAAATATTTAACAGTCCCGAGATCAATTACACACAGAGTACTAAGTATCTTTCCTAAACATACTGACTTCAGCCGTGAACCTGGACTTCGTATTATAAGTAGTTAGGATGATTGAACAATCACCATAAATTGAGGCTTAATCTTTCGTCTCAAGGCAATTTCATCAACTTATTAAACTGATTAGAAATATCTGACGACATTGTCATTATGTATCTTCGCTATTTATAATTGCAACCCAAAAAAGCCTTGTTTGAATCATAAAAAAGTAATAAAAAAGATGTGTGGTGTCGTGGGACACCGAATATTAATTTAAGGTCGACTTTTAAGAACGACTTTCTTTATTATAAAAATATTAATTTGAAGTTCTATTCGAGGTATAAAGAAAATAAAACTGGAGGCTTCGCAACAACCCACAGTAACGTGCGAGCTTATTCTGGTACACTTCATTCATGGTTGTTTGCGCAAGAGTTAGTGTATTCCGCAAACGAACGCACTGAGATCGTGGTCAATAAATGATAAAAAAATATGCTATTTTTAGTTAAGTCGTACAGTCTGCATTACTAATTGTACGTTATTACAAAGTTAAGTCGTATACTGTGTGTATTAATAATAAAAATCTTACGTTACGGACGTTTTTTCCCGGTTAGAGTACCCTTCCGCATCGTCCCATAAGGAATTTCGTTCTAAAAATATTACTTTTCAAATGTAAAAAATTGGAATTAAAACAAAATTAAATTAAAGTGAATAATGTTTAGGTATATTATTATTATTAGGTACATTATTATATTGAACATTACAATCCAAGACTCATCACTCTCGTCCCTTAACCCTTGACATTTGAGTGGCTAATAAAAAGCGTACACTCAACCGAGATTTGAATATGCATTAAGGGTATTTTGTTTGAGACCCTTTCTGAAGGTCGATGGGTTCTGAGAGGGCCCATTAGAACGAGTGTTATTGTAACGCCTACTATCGTAGGTCTTTCTCGTACTCATCGCATTTTTTAATTTTAATGTTACAGCTTTCATCAGTGCTTATTCTGAAGCGTTTTTTTTTTGAGGGGTAGTAGAAATCATTAAATCTGCGTTTTTACGATAGGGAAAACTTTTACCCGCATTCAAACTTAATCTATAGGATGGACCGATTATGAATGATTGATGATTTGAAGAATCAGCTTCTCAGTCCGGAGACATAGAATTTCTGAGGCTACACGATAGCAGCTGCCACTGCATAACCCTGTCTAGAAAATCTGACAACAACGTTGGCTGCACCACTCTTCGAACCAAAATCCATTACTGTGACACGGAAAAATAGGCACGGTGGTGATACCTACCCCCTGTGCGCTCAAATGACGCTCAACTAGAGCATTATTGGCGCGAGAACAAATTTAATCTATAAGTCTCAACTGTAGAAGTTATTTTTGCTTGCAGAGTATTCAAAGCGTTACCGTGTTAATACAAAAAGCATTTGCTTTCAACAGTTTGTGGTGTTAAGCCGGCCTCAGTTCCCGTATTAGCGAATTTTATATCAAGTTGCGCCCCCATTCTCATTTTCCATGCAAATCCTTTGAGTTCCAACTAGGTTCGAATTCGAATGGGTTTTGGCGGACGTCAAATGTGTTTTCAGTCTCTTTGCTGTTCAATTAAATCGTTTTTTTTACCATTACCACACCCATTATATCAGTCTAGCTTAGTAAAACTATCACTTGAAGTAGATTTATGATCAATTTTGGTTTGAATTTGTTATGAGCCATGTCGTTGATGTTATACAAATTTTATCTGTATTCAATTATTTTTGTTAGCTACCCACATGGTTGGTACCAAAAAGATCACAAAGCTAATTCCACCAACTGCGTTCAGACATGAGATCGATGTAGTACGCATATTTAAAAACTGCTGTCCAACCTTGCTCCATGGTAGTATTTTTTTTTATTGCCCTTGTAGGCAGACGAGCACACGGCCCACCTTATGGTGAGTGGCTACTGTCGCCCATGGACTTCAGCAATGCCAGGGGCAGAGCCAAGCCAATGCCTACCGCTTAATACTCTCCACAAGCCTCGTTTCAAGAAGGACATGTCATAGCGCTCGGGAAACACCGTGGAGGGGAGCTCATTCCATAGGTCATTCCATAGTAGTAGACAGGACGACGGTACCTACCTGAGTAGTCTCACAATAGACCTCACCATCTCTAGTCTCAAGATGTATGACAACATATTGTAATATACACACATCTTAGAGGTATACAAAAGGTTCCAAAACAAAACAAAGAAAAAAACATTTTTGGTATCTTCCAGAGCCTCGGGTACACTTATGTACTTCCCTTTATTTTTATTTCTCATCGATTTTGATATCTCAATACCGTAGAGTTAGGTAGGGCTCCGTTTTACGCGAGGGACCCCCCGAGAAGAGGGTAGACTGAAATTACAACGGCCGTTTATCTGTTATGACCCATGCAATCTGGCGAGCATAGAGTTTATGTACGTAATCTATGGGCTTGCCTTCTAGGGGGACAAGGTGGAATGTCTTTGATAAAACTTTGGTATATTGTTTAATATTTTTTGTTGTTATTAGCATTAACAATTTTAGTGTTTGCGTGAGTATCTTCATAGGCATCCCAATGTTAATACTGATGAGGTTTGCTACAACTAACATTGCGAAAACTCCGATATCATCCAACCATCTAGTGCAATGCGAGTTTTTAAATGGGCAGTGTCTTAGTTATGCCCTGGACTAGCGCTTCTAACAATTTTCTAGCAAATACGGCCGTATAATGACCCGCAGCTAGGCTATTTGTCGTTACAGAAAAATCAGATGATCTTTGGAACGATACAATATTATTGTTAGACCAGCTTTTGTCAAAGTGGACGATAACGCCCCCTTGTGGGCGCTGCAGGCTTAAAGGGGGGCGTTAAGAGACCCAGAAAAAAATTGGGGCGTTGTGTAGAGCCTTGGAAAGCGATTTGTAATTTCATCTAGGAGGACTCTTAGACCCCGACTAAGCTCTCGCTATAGTGGTTTCTAGGTGAAAAAATTGGGGGAAAAAATGGAAAAAATAATTTATTCTCAAAGTGGGCAGTATACAAAATAAGTTTGGGAGCCCCTGTGTTAGACGATTGCAATTCTATAATCAAAACTGAAATGAGTTGCAAAGGATTTTCGTGGACACGACAAACGTCTGTAATCACGCAAACCGTATTGTTCGGAACGACAGAAATTATATAAAGAGAATAAAAAACGCGAGATTAAAATGTTGAAATGTATACATTAATACGTGAAGCAAAAACTTGTATCCCTTTTTATGAAAATTGCGCGGACGGAGGAGTATGAAATTTTCCACACTTATAGAGAATATAGAGAAGAAGTGCACAATGCTAATATTTTTTTAAATAATGCATAAAAGATACATTAAATCAATAAAGAAAACATTACACACACTACATACCATGTATTCGACGCACACACGCATGCATACTATTTATTGTCAAACTTTTGTTCTTGACGTCTGTGGTCAAATTGAGAATAGATTAAATATTGTTTGTCTTTATTAATATTTTTTTATAGTGTAGCCTTGGCGAAATTTGTGATTATAGAAGTATAAATTACAATCATAGTAGTGTACAAACTTACAATTCCAATTAATTATAGTCGAGTTTCGACTACTGCGGGACCTCTAGTTGTTTTAATTATGTCTAAAATGCTGAAAATAAAAGAAAATACACACCCAACAAAATAATGAAATCCATCAGTGCTCTAAATATACTATGAGCGATACGAAATTACCATTTGTGCATCGGCGCGGCGCTCCACGTGAAAGCATTCGACTGAACTGTACATCTATTTGAATAATTCTATTTCGTTTATATGATGAGATAGCGTTTAGGTTAGAGATCCAGATGGTACAATTTACTATAGCGGGTTCGAGCTACGGTTCTTCCTTGGCAACGTCAAACTCTTATGTGAAATTGGTTGTTTGGAATGTGTTTTTATTAAATACTAGCTGACCAGGCAGACTTCGTAATGCCTCAATCGATAAATAAAATACCTAAACTTTTGTATAAAATAAACTTAAAACAAACAAAAGGAATCCATCCGACGGAGGACACATCAAAGGAAAAACAAAATTGTTCTTTTTATTAAATGACGACCATTTTCATATTTATCTAACCTTTTAAGCCTTCTCTGGACTTCCACAAATAATTCAAGACCAAAATTAGCCAAATCGGTCTAGCCGTTCTCGAGTTTTAGCGAGACTAACGAACAGCAATTCAATTTTATATATATAGATAATATATATTATTTTATTTAATATAATATATAATATTTTATTATATTATATGATACTAGCGGACCCAACAGACATTGTCCTGCAAAAATTCAGTCAAGTTGATCCAGCCGTTTAAGGGGAGTTCAGTGACAAACACATGCACGGAAGATATGCTTAAAATACCTTACTTAGTAGTAGCCAGTTGAAGACAGTGGTATTAGTGTTCCGAGAGTACAATCTAGAGAAAAAATAATTGACTGTTTATAAAGTCGACTTACAGACGATAGTTTTACGTGATAACAAAACATTGATAAAAAAAAAATTATACTTTTATGGATTTAATTGAATTATTATCACTGAATTATCATTATTGTCATACAAAAATGGAGTTCATTGAAAATTACAATTTTTTCGATAAATTAACGCTTGAGCAAATCGTGCCTCCCTATCGTTCCGCGCTCTCGCTTGCACGTTCAGGCTCAGGTGGAATGTGACACTTTTTCGTGCGTGCAGCCGGTGTTCATCGATTTATAAGACAAAAAGTTATGTAACAATCGTACAGGAAAAATCTGGTGTCGATCATTTTCCAACTAAATAAAACCTAACCTTAATTAATATGATCAAATGTAATCAAGTTTTCTTTTTCTCTAATAAGTGTAATTTTAAAATTTTTGTTATTTAGTGAAAATGTACATACTATTCTGGGTTTCATATTTCTTAAAATTATTATTGACTTATTCTTATTTTTCTAATTTCAAAATGTTGTCAACTATTGCACTATCGGTTGCAACTGTAATTGAGGTGACATCTGTCATATTATTATAATTCTTGCCAATTTGTCAATGTTTTATATTGACAATCACTTTGCTGGTGCAATCAATGTAATTATTTATATCAAAATACAGTCTAATGAAAATTCGAATACATATAGGCAAAATGAAAATATACTAATTTACAGATATACAAGAAGTGAACATTTTGATTGGCGCGATGGTACAGTGTTTAGCACTCCAGACCGCTATCCAATCGAAATGAGAATAGAGTCTGATTTGTTTTGATTTGTCTGTTATTGATTTTCAAGGTAGGTGGCGGCATTTACGTGAGCTCGTCCACACACCTAAGCAATAAAAAATTAAAAATGACTGTGTACGAAGAGCAAAATTCACACAGAGTATAGCTCACACTGTTTTATCACCTCAAATTGTCCCATACGTTCTCAAACTACGCGACATGAGCACGTGTAGCATCTGCTTGTCTTGTCTTATTGAATTCGCAATCCAATATTGATTCTTGATGGTAAATACTACTAGACAAATTAATGTCTTATTAAACTTATAGTTTGGTGACGTGTCTGAGAAATTGTCAAATGTTAGTTAGTTATTGCTCATCGATTTTTTCTTCTTCTGAATCGGTCGTTTCATTGCTGAAGGTCGTGTCTAGTTTGAAATAATGACCACTCGATGCACTATACTTTCCTACGTCTACTTGTCCTCGGTGGTCTGTATAGCTCCGTCGATTTAATAACGTTTATTTTAATTCCAATTCATCCTAACATATACAGGGTGTCCCAGAAAGAATGGATAATCCTGAAACACCTCATAGTAGAACTATTGGGGATACAAAATAAAAAATGAATACTTGTGGTAGGAACTCTTGTGAGTTCGCACGGATAGGTACCACCATCCTGCCTATTTCTGGCATGCAGCAGTAATTCGTTTCGGTTTGAAGGGTGGGGCAGCCGTTGTAATTATACTGAGACCTTAGAACTTATATCTCAAGGTAGGTGGCGGCATTTACATTGAAGTTGTCATAGCAATAAAAATAAATAAAATTCTACCTATTTCTGCCACGAAGCATTAATGCATTCCAGTTTAAGGGCAGCCGTGTTGTGAAGTGTGACTTAGAAAGCATGTTACAAGATGGTCCGTTTACCCATTTAAGCAATAAAAAAATCAAATTCGAAATATATTACCACCGCACATATTATATTACCATATACATACATATAGGATTGGTAAGAACTGAACGTATGAGAAGAGCGTGGAAAAGTGCGTTAAGATGTAAGTAAAAGAAAGTAGAAGGAAGGGAAAAGAGAATGACTAAGAAAAGTAAGATGGCGAAGACGGTTGAATGAGTAAGGCGTAAAAAAAGAGTCAGTTAATTTCTAATTATTATAACAGAGAAGATTTTGGAAGAGCACAACAAAAGTGCAATTGTTGAATAGTTTTATTTTATGCACTACGATCCCAATTCTACTTACTTAACGACGCTTGAAAGGCAAACGTGACTAAGCGACAATGCGTGAACTTTACAATAGACTAATTTAAAATTGAAATACCTGAAAAAATATCTATTTTAACGAATCTAGCTGTAGGATTGAAATGATTTGAATAGACCTAGAAATTCCCCACCGAATGCAGTTCCGCCTTGTCGTGGCGGTGGGGCTTAAGCGTGCGTCCCTAAAATCGCGTGCAGAGGAATCTGTGTGGGACGCCGCGACAAAGAGAACTGCACCCAGCTCTCCTCGGCCGCCTCTGCATTCTGCGGGGGCTACCTTAAGAGAGAGCGAGGGACCCTCTCCACGCCCTTTGCACTGGCAAAGGGTGCCATTCTGGGGATGAGGGATTGGCTCTCGGGAGCCTGATGAGCCAGCGGCACTTTTGTGTCTTCCGGCTGCGGGTTGCCATGTCCCCGGCTTCGGCTACAGGGGAAAGCCTTCCAGATATGGGAGGTACCGGTTCGCCGGCGTGGCTCCGCACCGCGTTGTGGGCGATGGACAGGCTTCGGCCACCGTCGGCCAAACCGTAAACCCCAGTCATGGGGAACGGGGGCTTCTGCCTTTACTGGTCGAAGCCGCGAGGATGCAAACCTCTTCAAAAATGCCCCAATCCCAAGCTCGACACCCGGCGATGGGATGTATGGCTGGAGGGTTTCCAGTCCCGAGGGTGTCGTAGATCCCAGGGGACCAAACCCCTGGTTAATAAAAAAGGAATTCATAGACATGATGGACAATTGTGCAAAGTTAGTACCCCAGGAGGGTACCGCCCGCGAGTCGGGTGGAGAATCCCTCCGTGCTTCCACCTCAGTGGAAGCACGCTGCCCCACGTATTCTGGGGGGGGCAACAATTATCAGGATGAAGGAGGCTGTGCGACGGGCAGCGGAATTCCCGTCGAACCGAGGTGCTCCCCGATCGCCGGCTCGATGCGCTCTGCGCTCGCCAGCGACTCGGGTGCAATCAACCCCACCAGACCATCGGTGGGGAAAAAGAGGGGGCGAAGAAAAACACCATTGCCAACTTCCAATGACGGCAGCGCGTCATCCTCCGGCACTGAGGTGCCGGAAAAGACGATGGCCATCGAGGAGGTGACTCCGGTGGTTTCGGGGTCTGCTGCTGCGTCGGAAGACGCGATGCCTGCTCCCCAGTGGGCACCAGTAAGGAGGAGGGGCGCGGTGTCACCGGCGACGTCGGTGGAGTCGATGTCGACGTCGGCTGCGTCCCTGGCTAGCGGGGACGAGACGTTCCGGGACCTCGACCTTGCGCTTGTTAATTTAGGTAAGCTGCTGTCGACTGTGGCTGCCAAGGGCGCCGAGCCAGGCAGCAGTTACCGGAAAAGGCTCCGGGAGGCAGCCGCTATGGTTAAAACGAGGCTGATCCCCACCATGTCCAAGCTCCATGACTTGGTAGCGAGCCGAGAGGTGGAGAGCAAAGGTCACGTCTCTCAGTTTGACTCCAGAGAGAGTCGCATCCCGGGAGACACCCCGGCCTTGCGGGGAGGGACTCCCCTGTTGTCGAGGCCCGCGCTGGCACGCGCTGGGCCCCCCGCGGGGGCGATGGATACTACTGTGCACTTGCGGTCCGCGATGAGTGTGGTGGCACCCATGCCAGAGCCCACCTCCGAGGCCCCTGTTCCGCTGGCGCTTACTCCTGCGATCCCTCGCCCTCCACGAAGGGTTGAGCTAAGGCCTGCGCCACCTCCGCGGATATCGGCCGCCCCTGCATCTGCACGTAGAGGAAAGATAAACCCTACGCCAGCGCGGGCTGAGGACATCCGTTCGCCACTGGCGAGGATGGTGGATGAGTGGCCAGCGCTACCGCGGCCCAGGCCTGCAGAGCCGCCTCTTTCGCCCTCGCGTGCTGCGAGGTCACAGAGGCCATACAACATGGCTGCTGGGACGGAAGAAGTAGACCACTCCCTCCCAAGCAGAGAGGAAATGGTGGCCTGCATTTCGCGGGCGGTGGCGGTTGAGGTTGGCAAGCACTTTGCCAGCCTCGAGAAGATACGCCGCTCCTCCATTGGCTCCGGGGACTGTGTCCCGGTGCCAACAAACGCCGCCGTCCCGCGGGGCCAGGCCGCCCGGCCGACCTCCACCCCCATCCCATCCACAAGGTTGGCACGACGTGGAGGCCGCAATGAAAATAACAGGGGTACGGGTGCCCAGAATCCTGCCCTGAAATCCCAGCCCCGTCCCCTTCCTCCTCCCCCGTCAAGCATGGACGAGGGCTGGACGGAAGTGGTGAAGCGGGGCAAGAAAGGTAGGCAAAAGACAGAGGCTCCGGCAGCTCCCAGAGGGGATCGAGCGCTGACCGCTGCAGCCCGAAGCACAGAGCTGGTGGCCGTGGCTGCTCCTCGCGAGGGTCGAGCACCGGCCACCAACAAGAAGCAGAACGCCAAGAAGAAGAAGACGCGCGCAGCGCGGTCGGCTGCCGTCGCTCCGCGTGGCGCTGCCGGAGAATGAGGTGCGCGTGCACAGGCCGGTGAGGATGGCCGAGATCAGGATCACCGGCCTGGACGACTGTGCCACCAAGGAGGAGGTGGCAGCTGCGATAGCCGCCCAAGGTGGATGTGCCTTGGAGAGCGTGACCGTGGGCGAACTTCGCTCAAGGTACTCCGGAGCTAGGTCAGCGTGGGCGCGCTGCCCTGTGGAGGCAGCCACTTCCTTGGCCACTCCTCCGCCGGGAAGGTCAATGGGGGATCCGGGGAGACTGCGCATGGGCTGGATAGCGGCCCACGTGCGTCTCCAAGAACCACGTGCCTGGCGATGCCTCCGGTGCTTTAGCACCGGGCACGGCCTCGCTAAGTGCACCAGCTTAGTTGACCGCAGCGGTCTATGTTTCCGCTGCGGCCAACCGGGTCATAAAGCGGCGTCCTGCACGGCCGCCCCGCACTGCGCTCTGTGCGCTGCGGCCGGGCGTAGGGCAAACCACCGGGCGGGAGGCAAGGCTTGCTTCCCGTCCAGTGTTAATACTGAACGCAACCGGCGCCGAAAATCAAGGCGCCGGCAGAAGAGAAGGTTGGCCAGAGGAGCACTGGCCAATGTTGCAATCCCCACTGCGGCGCCGGTGCCGGAGGGTGGGGGCAGCGGTGAAGAGGAGGGGGCGATGGATGTGGTTCAACAGTAATGGACCGCACCTATCGCTTCCTCCAAGGAAACCTGAACCACTCCGCCAGAGCTCAGGACATGCTGTCTCAGAGCATGGCGGAGTGGTCCATAGACGTGGCTGTGGTCGCCGAGCCGTACTTCGTTCCCCCGGCAAATGATTGCTGGTTCGGGGACGATAGCGGCCTGGCGGCCATAGTCATAAGAAGAGACGCGACGATCCCCCCTTGGCGATGGTGACCAAGGGCCAAGGGTTCGTCGCGGTACAGCTGGAAGGGACCGTCGTGATCGGGGCGTACTTCTCTCCGAATAGGCCTACTGTCGAGTTCGGGCATTTCCTGGGCGGGATCGGGGCGATTGCTCGCCGCCTCGCTCCTCGTCCAGTGATTCTTGCGGGGGACCTCAACGCGAAGTCTGTCGCATGGGGCTCCCCCCGCTCGGACGCTCGTGGTAGGCTGTTGGAGAGGTGGGCGAACGTGACCGGCCTCTATTTGTTGAATAGAGGGTCGGTTGCGACGTGCGTGCGGTGGCAGGGCGAGTCTATTGTGGACGTTACGTTCGCAAGCCCGGCCATCGCACGTCGTATCCGCGACTGGAGAGTTTTGGAGGGGGCGGAGACACTGTCAGATCACCGATATATTCGGTTTGATCTCTCCGCCCGCTCCGCAGTCGCGGACGTCCACGGGGACCACCCCCGTGGTGCGTCCCGGTCATTCCCCAAGTGGGCACTGAAGCGCCTGAATAAGGAGCTCCTGATGGAAGCCTCTACGGTGGCGGCGTGGGCGCCCATGCGTTCACACCCAGTTGAGGTCGAGGACGAAGCGGGGTGGTTCCGGGACACGATGCGTCGCACCTGTGACGTGTCGATGCCCCGGATTAGCCCTCGACCTCCCAATCGCCAAGTGTACTGGTGGTCGCCCGAAATCGCGCAACTCCGCGTGGAGTGCGTTCGGGCGAGGCGCCAGTGCGCGAGGCATCGCCGCCGTCGCCTGCCGCGGCGCAACGATCCGGTGGCGTTCGCGGTGGTAGAGGCCCAGCTGTACGGCGCATTTCGCGTCGCACAGAGGGCGTTGCAGCTGGCCATCAGAAGAGCCAAGGACCAACACATGGAGAGTCTCCTGGAGACGCTGGATGAGGATCCGTGGGGGCGACCCTATCACATGGTGCGCAATAAAATGCGCCCATGGGCCCCCCCAATCACGGAGCGTCTCCAGCCTCAGCAGCTGCGGGACATCGTCTCGGCACTGTTCCCGCAGGAGCAGGGGGGATTTGTCGCTCCCGCTATGGGCGCGCCGCCGGAGTACGACGGCGTCGCCCCTGCTGAGGTGCCCCATATAACAGGGGCGGAGCTCCGTGTGGCAGTACGCAAAATGTGCGCAAAGGACACTGCACCTGGCCCGGACGGCATCCATGGCCGGGTTTGGGCCTTGGCTCTTGGTGCCCTAGGGGACCGACTCTTGAGGCTTTATAACTCCTGCCTCGAGTCGGGACGGTTTCCTTCATCGTGGAGGACGGGCAGACTTGTGCTGTTGAGAAAGGAGGGGCGCCCGGCGGATACTGCCGCCGGGTACCGTCCCATCGTGTTGTTGGATGAGGTGGGCAAACTGCTGGAACGCATTCTGGCAGCCCGCATCATCCATCATCTGATCGGGGTGGGACCCGATCTGTCGGCGGAGCAGTATGGCTTCCGAGAGGGCCGCTCAACGGTGGACGCGATCCTTCGCGTGCGGGCCCTCTCGGAGGAGGCCGTCTGTGGGGGTGGGGTGGCCTTGGCGGTGTCGCTCGACATCGCCAATGCGTTTAACACCCTGCCCTGGTCCGTGATAGGGGGGGCGCTGGAAAGACACGGAGTGCCCCTCTACCTTCGCCGGCTGGTCGGCTCCTACTTGGAGGACAGATCGGTCACGTGTACCGGACACGGTGGGGTCGTACATCGGTTCCCGGTCGTGCGCGGTGTTCCACAGGGGTCGGTACTCGGCCCTCTTTTGTGGAATATCGGGTATGACTGGGTGCTGAGGGGTGCCCTCCTCCCGGGCCTAAGCGTAATATGTTACGCAGACGACACGCTGGTCGTGGCCCGGGGAGGGAGCTTTGCTGAGTCTGCTCGTCTTGCCACCGCTGGGGTAGCGCATGTCGTCGGCAAAATCAGGAGATTGGGCCTCGACGTGGCGCTCAGTAAATCCGAGGCCATGTGGTTCCACAGGCCCCGGAGAGTGCCACCTGTCGATGCCCATATCGTGGTTGGAGGCGTCCGGATCGGGGTCGGGGTGCAGTTAAAGTACCTCGGCCTCATTCTGGACAGTCGTTGGACCTTCCGTGCTCACTTTCAGCACCTGGTCCCTCGTTTGTTGGGGGTGGCCGTGGTTAAGCCGGCTTCTTCCCAACATCGGGGGGCCTGACCAGGTGACGCGCCGTCTCTATACGGGGGTGGTGCGGTCAATGGCCCTATACGGAGCACCCGTGTGGGGCCAGTCCCTGGCCGTGGGGGTAGCGAAGTTGCTGCAACGGCCGCAACGCACCATCGCGGTCAGGGTCATCCGTGGTTATCGCACCATCTCTTTTGAGGCGGCGTGTGTACTGGCTGGGACGCCGCCTTGGGTCCTGGAGGCGGAGGCGCTCGCCGCTGACTATCAGTGGCGGGCTAACCTTCGTGCCCGGGGCGTGGCGCGTCCCAGCCCCAGTGTGGTCAGAGCGCGGAGGGCCCAATCTCGGCGGTCCGTGCTGGAGTCATGGTCCAGGCGGCTGGCCGATCCTTCGGCTGGTCGTAGGACCGTCGAGGCGATTCGCCCGATTCTTGTGGATTGGGTGAATCGTGACAGAGGACGCCTCACTTTCCGGCTCACGCAGGTGCTCACTGGGCATGGTTGCTTCGGTGAGTTCCTGCACCGGATCGGAGCCGAGCCGACGGCAGAGTGTTACCATTGTGGTTGCGACTTGGACACGGCGGAGCACACGCTCGTTGCCTGCCCCACATGGGAGGGGTGGCGCCGTGTCCTTGTCGTAAAAATAGGAAACGACTTGTCGTTGCCGAGTGTTGTGGCATCGATGCTCGGCAACGACGAGTCGTGGAAGGCGATGCTCGACTTCTGCGAGTGCACCATCTCGCAGAAGGAGGCGGCGGGGCGCGTGAGAGACGCACAAGCCCGCCGCCGTCGAGCGGGGGCCAGGGAGGCGGATCTCGCCCTAGCCCTGGCCCTCTAAGTGTTTCGGGTCCCCCTCATATGTCGGTCTGGGGCCCGGCGAAGGGGGCCTAAGAAGACGACGTGCAAGCTGCTCTGCACGCGTTTCACGCAAGAGCATCCGGGTGATGGAAGGCCGGCTATCCTCGACCCACGCTGGTTCTGACCCAGCGGGGTATTTCGTAGGATAACCAATTCAAACCGGCGCCATCTAGGCGGGCTTCGGACAGCCTGCCGACCGAGAGGGCTGGTGGTCGTGGCGCCGACGATCGCTGGCCCGGCGTCCCGAGGGGGAGGGTGATGGGAGAGATGTGCTCCGCACTAAACGCTTCACTCTCCTCCCCTTGCCTTTTCATGAGTTCTGTCTCATGCGAGGGTTGGACGTTGGTTGTTGAGCGACAGGAGGTTTTAGTCGGTTCGACTCCGACATGCCCCACCCTCCATCCCCAGTGGAGGGTGGGAGTCCGGCGATTTCCTCCTGACAAAAAAAAAAAAAAAAAAAGACCTAGAAATATATTTTTTTTGCGCATCGAATATGGTTATTGCCTATAATTTATGTATAAAGCAGTTATTATCGCTTAGTCACGTTTGCCTTTCAAGCATCGATATATAACTAGTCAGGTCATAAGTATTGTCACACAGTAAAAACTTTTCTTTTAGAATGCTGGCCACAAAAAAGTTTATTGAATTCGAATTTCGAATTGTTCATGAAAATAAAAATGTATACTTTTAGAATTTTACTCATTTTTAAATATGGAGTGGACGCTTAAAGAAGACCGTGTTGCAGTTATTGCGTTGCATCGTTGCGGTTACCCGCCAATTCAAATTTTGAACATACTGAAAAATTTGAATATAACCAAAAGATTCGTTTATCGTACCATCAAACGATACAATGAAGACTCTAGTGTAGATGACAGGTCAAGAAGTGGTCGCCCTCGGTCTGTTAGGACTCCAGCAGTGATAAAAGCTGTGAAGGCGCGAATTCAAAGAAATCCCAAACGTAAGCAGAAACTGTTGGCCCTTCAGATGGGGTTAAGCAGAACCACGGTGAAAAGGGTGTTAAATGAAGACTTAGGGCTTCGGGCATATCGAAGAAAAACAGGACGTCGTTTGAATGCTCGTCTAATGGACCTGAGACTGAAGAGATGCCGCGCTTTGTTGAAGCGGTACGCGGGAAAAAATATCGGGAAATTCTTTTTTCGGATAAAAAAAATTTTATCGTAGAAGAGAGCTACAACAAACAAAATGATAAGGTGTACGCACACAGTAGTGAAGAAGCGAGCAACCGTATTCCGCGTGTCCAACGAGGTCATTTTCCATCCTCGCTCATGGTATGGTTGGGAGTTTCTTATTGGGGCTTAACAGAGGTACATTTTTGTGAGAAAGGTGTAAAAACGAATGCAGTTGTGTATCAAAATACAGTCCTGACGAACCTTATGGAACCTGTTTCTCATACCATGTTCAATAACAGGCTGGATATTCCAACAAGATTCGGCGCCAGCTCATAGAGCGAAGAGCATACAAGACTGGCTGGCGGCGCGTGAAATCGACTTCATCCGGCACGAAGACTGGCCCTCCTCCAGTCCAGATTTGAATCCGTTAGATTACAAGATATGGCAACACTTGGAGGAAAAGGCGTGCTCAAAGCCTCATCCCAATTTGGAGTCACTCAAGACATCCTTGATTAAGGCAGCCGCCGATATTGGCATGGACCTCGTTCGTGCTGCGATAGACGACTGGCCGCGCAGATTGAAGGCCTGTATTCAAAATCACGGAGGTCATTTTGAATAAACTTTAGTGTCATAAGAATCTATGTTTTGTTAAGTTTATTTTGGTATATGAATGGTTACATAATGAATAAACTTGTTTCAATTATTTTACATTAAACATGTGACAGAATTTATGACCTGACTAGGTATATTACCTATCATATAAGTTTATTCAGCCAGTTATTTGGAGAAATTAAACTTTCACTGAAACATGAATCGAGTCTTATCATTTCTTATGCGAATACACTATAATTTAGAGATAGTGTAATATCGATTTAGGTTAGAGTACGGGCTAATCGAATTACCTCAGGACACGGACACGCAGCCAAGGGTGCCCCGCAATCCTATCAGTGTATACCGATTGTGGGATATTCGGAGATTAGTTATTTCCAACCAATTAGTCATAAGATGAAAATCCTATTTAAAGAACGTTTTTGGTTATAAGCGATATTGTTTTCAGCTGCAAGCAACACGACAGATGAAGTCTCATTTTCATTAGATATTTCTAACTCTTAATCTAAAATGGGTTTAATCTCCGTGGATTATAGCGAAAGTTACATCTGTAATATTAGGTACTTCGATTGACTTTTTGGTTAGCGCTCCTGACTCCCGAGGGAAGTGCGATCAATTCCCACATCGGACAAACATTCGTATCATGAGCAAGTTTATTTTTTCTTTGTCTGGTTGTATATTAACTATATACTTACCTATATATTAACAGCATATATAAGTGACGGGGTATCCTAGTTTGAAACTAGCGGTAGGCAGCGGCTCGGCTCTGCCCCTGCTATTGCTGAAGTCCATGGGCGACGGTAACCACTCTCAATCAGGTGGGCCGCGTGCTCGTCTGCCTACAAGGGCAATAAAAAAAAAGACCAGATGACCGCGCGTGACTTTTCTCCGGCTATTATCTATATATTAATACGTGATGCAAAAACTTTGTATCCCTTTTTACGAAAATTGCGCGGACGGAGGAGTATGAAATTTTCCACACTTATAGAGAATATAGAGAAGAAGTGCACAACGCTAATATTTTTTTAAAATAATGTGTAAAAGATACATTAAATTGATAAAGAAAACATTACGCACACTATGTACTATGTATTTGACGCACACACGCATGCATACTATTTATTGTCAAGCTTTTGTTCTTGACGTCTGTTGTCAAATTGAAAATAGATTTATTATTATTTGTCTTTGTTAGTATTTTTTAAAGTGTAGTCTTGGCGCAATTTGTGATTATAGAAGTATAAAATACAATCATAATAGTGTACAAACTTACAAATCCAATTAATTATAGTCGAATTTCGACTACTACGGGACCTCTAGTTATTATAAAATACTAGCGGCCCGCTCCGGCTTCGCTCGGGTCTTTAACAAAAATTTCAACGATATTTGATGTTGTTTATTTGTTTTTAAATAAAAGAACACTTATTACGGCATAACTATAATATGACTTATGCTGTCGTGACAGTTTTTGTAAATAATAATGTGTTCTACAAAGTCGTAGTACATTATTTCATTCTATCGTCATAGTTTTCGCAGGGCACGCGATGTAAAGACTATTTTAGGTTATTTTTTTACACCTTGGGTTACATTATTTGAGTTTTAGTAAGGATCCTTAATTTTTTTCAAAAAAGATTTATAGCCTATGTCACTCGGGAATGGTGTAGCTTTCAAACGGCTATCTATTGTGGCACTACGAAGTCCGCGGGGTCAGCTAGTGTTTAATAAATATTCTGGTTTTTTTTTTTTGCGGAACGTAAGCACAAAGTATTACGATAATCGTTCGAGATATTTCCCCTAAAGCCGCTTGATAAGTAAGCCATCGCAAAAAGCGCTTCGTTTTTTTTTAAAAGAAAATTTCATATTATTTTCGCATCTCCCTTTTGTGGGACCGATTCTTTGAAGTGGAAGGCTTCAGTGGATTCTTTTGGGCGACTAAAGAGTTATGAGAAAAATAGATTACATCGGACCAAGGGTAGCCCTGTATATTGAAATTCTTATTAGTAGTCGAAGCGCCTACTGTTGGCCTAGTTTTTTTTTTGCAAATACACATTAAAATTCTCATTTAATTTTAGAAATATGTTTAATACAAGAGGGTTCAAATAATTCAGCTGTTAGTGGTGGTAGGAGCCTTGAAGTCATTTAAAATAATGGAGGGTAGTTTAAGGCTTTTACTGGTGGTAGGACCTCTTGTGAGTCCGGACGGGTAGATAGACCTTGCCTATTTCTGCCGTGAAGCAGTAATGCGTTTCGGTTTGATGGGTGGGGCAGCGGATGTAACTATACTGAGACCTTAGAACTCATATCTCAAGGTGGGTGGCGGTGTTTACGCTGTAGATGTCTATGGGCTCCGGTAACCACTTAACACCAGGTTGGCTGTGTGAGCTCGTCCAACCATCTATGCAATAAAAAAAAAAGGTTTTTTGTTTTATTTTTATTAACTTTTCAGAGAGACGACCATACGGTACACTTGATAGTGGTCACCGTCACTCATGGACTTCACCAATGACGGTGCTGAGAAGTGCGACGGTTAAATGGAAAGGTGAAGGGATCATCTCGAACAATTCTTCAGAGCACTGGAACACACGGTACAAAACACAGAGATAACCGAAGTCCCTCCGTAGACCTTGAGGTAAGCTGGCTAGTTAAGCTGTTGATGCATTGTTGATGCATGCTAGTTAAGCTGTTGATGCATTGTTGATGCATGCTAGTTAAGCTGTTGATGCATTGTTGATGCATGCTAGTTAAGCTGTTGATGCATTGTTGATGCATGCTAGTTAAGCTGTTGATGCATTGTTGATGCATGCAAAACATCTAGGAACGACGTATAGCTGTCCAATTCAAGGTCTATCTATCTACACATTGACATCGATAAATCGACGCGTCACTAGTCTAACTAGAATAATATAAAACTTTGCAAAAACATCGCAGTTTTGGTAGTCAACCAATCCGGAACTTCTGAATGCCTATACAATTAATTTCTTCAACAGCTAAAGCTAGTGAATATTTTATTACCGAAACTTTGGGATTGCGAAATTAATAGCTGTTAATAATGTACAAAAGCGGACCTTTCGCTGGCAGCTTAGACGCCGGATAAAGAAGTTCGGTACCAAGAAAAGTATTATACATTCAGCTACTATAATTCCATTATCTATATATATATATAATATATAAAAATGAATTGCTGCTCGTTAGTCTCGCTAAAACTCGAGAACGGACCGATTTGGCTAATTTTGGTCTTGAATTATTCGTGGAAGTCCAGAGAAGGTTTAAAAGGTAGACAAATAAGAAAATGCTCGGAATTGAATAAAAATAAACAATTTTATTTTTCCTTTGATGTGTCCCCCGTCGGACGGATTCCTTTTGTTTTTTTTTAAGTTTATTTTTTATACAAAAGTTTATCGATTTAGGCACTACGAAGTCTGCCGGGTCAGCTAATTGGTTATATAAATGTCAATTTAATTATTAAATAAATAATTCACGGGTCGCTTAAAAATCGCTGTATTTTTCGAACCAGACGATGAAAAAACGAAAACGTTAAAAATCAAAATCTGATCTCCGATTAATTATTGGGTAAATGAACTCTTGAGCTTAAATAAAAAATAGTTCAAATTACCTTGCTTTAAATATTGATAATAGCTTAATAAGATTCAAAGGAATCTTCGTTCTTTACATAGAAGTTAGCATGTGGCCTTCGATTTTGGACGATATATATTTAAAATTTATTTTCAAAAATCTAACTTATTTAAATTAAATTAGTATATGTATTATGTTGTGTATATTTATATGCAGAAGGTCGTCGTCAAACACATGTATGCTTGCAACTTTATTGTTAAATAGAAAATATTAAAGTTTTCGCATTTTTCACTGTACCCAAGCGAGACAGACTTTTATCTATAAAGATTTGCGAGTTTTCTGAAGGGACAAATTCATCTGTTTTCAATTTTAAGTCACCGTCGAAAGCAGAAGTGATAGTTAAGAATGCCAGTCCACTTGCATTCCACTAATTTGTATACAGTTGCAATACAGGAAGTTTTGTCCGTCATTGTAAGGCAGCGAATGTTTTATTTTACGTTCAAGGCTTATTGCTCTAGGACCTCGGTGCCTTTAACGGTTCCGATTCGCTTGGTAGACTTAAACGTTAAGTGTTTGTTTAACGACACATTTCGAGTCTGCACTTAACTTTCAGGACTTGAAGCCGAAGCAGGTTTAACTATCCGAACTATTTGTAATTTTTAAGGGTTTTCAGTCTTTTTTTTTTTGTCAAATTTGTAGGTACATTGTCACTATGTCTCATGAACATTAGCAATGCCAGGAACACAGCCAAGGTTCTGGTTTATATGGAACATTCACACTTCTGGGTCAAGTGGTCGAAGTTTCAAAGTTTCATAGGGATTTAGATAAGGCTTTAACACATTTTGGTGGTAGCGGTTATCGGTAGGCAGCGGCTTGGCTCTGCCCCTGGCATTGCTGAAGTCCATGGGCGACGGTAATCACTCACCATCAGGTGGGCCGTATGCTCCCTTAATAATCCCTTATTAATAAAAAAAATATTACATTTATGTTGCCATTCATTGAACTCCTGTTTTTATGTCGTGAACAGATATTCGCATTGTATTCAGTGGCTTGCAGAGTCAATAAAAAATACTTAGAAGCTATGTACCATCTCGTACTTCCTCATTTTATAGGAATCACAATAAATTGTCAAATTATCGCAAAGCTAGGATATGAGGAGGCATTGTCGGGGCATAGCTTACGCAATACATTGGGTATAACGTTAGGATAACTATTCAATGCTAGAAGTGGCTTATAGATGTAATAAATGGCCTACTGCACTTTATGGGTAGACTTTCTCGTGTTAATTGGATATCGGGGCCATGGACATCAGAACGTAAATGCCGATCTCAATCTTGAGACGTAGTACGAAACCTCATTGAAATTGTACATATAATATTTATCCATGTAATCGAAACAGACTATCTCATGCCAGAATTAACTAATATCGTGGTACGTAGTCCCAGGGACTTTATTTATTACCAACTTATTAGATTAATCGCAATTTGTAATTAAAATTAAGGAATTCAAGGCAAGGATTCGTGTACAGAACCATTGTCAATGGATATAACTGATTGAAGGATAGAGTAAAATGTAGTGCGCACCAAAAAATAATTAACACTGAATACAAGTCAACATGTAGATATAATTTTTATAGTAGGCGGACTCATCGTTGTCTCTCGCGATCGAAGCGATCTCTTTGAGACCGCCGTTTCCATCTAGAGAGATTCTAAAAAGGATATATTATATACTACAATATACATATATATAATATATAATATATATGTATAAAGGATCTATCAAAATGTGATGTATGTATTATGTATTGAATTATGAGTATTTATATGGCCATGTACGTATGATGGACATATCTATCATAATATTGTTACGCGCTGGGATTCGGGATAAATAAAAATTCTACCGAAATACAAGTTGAGACTTATTAACACTTCGAACACTTAAAACACTCAACGAAACTATAAAACTCTCAATTAAATTCTTCCGCTTCGCTTCCGGTGATCCGTTCGCTGTTTCGCTTCGAGAAGATCCGATTAGTAACTGACTTCGTGACATCTCTGCAACGCTTTTATAGTCGATATGATATCCCTACATTTATCGAGGACATTCTGGGCAAGTCGAGTAGTTTTGATGTGTGTTTCCGATATCTGACAATAGATGGCGTTTTACTTCTCGAGCGTTCTCGATGCTATTACTTCCTTTGATATTAGTTTCTGCTGTTCTGATGCTGAAAATTGAAGTTTCGTAGCATATAAACATATACATTATGTTTAAGGTCCTTAGAAATGTAGCGCCCAAATAGTATTCCTACTCAAAGCTTACTACGATTAAGAAACTATACTTTCTTGTTAGATAATAACGTTCATGTTGAAATATATTAAAATATTATTATGTTTTACAAATAAAACCCTTTCAAATGAACAGTTAAGGCATTAGTTCGAAGGCGTAATACAAAACTTGCCAAACTCGAGTACAGAAACTGGCTTGAGCAAGTTCCTTTTCACACTGTCCAATATTGGGCCAGCTTGGTTCAACATTTAATAGAATTTATGGTTTCATTATTGTGTATTTTTTAAACTAAAATTTTGTAATTTATTAACTAGCCTACATTTTTAATTTTTTTATTGCATCCGTAGCAGCTGCTTTTTAGGTATTAGATCTCCTTCGGAAGCCCTCGGGTAGCGGGTATCAAATTCGATACCTATCTAGAGAGCTCCGTATTCGCCCACGTGTCATAGAGAAGGTTGAAAGCTATTGGGCTACCATTAATCCTTCCATCCTAAGAAATCTCGGGAAGAGATGAGACGGTAATATTCTAAGCTTCAAAACTGAATCAAAAACGACTTCCCCCGTAATATGAGACCCTACACACCGCCTCTCTATTATTTTTTATAATATTACCATCATCATCATACGAATAACTGGATTTTTTACCGAAATAACAGAAGTGGTTAATATTGAAATAATTTCTAATACAAATGTTTGGCCCAACATTGGTTGTCGAGGGCCATCATGGCACAAAGTAGTTTGTTAGTTATATTATGAGTTATGATTGATTGTGTGGAAGTAAATGTGAGATGTGAAACTTTGCCGAAACTTTCACATAAATCGTGTGATACAATGTTGTGTAGAACGTACATTGTCAAAGTAACTTATAACTTAAATTCAGATAAGGTTAAACTTTATATACTTACTTATAACTTAAATTCAGATAAGGTTAAACTTTATATACTTGAAGGATTTGTGTGTTGTATTAACATATATTGCAACACGCATTACATGTAGGTGTAGTCAGTGGTTTCGGTGTGCTCTCAGCATTGTTGATGTCTATGGGCGACAGAGTCGACTACGTCATCAACTGGACTGTACGTACGCTTGTGAGCTTACAAACGCAAAATCTTAATTAAATGTTCGTGAATTATTGAATCTATTTTTATATGTTTTAAACTTTTAAGTTATGCCCCAAAATGGCTTCAATAGAATGGATTCCAATTAATTATTTGTTTGCGAATTAACAAAAGCTTTCGCTCCATTAACCAATAAAACACGATCGGAATGAAAGAAGAGCTTTTTAATTTCCCGTTTTCCGTATGTGTCCGATTTCAAATTTAAATCCATTTCGAAATACGAACGAAAACCGTTTTTGTGTATGGAATACGTTTTTATTTAGACCAGAATATTCTAAAAGGTTGTCCATTTTAATTGTAATCTTCGTGGGTTTGGAATGATTTGTTATTTGTTCGCTGCCCATCTGAAGTTTAAGCACTGCCATGTGCTTTGGTAGGCAGCGGCTTGGCTCTGCCCCTGGCATTGCTGAAGTCCATGGGCGACGGTAACCACTCACCATCAGGTGGGCCGTATGCTCGTCTGCCTACAAGGGCAATAAAAGAAAACGGTCACTAGAACGTTAAATTACAACGAAAAGACACATAGATCGAATTCTCAATTTTATTATTAAAAACATGTCTCACTGTTCAAACCGGAACCCGTGATGGTTTTGTTGCGGAAATAGGTAGAAAGTATCTGCACATCATCATAGTCTGTATAGCATATTTAAGGTTTGCGGGGCGGAACCTAGGCGTGGGGCGGCGTGGTAGGTCGCGTTCCCGCGACCGCTCCGGGGGAAGGTGTAGCGCGGCACTATCAATCGGGCTCTTGGCCCGTCGACCGAGGGAACCGGCGGTCATGTTGCTGGCGACCGCCGGTCCGGCGTCTGGGGGACGGCGGGATGGATGGATTGTGAATTGGCGGTAGTTTTTTTTGACGTTCAACAAGTATGTACTTTCATTTATGTTGAATAAAATTTTTTGATTTGATTTGATTTGATTTGATGTAAAGTGCTCTGCGTAAACCCTGTCCCGCCGTCTCAATAGCTCCGACTGGGTTTCCGCCCGGCCCGGGGTAGGGCGCCGGCTGTGAGCGGCAGGAGTTTTTAAGTGAGGTTCGACTCCCACATACCCCACCTGCCGTGCGGGTGGGGATCCGGCGATTTTCTCCTGTGGTAAAAAAAAAGCATATTTAAGGTTACTAACATAGTAAATGAAACATTTGAATTGTATACCGTTATTGATTACATAAAATTCAAAGTCATCGTGGCCTGCGGGATAAGACGCCCGGTGCATTCGTATCTAGCGGTGCGACTATACCGATGTTCGAATCCCACTTCAGAGGTACCTTTACTACCCTACAAGGGTATGAAATAAAATAGGATATCGTAGCACTTGGGGAATACCGCAAAGGACACTTTATTCCGGATAATATATAACAAAAATAATACTATAAACGCTGTGTTGATGGGCAGAAAAGGTTCATCTGAAACGATTTCTCGGAGAACTCATTCTTTGTCGAGCATACCTACACATACATATATACATATTGTAAGGCAACATACATATTGTAAGGCAAATGATATATTTGCAAACTCAAAGGTGACAGTGCCGGCAGCTATGTGATTTGGTACCGCCAACCGAACTATTCCTAACGCAAAGTATCGGAACGTGGACGGAAATATAAATTCTAATAACACTAAACTAAACTTTACATCCTGTAGAAGCTTGTGCCTGCTTCTAGTCTAGTCTATTTCAAAAACAATGTTCTCCGGGAGCATTCGGTTTTATGGCTCCTCGTTCGTACTAAAATTCTAAATAATTCAGCTATGCTCAGCGCTGTTCCTTGGAACGTAGGAAAATTCAGGAAATTTCATGTAGATAACAATAAAATTTATCTCGAAGCGTTTTGCAGTAGGTACTGTTATTCACCGGCTGTTGACGTAATCGTTTTAAATTTAGCGCCAACTGTAAATGTTGTATCGGCCGTTCTTATTTATACGGCAGAACATTAATTCTATAGCGGCTATATATATATATTAACGGCCGTCTGGTGTAGTGGTAAGTGACATGGTCACTACACAAGGGGGTCGCGGGTTCGAATCCCGCCAAGGGAAGATATTTGTATGATAAATATAAATGTCTTTGCCAGGGTTATGGATGTATATTAAATATATGTATGTGTATAATAAAAATATTACATTTATATCCGTTATCTGGTACCTGTAACACAAGTTCTTTACGAACTTAGCACGGGACCAGTTAACGTGGCGTGATTGTTAGTAAATATTTATATTATATTTATATTATTTATATTATATATTATATTATATTATATTATAGCTGTTTAGCGAGAGCTAAATGCGTCGGGTATTGTTGTAAGTCATGATCACAATCACTTCACTGTTGTTTCCGGTAGAGGCGGGTTTATCTAACGCAGTGGCATTAGGGGGCGCCTGTCTCCGCAGTTTCAATGAATCTTTTTCATTTGTGCCTATTCTGTTTAGATCGAGGGTGCTAGAGTAATGATTGCATATGAGTGCTACATGACCTTTGATCTTCGGGCTCGGAGGTCGCGAAAACGGTTATACAACAGAATCGAGATTACGTCCCACAGGATAATCGCAATTTCAGTGCCAGTCGTTACGCCATTTAGACGCGACGCATTGCTTCACTGTGTTTTGGATTTATATACCTATCGAGTGAAAAGTAGTTGGTGACCTGGGGTGACCAGGATGGACAGAGTTCGGAATGAATACATACGGGGGAGCTTTAAAGTCACATCAATCACAGACAAAATGACGGAAAATCGCCTTACATGGTATGGTCATATCATGAGACGGGACGAAGACAATATAGTGAAAATCGCATTAAGTTTGCGAGAAAAAAAGAAAGGTAGAGGCCGCTCGCCATCGACCTGGTAGTCAAACATCGAAAGAGACCTTAAGAAAACCCAATTGCCAAAACCGACAACCCAGGACAGATCAACCTGGCGCCGTAGAGTGAGGAGACCCGACCCCAGATAACGGGAACAGGGACGGATAGTAGTAGTATCGAGTGAAAAGTAGTTGCAGCTAAATCGCCTAAACTGTCTTATTCATTCAATAAATGATTGTTTACGTCTTCTGCAATAAAATTTCAATTTTCACACGGTAATACCGTAATCCGGGTATCCGCTAATGTACTTGGGACGCACGCAAGCGAACGCCGGAAAAACAGATAGCAGAATAGTGAAATAATGTAATCCGCCCATAAATTATTCACGGAACCTTGCGAATTAATTCAGAGGTTTTTTGTTTCATAGCGCACGTGGCAGCTTAACCTCGAATTTTGACATTTTAGCGAGGGACTAGTGTTTTTTTTAAAGCTTACCAACTTTTCCACTCTCGACAGGACGAGACCGGCCGACAGACCAACCGACGAGACGGGATGACTCTGACGACTCAGGGGAATGCCTTGTGGTGCAGGGCATGATCGAGGGTACAAGACCGCACGGCAGATTATCATTACGATGGACCGACCAAATAAAGGCAGCTCTAAGTGGTCCCGTCAACGAGTGCACAAGAAAGACCACGATACGCGAGTAATGGCGACGTCTTGTAAAGCGCACGACCACTTTGCCAAGAGTGAAAATGACTAAGAAACTTTGCCATTGTTCTGCTTACAATCGCTCGATAACAGAAGCAGATTCATGGATTATTCTTTCAAGAATCTCCGGATTTCTGATTCGATAACGAACGCAAAAATCAAGCAAGTCGTCTACTAACGAGGTGGAGTGACGTTCTGATTAAGTATTTTTTATTTTTTTATTGCTTAGATGGTTAGACGAGCTTACAGCCCACCTGGTGTTAAGTGGTTACTGAAACCCATAGACATCTACAACGTAAATGCGCCACCCACCTTGAGATATAAGTTCTAAGGTCTCAAGTATAGTTATAGTTACAACGGCTGCCCCACCCTTCAAACCGAAACGCATTACTGCTTCACGGCAGAAATAGGCAGGGTGGTGGTACCTACCCGTGCGGACTCACAAGAGGTCCTACTACCAGTAAAAGTCGGTTTAAATTGCAGAATGATAACATGATGGACTATTAAAATAAAGTATTACTTAAAAAATAAAAAATAATATCCTTAAATATACAAATTTTAATGGAATATTGCAAACATTTATGTTAAACGCAAATACAGCGTGTTTGGTATTTTCCAATTTTATTTATGGATTTACGTATCGATTGATTATTTATGGAACATAGAGTGACAAGCAACTCCTTATTCCATTATGTATCACAAGTTTAACCTAGATTAACACGCAGTTACGTCTAGTACTACGCAAATCAAAATCTGTTGCCGCATGTATATACCTATATAGCTCGAAAACAGCTCGATCAATTTGACCGGCGAAATTTGTTTTCGCAAACTCTAGAAAAGGTTCTAACGGAATAATTTTTTTTTTTTTTTTTTGGAAAATTGATTAGGAAAGCCGTAAATTTGAGTGGTATTTTTAAATGAAAAAGTTTATATTTCAATTTAATATTGACGTGTGACATTCTTTGACATTACACGAAATTGGTCTAATAAGGCAAATCTTGAAAATTCTGTTGGCTATTTACATTGACGGGACATCGGCGATCAGGTTAGTTCGTATACAATAAATGAATTAATAATTATATAATAATAATAATTTATTTATGAACCTTGAAAATAATAATTTATTTATTCACCTTTTCAAGGTTAATAAATAAACTATTATTATTTACATTGACGGGACATTGGCGATCAGGTTAGTTCATATACAATAAATGAAGTAATAATTAATCAGCAAACGTAAATTTCACGCAAACCATAATTTCAAAGTTCGACTGCAACACAAACCTACGAGTTCGCTTTCATAAGGGATGCATCTGCATTAACAAAATGGCCGCCGTAATGGCATTACATTCTTTCCTTGCGCCTCTCTCTTTGTGCAGAGGACCAATCTACATACATTTCTATATAGAGTCTCGTTTTAAAAGCTTTCAGCATTTTCCGTGTCAATCATCCGTTTATCTCCCCCCGGACAAGCCCCTTCTGAGCAGTGACATCGAGTCACTGTTCGGCATGGGAGACTCCGTCATCCTGGCAGGCGATTTAAATTGCCACCACACTAGGTGGAACTGCCATCGTACTAACGTTAACGGTAGGCGTCTCGACGCGTTTATAGACGACCTCACCTTTGAAATAGTCGGTCCCCCAACTCCAACATGTTATCCGTATAACATCGCGCTCCGTCCGAGCACTATAGACCTGGCATTGCTTAGGAACGTAACTCTGCGCTTGCGTTCCATCGAAGCAATGTCAGAGCTCGACTCAGACCACCGACCTGTCGTTATGCAGCTCGGTCGCCCCCACAACCCAGTCACTGTTACGAGGACCATGGTGGATTGGAATAAGCTGGGCACGTGCCTAGCCGACACCGCTCCGCCAATCCTCCCTTACGGCCCGGATTCGAATCTATCCCCCGAGGACACCGTCGAATCCATAAACATCATTACCGATCACATATCTTCCGCGATTATTAGATCTTCTAAAGAAGTCGATGTGGAGGACAGTTTCCACCGCATCAGACTGTCCCCCGATCTTAGGAATCTCTTAAGAGTTAGGAACGCGGCAATCCGGGCCTACGATCGTCTTCCCACGCATTCAAACCGGATTCGGATGCGTCGTCTACAACGCGAAGTCCACTCCCGCTTAAGCGACGCGCGTAACGATAATTGGCATAGTTATCTAGAACAACTCGCGCCCTCCCACCAAGCATACTGGCGACTAGCTAGGACTCTCAAATCCGAAACTACCGCTACTATGCCTCCCCTCGTACGCCCTTCAGGCCAACCACCGGCATTCGATGACGATGACAAGGCTGAGCTGCTGGCCGATGCACTGCAAGAGCAGTGCACCACCAGCACTCAACACGCGGACCCCGAACACACCGAGTTAGTCGACAGGGAGGTCGAGCGCAGAGCTTCCCTGCCGCCCTCGGACGCGTTACCCCCCATTACCACTGACGAAGTTAGAGACGCGATCCACAACCTACAACCTAGGAAGGCACCCGGCTCCGACGGCATCCACAACCGCGCGCTAAAATTTTTGCCAGTCCAACTGATAGCAATGTTGGCTACAATTTTAAATGCCGCTATGACGCACTGCATCTTTCCCGCGGTGTGGAAAGAAGCGGACGTTATCGGTATACATAAGCCGGGCAAACCGACAAACGAAACTTCTAGTTACCGTCCGATTAGTCTCCTCTCGACGATAGGAAAAATTTACGAACGGCTCCTTAGGAAACGCCTCTGGGATTTTGTTACCGCGAACAAAATTCTCATTGACGAACAGTTCGGATTCCGCTCAAAACACTCGTGCGTACAACAAGTGCACCGCCTCACGGAGCACATTCTGATAGGACTAAATAGGCGTAAACAAATCCCGACCGGCGCCCTCTTCTTCGACATCGCGAAGGCGTTCGACAAAGTCTGGCACAACGGTTTAATTTATAAACTGTACAACATGGGAGTGCCAGACAGACTCGTGCTCATCATACGAGACTTCTTGTCGAACCGTTCGTTTCGATATCGAGTAGAGGGAACTCGTTCTCGTCCCCGTCAACTGACCGCCGGAGTCCCGCAAGGCTCCGCGCTCTCCCCGTTATTATTTAGTTTGTATATCAATGATATACCCCGGTCTCCGGAGACCCATCTAGCGCTCTTCGCCGATGACACGGCTATCTACTACTCGTGTAGGAAGATGTCGCTGCTTCATCGGCGACTCCAGATCGCAGTAGCCACCATGGGACAGTGGTTCCGGAAGTGGCGAATAGACATCAACCCCACGAAAAGCGCAGCGGTGCTCTTCAAAAGGGGTCGCCCTCCGAACATCACTTCGAGCATCCCACTCCGTAGTAGGCGCGCAAACACCTCCGCCGTTAGTCCCATCACTCTCTTTGGCCAGCCCATCCCGTGGGTCTCGAAGGTCAAATATCTAGGCGTCACCCTCGACAGAGGGATGACATTCCGTCCCCATATAAAAACGGTACGCGACCGCGCCGCGTTTATTCTAGGACGACTCTATCCAATGCTTTGTAGTCGAAGCAAACTGTCCCTCCGTAATAAGGTAACTCTCTACAAAACTTGTATACGCCCCGTCATGACGTATGCAAGCGTAGTGTTCGCTCACGCAGCCCGCACCAACTTGAAATCCCTTCAGGTTATTCAATCACGATTCTGCAGGATAGCCGTCGGAGCGCCTTGGTTCCTTAGGAATGTGGATCTCCACGACGACCTGGAGCTCGACTCCCTTAGTAAGTATCTACAGTCGGCATCGCTGCGCCATTTTGAGAAGGCGGCACGACATGAGAACCCTCTCATCGTAGCCGCTGGAAATTACATACCCGACCCAGTAGACCGAATGGTAAACCGTCGACGTCGCCCAAAGCACGTCATTACGGATCCTCCTGATCCATTAACGGTGCTTTTAGGCACCACAAGCACCGGTCACCGTCCTCGTCGAACCCGTCGCTTGCGACGAAGGGTTCGACGAGTGAACTAACCCATAGACACAGCCCACTGAGTTTCTCGCCGGATCTTCTCAGTGGGTCGCGTTTCCGATCCGGTGGTAGATTCTGCGAAGCACTGCTCTTGCTAGGGTCAGTGTTAGCAACTCTCCGGTTGAGCCCCGCGAGCTCACCTACTAACGTTAGGGCGAAGCTGAAATAGCCTCTCAAGGCTATCAGCATAGGTAGGGAAAAAAAAAAAAAAAAAAAAAACCGTGTCAATAATTCGCTCTTTTGCAATACATTTTATTTCATTGAATCAAGACTCCATGGCTTCTGATAACAATACCATAATTGTGTCCTACTTTAAAAGAAAAACAATAAAATGCTCTTTCTTTTTATTTTTTATTGCTTAGATGGGTGGACGAGATCACAGCCCACCTGGTGTTAAGTGGTTACTGGGGCCCATAGACATCTACAACATAAATGCGCCACCCACCATGAGATATAAGTTCTAAGGTCTCACTATAGTTACAACGGCTACCCCACCCTTCGAACCGAAACGCATTACTGCTTCACGGCGGAAATAGGCGGGGTGGTGGTACCTACCCGTGCGGACTCCCAAGAGGTCCTACCACCAGTGATTACGCAAATTATAATTTTGCGGGTATGATTTTTATTACACGATGTTATTCCTTCACCGTGGAAGTCAATCGTGAACATTTGTTGAGTACGTATTCCATTACAAAAATTGGTACCCACTTGCGGGATTCGAACACCGGTGCTACGCTACACACGAATGCACCGGCGTCTTAATCCTTTAGGCCACGGCCACTTGATGCAATGTACATTCAAGACTTTGTCGTCTTAACTCGAGATGCCAGGGCGTCTAGTGCATTAAAACAAATGTAATTTTATTAAATTTCAATTAATATTTAATGAGCAACAATAAATCTCGGACGGGCATCGTTTTGTTTACAAAATATTTTGGGTTGTACGAATTTCACTTAAGCGGGCTCCGAGCAAACTTTTATGGGTCTCGGCGCGGCTATAAAAGCAACTGTACCCCGACCGCTATATTATTATAATTTAATGCTTATTTTGAACGAAAGAAGTAAAGTTTTAATCATTAAAATTGTGCTACAAATCTTATTAGGGGATTTACGAAACGAATTCAGTTATTTCGCTTATAATATATGACGGAGTAACAGGGTCCATGTCGTTCTTAAAATGATGACGTCATCGTCGCTGACCCATTCTGTTCATCATTATCATTGCCTTCCATAGTGACAATAATTAAGACTCACTTTTTCAATGAATTCTATTTATTACACTTCAAATGCACAACAGAGAGCTCCGCTCCGTTCGACTGCTCGAACCGCAATGTTTTGTGTGCGACAATAGTTTCTCATATTTATAGTACAAAATGGGGGTAGTTTAATCACGAGTTCTCTTGAATACCGTCTTAGACAGATGTTGATATGCGTAACATTAAGGAAACAGTTAACTTTAACTATTTTAAGTCAACTACATAGTGACGTTCCGCCGACATACAGCATCGGTCATTTTGAGACGGGACACGGGGAAAAAAACATTTGAAATTGGGATAGGTCACCAGTTTATACGTAAAATTCTGAGCGTAAATCGCAAGAAGTTGAAAATTCTACACACTGATCTGGGAGGTTCTGGGGATTCACATGCTACTCCTTACGGCTGATCCAGTCTGTGGTTGCTGCAAGACACAAGAATAACTGTGTAACCGCTACGTTTCAATAAACAAAATGAACTGTAACAATATCTGTCCAGGAAAAGTAAGTTTATGCTGAATTACGAGTGTTACACTATTAATATATTTATGAGTATTAAACATAGATCATTTAGCCCAATAAATTAGTCGCAAGATCTGCTCAGTGGGTCGCGATTCCGATACGGTGGTCGATTCTGCGAAGCACTGCTCTTGCTATGAGTAGTGTTAGCAAATTCGCTCAAGTTCAGCCCGTGAGCTCACCTACCGGTCCGGCCGTAGTTGTAATAGCTTCTTAGGCTACCAGCAAATAGGAAGGGGAAAAAACATAGATCCTCACACAATAAATCCTTAGGCTTACAGCCCTATCATCTCTTAACTATGAATAATAATATTGCTTGGCATTTCGAGCAGAATTGAATCCGCAATAATTATTTTATCAATATTAAATATCGAAATTGTTTTAAACTCGAACCAGATCACTAATCTAAACATCGATGTACACTTCGTTCACTATTAAATTTGAAATTTCGGCAGCCGCCCTCAAAATTCCAACAAAACAAGGCCTTTTCATAAATACCTCGGTACTGGCATTTCTCCTTTATACTATATGGGACAAAAGATTTGTATCTAACCCTTACATTAATTAATTTAAGGCCGCTATCTAGTTCACAGTCCAGTGGCGGCTATTGTACGCGGCGTATCGCGCCCTGCAGACACTGCTCCGTTTGTTAGCATAGAGTCACTCGTAAATATCAGATAGGTCATAACGATTGATGACCATTTCTATATTTGTTTTTTATTGTCTTTCCCAGTTACCTCATGATCCCTATTTAATTAACTTTTGATGGTTAAATGTAATATTATTGAGTTGTATATATGCTACATATTATTACTAAAATTTGTCGCCTAGCATGCCAAAAAATAGGTACAGTTTCAACCGAGCAAAGTGCAACCGAGAGCGCGCAACGAGCGACAAAAAGGTACAATCGGCCTCCGCGTTCGGTAGCGTTCGACATCTGTCTCTCTCCTACTTAAGTGAGCGATGCATCCGCGTGGACAGCTGCTATACAATAATACATTTACATATTTTCGTCAAGTATGAAGTTCAGTGAAAAGTGAATGTGGTGTCAATTGTTTATAGCAACGATAATTGCGATAATTGAAAAATGAAACCATTCCATCAGTATTTTCTTATGACGTTGTCCCGTTCAACTATCGTCAGTAAACCGACTTTACAGACAACCGATTTTTTTTTGTTAATTAAATGCTACGTAAAAAAACAGACAAATTTTATTTGCTGGAGACGAATAGTTAATTGTTAATTATAAAATAGACTGTTTTTGTTAGTTTACATGACAGAACAGGTATTTGAAAATTTCAATTGCATATGTTGGATGGAACATTTCAGCCTGAAATCATCGGGTCTGTAAATTAAAAGCATTTGTATCACCTTTTATTATTACAACCAGTCTGCGTAATCTATGGGATATCGAACCCGTCACAGTGAATATAACATAGCTTCAGGGTAATGTTAAATTTTGACAGAGCCTACATGGAAATCAACGAATAATCGAGATACTAACATAAAAAATAAAATGAAATAAGCCTTTATTGCTGTTTTACTTAATAATTACTAACTTAATAAATTATGTAATTCTAGTGTGCGGCTTTTGGTATGGTTTTCAAAACAGCTTGTTTCTCGACAAAGGCCTCCTCTAAAGATTTCCAATAAGATTGGTCATTCGACTGTAAATCGAGATATTAATTAATCCCAAATAACTCAAGTAACTTTTAAGCAATATTGCTGGAACCTACCTGTTGTTAGACCGTATGCAAGCATTCTGACGAGTTAGTCGCGATCCACCTTGAAACAAGTGATTAAAATCTCGCGGCGATCGAATCGAAGATGATCGCCTCGCAGCAGAAGAAGAAAGATGATTGAACCTACTCGTAAGGTCGAAAATAATTGTGTTGCTGCAAAAGCCCATCTTTACGCAAAATGTTCACACCCGAATATCCCGGATTAATGTGTTTCCTATTCATAACAGCTATGTACTCATATCAGTACGAACGTAGTCGCAAGCAACAAAAAATACTACGCAGCAAACACGTAAAGATATAATCTATATATTGTGGGCCTAACAATTGTTTAAGCATTACTGTTCTCGTAGTTAATAATAATTCAAATCTGACGGTATTTCGTCACACAATAAAGTTCCAACGACGGTCGCTGTATCGAGAGATTATATAAATACGCTTTGACGTTGAAATTAAAATCTATTGTATAATTTCATTCAAATTTTGTTTTTTCGAAGCCAAGGAAGGACGAGAAAAATTACTTATCATAAATTAACGTAAACAAGAGATCCCTCAAAGATATGAATAACTTAAGCGGGATGCGTAATTTCGGTACATTTGAATAATTCTCATTCTTGTCAAGATTATGAAGGTTTTTCTCGTGATTTTCTTTCTGAAGAAGCAAAAATTTACAAAAGCTTTTTTAAAATATTCACCATGTTTACTAAGCATTATTGAGAATTGTCAAGAAAATACCGGCGTTCGTGACCAATCTCCTCGACTTAGTTTTTACTTTTGACCTGTCGTCATTCGTAGTAGCTTTATCTTCAACTTATATTCTTCTTCTGGCTGATAACCTAATTATCGCTGGTTGGATTTGTTTATTGGGGACCCATCTCTTCGTATCTATCGTTAAGCATTGGTACGTATGAGTTTAGAGTGTATTAGAGCTGTGTTCATATATTCAATAGTTCAGACTATAAGAATGGGTCACCCGGCTTACTGTATAACATAGACATTGCGAATGACACCATTTGCCTTGGGACATAAGGTCGAAGTTTCAATTAAATTGTATACCGGCTGTAACTCTTCAGAATAAACATGTGATTGCATCGCGGCAGTGATAGACAGGGCGATTTCAATTAAGACTTTTGCCTTCCGTGATAGGGTTGGCGTCTGCATTGAAATCTCCGAGTATGCATCATATTATACTTTGTGATTATGATTGCATGGACGAAAATGAATTACGGTCATGAGCAATGGTTACCCGGCCTTGGTCGCTATAGACTTCTGTCTGCCAAGCATGAATCACACAGGCGTTGTTTCGGGATGAGAAATAGAGGACAAGAGAATGACATGACCACTTGGATAGTGTATTAGAATATATGATAGATGGCTGCAGAATTTAAATACAAAACATCGCATTAGTCGATACGATATCGCAATTCACTTTGAGATATGCAGTCAACGACCCGATTGTATTCTATAACGCTCACCTCATCCTTCAAAATGAAACGCATAACTGCTTTGTGACAGTAATAGGTAGAATGACGGTAATTACCTGTGCCGGCTTACAATACATCCTACCACCAGTAAGAACTTACATATCTATCAGTAGTTTATACCTATCTCTGCATTAACAACTTTAATTAGATCTCTTTACTTTTTTATTGTCGTTTAGATTGAGCATGTGGCCCATCTGGTGATTCATCACCGTCGCTCATGGACGCCAGGAATGCTAGGAGGCGAACCAAACCAATGCTTACTGCTGAAGGCACTACTCAGAGCTCGATTGAAGAATGACACGTGATAGTGCTCCAGGAAAATAGTAGAAGGGAGCTCATTCGAGAGCCGTCACTAAATAAGCACTGTGGATGAACGCGGCGGACGAACAATTTAAAGAAAGCTCATCTTTTTTTTTATGATTTAAAGATTACTGATGGCCCGGAGGCCTTTTCAGTTTCACCAGGACAGGTGGGTGAGCAAAGGCTCAGCCAGGAGGGGTGGGATTTGCTAACAGAATCGCGAACCGCTGAGAAGATCCGGCGAGAAACTTAGCGGGCTGATGCATGGGTTAGGTTGCACGTCGACTTCCTTGTCGAGTTCGACGAGTACGGTTACCGGGGTCCCTAAGCCTGCCCCTAGTATTAGAGCTGAAGGCATCTAATGCAAAGGTTATTGGATCTGATGGATCCGTAAGGACGTGTCTAGGGCGTCGACGGTGACTGGCTCCTGTATGATCAGGATTCGGGGAGTAGTAGAAAGCTCATCTACGTTACAAGCACAGCACGTAAGTAATTTTGTAAATTCGAATAGCTTTTAAACAAAAAACACAACAATCGATTTCGGACCCAAAAAGCACAGGACAAATAGACAAACATGTTATGTAAATTCATTCATTCATTGCCTTCGAAACATCATTTAAGGTCTCATCCGTGTTCTGAATCCGTGAAAAAACTCGTTTCGCTTTAATCCCACCCGCGTATAAAGAAAGTTTCTCGAGTTGGCAACACTAAGCCCTCGCGGCTATAACGCAATGTATTTAGTTTTACTGCAAGTATACATAGATGTTTTAAACGAAACTATTGCTTTGTTTCGCTCTTATTTCGTGGAACATTCAAGTATTTGCGTGAATTTCAATTGTTTTTGTGTCAATGAGCGTATGATAAGTTTTAAAACACCTTTAAGAAATTCACCTATATCTATAACTGTATCTTTCAGCACAATGTTCTACGACTTGAAGACCTCCGAATAACTTGAAAAATTTCACACCAAGGACCGGCGAGAATTTTATTAATTTGGCTAATACGACCAGGGTAATAGGATTGATTTTTTTTTATTTTATATATGTACATTATTACTTTTATATTTATTTTATTACTATTATATACATTTTTACTATTTATATATGTAAATTATTATTATTTACTTCGATTTGCTATTAAATAGTGTTTTTTAGTTTTTAAACTACATACAATTATTAATTTTGTAAATCATATAATAGTATTTCAAATATTATTTGTAGAAGAGCATGTGAAGGCGTTCAGTAAATTTTATTCAACAATTCAATAAATTCATATTTCTTTATCTTCGATTTACAAGAATTAATCTTCCGGGTTTTGCAATCCCAGGGATATTTCACTTCAGCTGTCACTTAGCTTTTCAGCGACGTAACTTAGTTGAAACTTTCAATATCTATGACTCTGCGGACGCTACGTTCCGATATCCATTACAGTTGGCTTCAAAGGAATGAAATAATGCCAATATTCATTTCTCTTTAATGATACAGAACATCTAATCAAGCGCCGTACTCAGGCGAAGCGAAATATCGAACCCCCAATTTTTTTTTAAATATCGTTATCTTCGAAGACAGACAGACAGTATTGGCCGATTGTGAGTCGTGAATACCAAAGGGTAAAGGCAAGCAACTGATTGCTGACAACAAAAATTAGGATAAGGAAATGATTCGTGAATCGTGAATGTAAACAATTAAGATTTAGACACATCAAGCTTTGTTAGTGTGGTGTAATGTTCGCTTGGTCAATCAGCGATCCAGACTCTGCTCTGAGGAATTGTTTGAGATGATACCTTCATCTCGTTTTTACCATCGCACCGCCCGCCACCGGAGTAGAGTTTATCCATACTACTTGGAGTCACTGCATTCATCCACAGTGCGTTTACAGAGATCGTTTTTGCCACGTACCATCCGGCTTTGGAATGAGCTCCCCTCCACGGTGTTTCCCGAGCGCTATGACATATCCTTCTTCAAACGAGGATTGTGGAGAGTACTTAACGGTACGCAGCGGCTTGGCTCTGTCCTTGGCATTGCTGAAGTCCATGGGCACAACGGTAACCACTCATCATCAGGTGGGCCATATGCTCGTCTGCCTACAAGGGCAATAAAAAAAAAAGACTGTCCATCTGGAGACAAACGCATATTATGATAAACTTTTTCGGTAGGCAGCGGCTTGGCTTTGCCCCTGGCATTGCTGAAGTCCATGGGTGACGGTAACCACTCACCATTAGGTGGGCCGTATGCCCGTCTGCCTACAAAGGCAATAAAAAAAAAAAAAACTAAACTGGTTCGATTGAACATAACGACGTGCGAACGACATAGTTTAATTGGTTTTTTTTCTCTTTGTAATTTAAAAGGTTTGCGGCTAAAATCAGCGGCGTGCTAAAGCTTCGTAGATCGAGATCCAACTTAGGTCGTTCCACCAGCGAAGTAAGCAGGAATACAAAAAAAATTGAAATTCAACCAAAAAATGAAAAATAAATAATAGTTTAAAAAAACCTAACAAAATACGCTTTTATAGAAAATCCAACTCAAAAATATTATATTATAAAATATTATAAAATATATAATATTATAAAAATATTATAATATTATATTATATGATTTTATTGTAAAAAAAGCGTGGGTCGTTTTTCAGGATATTATCAAAATAACCCTTCTACTCATATTTGTTCATAAAATATTTATAACTACTGATATTAAGCAGTTAATTGGATTTTCTATAAAAGCGTATTTTGATAGCTTTTTTAAACTATTATATTATTTATTTTTCATTTTTTAGTTGAACTTCAATCTTTTCAATTTTTTTAAAATATTGAACTGTCATCGCTCCTTAATAAGTATACCAAATTTCGAGTTAATCCGACGTTTTGAAGGGGGTCAAAATCATGTTCAAATATTCAGTTACATACTAACATACTAGCATACATACGTCTGAAGCTAATAAAAGCGTATTAAAAAAATACATTTTTACAGTAAATGAATAATTCAAATACACCTCTGTACTTCGCGAATTTCTTTTAAAACTCGACCAAAATACAGAGCTCTCGTCTATTTGACGGAGAGGCTGAGCGAACTTAGTTTCATTTCCGTTTTGTTTGTAGGTCTTTGCTGGGTTGTTTATTTTATAAATCTAAATTAGTTCTCCGAGTAGAAGCCTCAATCTCTGGGAGAGTTATAATTTTTGTAACCATATCCTGGTCTTCCTCCTCCAATAGATCGTCGAGCATCATCATGCGCTCGCCTGAGAGTTTTTCTTCTAATTTGTGGCCACTTATCTCAGCCTGTGGCACAGCGTAGTGCGTAGTTCAATCTCTTGTCCAGGCGCTTGGATATTTGATAATTCCTTCTTTTTTTGGTCCGAGCTCTGGATCGTCTTCCATTCACTTTACCCTATGAGTCTCTCCAGGCTGTCAGAGGGTTTGCTTGCTATAAACTCTCTATATAGCACTATACACGCATATGGTAGTTAGTAACCATTTACACTGTAGTTATTCTCATATTTAGGCTTTCAAAGTCCTACGTCTGACGAATGTTTACCAATGAATTGTTTTGTCACTGATGGAAGATCGTATCGGACAACTTCATCCTGACAATAAATGTAAGTGTGTAATTCTGTAACACCGAAAAAAAAATGGCGTCGGCGTAATAAGTCACAACAAGTAAGCATCATGTCGATAGGAACGTTCCTAAGTGATCTTTTCGCCCTATAGTGCCTACGTGCTCAGATAACCATTTTACGAATCTACGCCTATTTATGTAAAATATATGCGATTGAAATTATTTTTATAATTATATACTTGGGTGGAAGAGATCACGGCCTACCTGGTGTTAAGTAGTTACAGGAACCCATAGAGTTCTACAACATCTACAATATCCCCACCATTTTGATGCGCAATGATCTATGTATCTTTCCAGTCCTAACCTAAGACAAAAAACTTAAATGAGTTATAATTCGATTTCGTTTTATATATATTACGTTATTTCTCTATTTATACAAATAAACCATGGTATGCAGCGACTTGGCTTTTCAATTAGATGGGCCGTAATTTCTTTTACCTACAAAGGCAATAAAAATACTAATTCTTCCCTGAAATCGTATACCCAAAAGGTTGGCTAGTCCAAAGGGATAGATCAGAATGGGTCTTTTGTTGTGAGTTTAGGAACAGTTTTTATTTCCGGATACCATGTTCACCACAATACGGACGATGATACCCACCTTGTGACACATTGGCATATTGCCATCTCCTCTATTCATCGAACGCATGAATACTTTTTTTTTCTTGTTCTTAGATGGGTGGATGAGCTCACAGCCCACCTGGTGTTAAGTGGTTACTGGAGCCCATAGACATCTATGACGTAAATGCGCCACCCATCTTGAGATATAAGTTTTAAAGTCTCAGTATAGTTACAACGGCTTCCCCGCCCTTCAAATTGAAACACATTACTGCTTCACGGCAGAAACAGGCCGGGTGGTGGTGCCTACCCGCGCGGACTCACAAGAGGTCCTACCACCAGTTCATTAGAGATAGGAATGGTCATGACTTAACATTTGAAATGAAAGGCTCGAATCTGTTCGTGGGATCTAGAAAATAAAACTTGCCATAAAATAACTTCTAAGAAAGCTCCGCGCCACTTACTGTCATTTAATTATTCACTGTCCTTTCTCGGTAGTTTCCAGTTAGGCACTTTGAAATGGCACTCGGAAGCGAGCGCGCATTCAACGCTTTCTAGGTAAGCTTTATTTGTCTTAAGTTCTATTGCTTGATTGTATCCGCCAGTTTAAGAGTTATTAAAACTTGTATAAAACTGTCACGTTAAACTAATGTCCCTACTTGTGAGAGCTATGAGCTTATGAGGTAATATTTGTAAAGTGCTAACAAAAATCCATCATAAGTTTCAAATCTATCTGATGAATAGAATGCAAGGATAATTTTTTTTCCTACCTGTACTGATATTACAAGGCTATTTCAGCTTCTCTTTGACGTGTAGATGAGCTCACGGGGCTCAAACCGGGGGTGTTGCTAACACTGGCCCTAGCAAGAGCAGTGCTTCGCAGAATCTACCACCGGGCAAGGACAAGTTAACGTGCATATTCATATCTGCTGTGAATGCACGCCATGTGAGCTCACGGCCCACCTGGTGTTTGTTATGTGGTAACCGGAGCCCATAGACATCTAGGTACAACGTAAATGCCGCCACCCACCTCGAGACATGAGTTGTAAGGTCTCAATTTTAACAGTACAACGGCTGCCCCACCCTTCAAACCGAAATGCATTACTGCTTCACGGCAGAAATAGGGGTGGTGGTACCCACCCGTGTTGACTCACAAAACGTCCTACCACCAGTATGTTTCTTGAACGCCATGACATAATCTTCTAGAAACGAGATTTAAAATGAGTTCTCGCAACATTTGGGGGTCATTGGTACGTCAAGAAGCATTCGTTTTCTGATAAATAAATAAATTAATATTTACTAACAATCACGCCACGTTAACTGGTCCCGTGATAAGTTCGTAAAGAACTTGTGTTACAGGTACCAGATAACGGATATAAATGTAAGATTTTTATTATACACATACATATTTTTAATATACATCTATAACCCTGGAAAAGACATTTATATTTATCATACAAATATCTTCCCTTGGCGGGATTCGAACCCGCGACCCCCTTGTGTAATGACCATGTCACTTACCACTACACCAGACGGCCGTATGTGTATGTGTTCGGAAGCTCGTCTAACTTTGAGAAGAACGTCTCAACTAATTGCTATGTTCACTGATATCTATGTATGTGTTCGGAAGCTCGTCTACCTTTGAGAAGAACTTCTCAACTAATTGCTATGTTCACATTGTGTGTACACACATCTTCAATACACTCAGTCGCTTACCTACCTTTGAGAAGCATTTTTCACGAGTCTAAAAGTGTGTAAATTTAAAGAAAAACTCCGGCTAACTTCTCGCGTTAACTGCTAGTTAAGAACTCTCGTAGCTGCTGTGTACACAGTTATAAAGTTCTCAGCGCTGAAGGCAGTCCTAGCCGCGTTTAAAATATAACCGAGAACGAGTTATTTGTGATTTGACCTACTTTTGAATAAATATGTGGTTTGTTATTCGTTGTTCGTATTCGCGGGATATTTTCACTCCGAATATACAAAAGACAAACACATCATATCAACAATATCTATAATGTGTATGACGGCGTTAACGATATTTCTGTTATATAGCACGTGCAATAGGAGTGACTCACACAAGCCAGGTGCGCCGGCCGTGTCGTTCCACTCGTAAACAACAGGTGCAACAGAAGTGACTCATAAATAAGCCAGCTGCGCCGGCCAGTATAAAAAGGCGGTACATGCCTCGCAATGGACATTCGTTGAACTGCGTTTGCCCGGTGCACTTACGTTCGTTCCTTGTTACGTTGTGTGATTCAGTGACTGTTGTACGTACTGGTTAAAGTTGGACAAGTGTTCAAGTGAATTGTTAAGATAACATATTGTTGATTAAATCAGGAATCAAAAAGTGACTTCGTTTTACTTGGTGTTCAGCAAGATAATGTCTACCCTCAAGCTTATATGTACAATATTTTAATATAAACTTAAAAGAGTAAACAACGCTAGGCACTAGAAGATACGAATTAAAACTAAAATTACGTTTTTACATTCAACTTAAATTGACGCGCGCGAATCTTGTTGCATGACGTCACGGGAACTCCGATCGCGTTCGATGATCCCCGAGTGCGACCGAATGTTGCACGCTACAAATATGATAATAATATCGTTTTTTTATAGTTCGCTTTACCTTATTATTGTAAAGTCTGATTTTTTTTTAATTTACTGATGTCAAATTGTGAACAAGATTTCCTTTTACATACGAGATAACAGCGGCTACTCTAAAATAATTAATAAAGAAAAACATATGAAATTTTTATTTAATTTTTTAAACGAAACGAGAACAAGAATTTTGATAAAAATATATATTTTTAAAACAGTTTTTAGTCTGTATTTTTTCTATCATAAAAAACAGTAAATCCTTTATTTATGCGAAATCCTAAAATTTTTAAGCTATTGCATAGCTTTTATCCCAGGCCTTGAGCGCGGCTTACTGTAATCATGAAATTCCGTAACGAAAAAAACCTTACACCCCTCACTCCGCCTACCATGTAGCTCGCGTTCAACACATTCACACATTGCGCTTGTGTAGTGTTTGTGAATAAGCGCGTGGCGTGACGTCACACTGCATGCGCATCATGAAAAGTCTGCCCATCTCTCTCTCGCGCGGTCTAGCAGCTTATGAGTGTGAAGGGGACAGTTAAGGTTTTGCTTTTATTAATGTTCAATATAGCGTGGTTTTGTTTTATTATTGTTTTAATATTAAATTATCATTGTTTAATTATAATTGCATAAGTTGATAAAAAATGCTATGCAATAGCTTTACCGCGGCAGTTCCCGAGTGCCACACGTTTTTTTATTATTCTTTCGCAAAACTACTTTTACACATACATATATATTCCTTATAAGGAAAAATAGCGGCCATTGATACAGTATTAAGTAGCGGGATTTTCTTATCTCGGGCAGCTGACAAATAGCAGGCATTAACTGAATATAACGTATTAAATAGCAGTGTTAGAGGTGGGCGACAATGAACGAATGAATTGACCCGATTTCTAGGTCAAGTAATTTCCACTTGATTCGGATTCCACTTTGATACTAAAATCTGTTAGTCGGCTCTTTTTGTGAATATCATGTCATTAGTAAATATCGTATCACGTATTTAGTCGATATTTCAGTAAATTTTAAAGTTAGTAATTTACTTATCGAGGACTGAAAAGCAATTAATTTGGTTGGAGCGACATTTTTCCAACTTTATAGGAGAATCATTTCAAGTTTAAAATTTGGGGAAACGCTACCCCAGCGGTGGCAAGACGAGCAGAATCAGCAAAGCTCCCTCCCCGGGCCACGACCAGCGTGTCGTCTGCGTAACAGATTACGCTTAGGCCCGGGAGGAGGGCACCCCTCAGCACCCAGTCATACCCGATATTCCACAAAAGAGGGCTGAGTACCAACCCCTGTGGAACACCGCGCACGACCGGGAACCGATGCACGACCCCACCGTGTCCGGTACACGTGACCGATCTGTCCTCCAAGTGGGAGCCGACCAGCCGGCGAAGGTAGAGGGGCACTCCGTTTCTTTCCAGCGCCCCCCCTATCACGGACCAGGGTAGGGTGTTAAATGCATTGGCGATGTCGAGCGACACCGCCAAGGCCACCCCACCCCCGCAGACGGCCTCCTCCGAGAGGGCCCGTACGCGAAGGATCGCGTCCACCGTTGAGCGGCCCTCTCGGAAGCCATACTGCTCCGCCGACAGATCGGGTCCCACCCCGATCAGATGCTGGATGATGCGGGCTGCCAGAATGCGTTCCAGCAGTTTGCCCACCTCATCCAGCAACACGATGGGACGGTATCCGGCGGCAGTATCCGCCGGGCACCCCTCCTTTCTCAACAGATTTAAATGGTAGGACAATCGATATTCAATTCAATTGACACCTCAACGTCTTTTTCTCAAATTGGGTGATAGCACTCATCACGAAGTGCTCACAATGTTTTTCGCCAATAATTGACCACTCAAAACACCGTGTGGCTTATTGATCTATTTTTATTGCCTTTTTTTATTGCCCTTGTAGGCAGACGAGTATACGGCCCACCTGATGGTGAATGTTTACCGTCGCCCATGGAACTCAGCAATGCCAGGAGCACAGCCAAGGCGCTGCCTGCCATTGAGTATTCTCCGGAAGCCTCGTTTGAAGTAGGACATATCATAGCGCTCGGGAAACATCATGGAGTTTCACTTCAAAGCCGTATGGTACGTGGCAGAAAAGATCTTTAGAAACGCACTGTCGATGAACGCAGCGGTTCCAGATATTATGGTCTCTCTGCTCTGGTGGCGGCAGGTGTGATGACAAAAAGAAGAAAACGATAGAGTAAAAATTTGTTTGCAATTTTTTTTTTCTAATTTTGCGGTTTTCATCTTGATCACACGATGTTATTTCCTTTATCGTGAAAATCATTTGTAAGTATGTGCTGATTACATATTCCTTTAGAGAAACTGGTATTTGAATGCTGATACAATCATACCTTACGAGTCCCACCATCTTAGTCCACGATGATTTGAAACATGATATCAAAAACTTTTAGCCACGAAGCTTAAGCCTGTAGCCTCACGACAAAATTAAATTCTAAATTCTAAACTAATATATAAATCTACAGAGGTTTTTACGGATGTTCCGTTATAACAACTGAACCATGCGTCCGATTGACTTGAAACTTGGTATCCATGTAGAAAATACATGTACTTAATAGATAGGCTAGTATTTAAATGAGTGTTGAACCCCTACATCAGTTTCGGGGGCGTCAATGATGAGAATCTTTGTGGGGGTGAGAAATAATAATGTTTATTTTGATGCCCAGCGAAGCGGACGGGTACAGCTAGTCTATATATACCTATATAACTATATATAAATGAATTGCTGTTCGTTAGTCTCGCTAAAACTCGAGAACGGCTGGACCGATTTGGCTAATTTTTGTCTTGAATTATTTGTGGAAGTCCAGAAAAGGTTTAAAAGGTAGATAAATATGAAAATGCTCGGAATGAAATAAAAATAACAATTTTGTTTTCCCTTTGCTATGTCCCCCGTCAGACGGATTCCTTTTGTTTGTTTTAAGTTTATTTTATACAAAAGTTTAGGTCTTTTACTTATCGGTTGAGGCACTACGTAGTCTGCCGTGTCAGCTAGTAATATCTAAAATTGAATTCACAAAACATCAAGTCGCACCCGATCGCGAAATCCGAACAATTGTTCATTTCAAAGAATGAAAACGAAAACTTCTTGATTTGTTTGAGCGAGTGCTTGTACAAAGAATAACAAAACTAAGATTGAGCGGTACTTCAGTGAGAATTTCGAGTGTCCTCTTACAGTCCCATTAATATATAACTAGAGGTCCCGCAGTAGTCGAAATTCGACTATAATTAATTGGAATTGTAAGTTTGTAGACTATTATGATTGTATTTTATAATTCTATAATCACAAATTTCGCCAAGACTACACCATAAAAAATATCAACAAACACAAACAATATTTAGTCTATTCTCAATTTGACAACAGACGTCGAGAACAAAAGTTTGACAATAAATAGTATGCATGCGTGTGTGCGTCAAATACATGGTACGTAGTGTGTGTAATGTTTTCTTTATTAATTTAATGTATCTTTTATGCATTATTTAAAAAAATATTAGCATTGTGCACTTCTTCTCCATATTCTCTATAAGTGTGGAAAATTTCATACTCCTCCGTCCGCGCAATTTTCGTAAAAAGGGACACATCGTTTTTGCTTCACCTATTAATATATAGATATAAAGATATGTTTTTGTTTAATTTAGATTGACAGACGCTTTCTGTCTGTACAGGGGGTCGAATTGTGCTTTGACTGTAGGTAAGCTTTCGTCCGCGGCCTCGCCTGCGCATTCGGCCCTACATCGCAGATGAAATGTAGTCTTTAATTATTACGCACGGGTAGGTACCGCCACCCCGCCTATTTCTGCCGTGAAGCAGTAATGCGTTTGGGCTTGAAGGGTGGGGCAGCCGTTGTAACTATACTGAGACCTTAGAACTTATGTCTCAAGGTGGGTGGCGCTTTTGCGTTGTAGATGTCAATGGGCTCTGATAACCACTTAACACCTGGTAGGCTGAGCTCGTCCTCCCATCTATGCAATAAAAAAAGAAATAAAAAGAAGGTTACATAATTTGTTAAGTATTATAATTAATCAATATTATGTCATAGACGAAGAAGAAAACATTGTTTAATTTGATTGAAGATAATATAATTTGTAATTAAATATGTAATTAATGTAATTATATGTAATTAAATATGTTACTGTTATACATATTTAAAATGCTTGATTGAAAGGCGATGACCTTCAAAAACTTCCAATAAAGTTTAAATATGAAATAACTAAAATGAAACACCTTGTATAAGTCTTCATCATCTTTTATGTTGAATTGTTTTAACTGATCATAATGAAATGAAAACAAGAAAACTAATGAAAATACTTAATAGTTAAAATAACTAAAATAATGCTGTTAAAACGAAATCAATTTTGTTAGAGTACAAATTAATAATGTAAATTTACTCTCTTAATTACATATTATTAATTGAATAATTAATTATTGTAAATGCGGCGATAATTTTGAATTTTGACAAATAATTTAACTACTATAAATGTTTTTTAATTAACAAATCGTGTTTTTCTTGAAAATATCCTTATATCTATTTTGTTCGTTATGCCGTAATATTTTTATGCGTATTGTCGGTAAAAAACAATTTTGATTTTTTACCAGCCGTTAATAAATTTGATACCAGCCGTTTCGTGACGCGTGACAATGTTCCTTTTTTCTTCACGTCACATTAAAACCACACAAAGTTGCAAAGCCCAATGATTGTCAGCCTAATTTATCAGACGAACATCCCCAACAATCCTTAAATTAATTACAACTCTCAAACCCTCGTTATGAAGCAGAAAGAATGTTAATTCGCTTCCAAATTAATGTGAATAGGTTTTAATACTTTTGTAGCTCAGTGTTACCACATCTAAACCGCGGTTGAAACTGTAAATATTTATCTTTAGCCAGTTTCTTAGCGTCCGTGTGCTTATTAGTAACGCGCACTCCGGCTATCGAATAATGTTATTATGCCTGTGTTCAAATGCTGTGGCGACTGGTGTGTGAAAACTTTAAAGTATGCCGAAATATCGGATATAATATAGTGACAAAAAAAAGAGAGAATAAGCCGTAAAATTACCTTTAATTAAAAATAGTTACGTTTAATCGTTGTGGTCGAAAGAGGCAGATAAGCCAAGACGATGGTAGATACATACCAGTGCAAATTTAAGATGTGGTCATAGATGTCGTACAAAAGATATTTGACAGATGCCTGAATCTCGCTTACGTTATTTTTAAGATAAGCTTGCATTTATACAAGTTCCGAACAACAACATTCGGACCGACCCTGGTAATCATACTCGTCGAACTTGGCAAGCAGTTCCACGTGCAACCTAAGTCGTGCGTCAAACTGCTGAGTTTCGCGCCTGATCTTTTCAACGGATCGCGATTCCGATAGTATCATTAGCCTGTATCTCTCCACTCCTAGATGTAGGCCTCTCCCATAGTCTACAATGAACGGTCCTTCATCTTCCGCATCCAATCGTTTCCCGCATATCATCGCAAGACATCGGTCCACCGGGCAGGGGGACGCCCAGCGCTGCGCTTACTGGGTACGCTCATTCGAGATTCATTAGCGAATCAGTAATCCGACAATCCAAAAAAAAAAAACCACACCTTCGGTCTACCGAGCAATATCACCCGCTCGGTCGAAAAATCTTCCCTTTGTCATTGAGCCTTCGAAAAAGAAGAATGAGTTTTCCCAGAACAATGTGATCGTACTTAATGTCGAGCGAATATTCGGTGGCGCAGTAATTCGTGCCACGATTGCTTGGTCGAAGGTTGTGGGTTCGATTCTTTAATCAGGCAAACATTCTTGTGATGAACAGGTTTGTTTGATTTTTGTCTTTATTTAATATCTATATGTCGTGGATCGTCAAGTCTGAACAGTTGGGCATCTTCGGGAATTGAGGCTGGCAACACTATGCAACTTTTTTTTAATTTATTTTTTATTGCTTACATAGGTGGACGAGCTCACAGCCCACCTGGTGTTAAGTGGTTACTGGAGCTCATAGATATCTACAACGTAAATGCGCCACCCACCTTGAGATATAAGTCCTAAGGTCTCAGTATATTTACAACGGCTACCCCACCCTTCAAACCGAAACGCACTACTTCTTCACGGCAGAAATAGGCGGGGTGGTGGTACCTACTCGTGCGGACTCACTAGAGATCCTACCACCAGTGATAAGATGTCAATGTCAGTTCAGTTTGAGCGGGAAGATATGATATTTATGAAACTAGCTGTGGCATGTTCAGGAATGGTCAATACTTTGAGCATTTAAGCGAGATAGCAAACGAAAGAGCGCATATACCACGATCACAATGTACCTTTTCCCATAGTAAACATTGCTGTGGACATTAAAAACAACGGCTACGGACATTAGCACGACCGACGCTTACACCGTGAGGTAATTGATTTATTTTTAATAAAAAAAAATTAAGGGTTCAGTAGAATTTATTTATAGTATCTGACTAGTAGATAAACGATCCCTGGAAACAAAGGTACGGGTTAGTCTATGCCTCTTTCTCAAGAGCATCCATGACCACTATTAAAGGGGGTTAAATGTACAGCTGTGTTTGATAGCAAAAACAGGGTAATAATATCTTCATAAGCTATCAAAACATTAAAAAAGAACACAATAACATTACCTATAAATGAATATGGAAGTGAATAGAAAATGTTTATTAATACCTACGAACCCGATTTATAGCGAATTGATCAGAAATCGGCCGCTAAAGTGTTTTTTTTTTAAGTGATTTTGTGACCTGGTAACCTTAAGACCTTGGTAAGACCTTTAAGTCATGTCTTATTTTAATTTATATTCTTATTTTTATGAAAAATGATAATATTAAGTGAAATGAAGTGAAATGAAGTGAAATGAAGTGAAATGAAGTGAAATGAAGTGAAATGAAGTGAAATGAAGTGAAATGAAGTGAAATGAAGTGAAATGAAGTGAAATGAAGTGAAATGAAGTGAAATGAAGTGAAATGAAGTGAAATGAAGTGAAATGAAGTGAAATGAAGTGAAATGAAGTGAAATGAAGTGAAATGAAGTGAAATGAAGTGAAATGAAGTGAAATGAAGTGAAATGAAGTGAAATGAAGTGAAATGAAGTGAAATGAAGTGAAATGAAGTGAAATGAATGAAGTGAAATGAAGTGAAATGAAGTGAAATGAAGTGAAATGAAGTGAAATGAAGTGAAATGAAGTGAAATGAAGTGAAATGAAGTGAAATGAAGTGAAATGAAGTGAAATGAAGTGAAATGAAGTGAAATGAAGTGAAATGAAGTGAAATGAAGTGAAATGAAGTGAAATGAAGTGAAATGAAGTGAAATGAAGTGAAATGAAGTGAAATGAAGTGAAATGAAGTGAAATGAAGTGAAATGAAGTGAAATGAAGGTGAAATGAAGTGAAATGAAGTGAAATGAAGTGAAATGAAGTGAAATGAAGTGAAATGAAGTGAAATGAAGTGAAATGAAGTGAAATGAAGTGAAATGAAGTGAAATGAAGTGAAATGAAGTGAAATGAAGTGAAATGAAGTGAAATGAAGTGAAATGAAGTGAAATGAAGTGAAATGAAGTGAAATGAAGTGAAATGAAGTGAAATGAAGTGAAATGAAGTGAAATGAAGTGAAATGAAGTGAAATGAAGTGAAATGAAGTGAAATGAAGTGAAATGAAATGAAATGAAGTGAAATGAAATGAAATGAAATGAAGTGAAATGAAATGAAATGAAATGAAGTGAAATGAAATGAAATGAAATGATATGGGATGTAATATAATCACAGTAAAATGGTGGTCATTTACTGAGTTTTTTTCAGTGGACTTTTTGGAGGATCCCAAAAAATTACGTCCAGCAGCTTTGTTTCATTTTCCCAGATTTGTGCACTTTCACAGATATTAAACAGTTAATAAACCACCGTTATTACGCATTTAACCTGAAGAAACACTAAATAGATAAAATAAAACAAATCATCTCTCAGAAATCTCGCGTTCCCGCCAAAAATTCTCTAAAGTGTAACAACGTGAATTAGTTCGCGTAAGATGCCGGAAAACAGGGCGGGTGTAGCACAGACAATAATTACCCTGAACGATAGTTCTAATGAGGGTGCGCTGGTTGAATGCTAAACGGTTGCTATGGCAACGGTGTCACATGCTGAATAAATAATAATGGGCTTCATTTGCTTATTAAAAAATGGTAGTAGGGACCTGAATGCGAGCTATGTCTACGCAGGTATCTTCATGCCTATAGCAAATTAGTTGAAAGGAAGAGAAAGTGTAAATTCTTGGATAATCGTTACGCGATCTTAGTGTATTTGCGAAATTAAGACTTTAACTCCTAATTCTAACGGTCCTAATACGCTAGAAAGTAATTGCTATCCAGGTTTCTTGTTAACTGTCAGGAAGTAACAACGAAGAATAGGATATTTCTTATTAGTATAGGCAGTATAGTATAGGCAGACGAGCGTACGGCCCAGCTGATGGTGAGTGATTAACGTCACTCATGGACTTCAGTAATGCCAGGGGCAGAGACAAGCTGCTGCCTACCGTTTAATACTCTCCAAGAGCCTCGTTTCCGAAGTATCCGAACGGCTCTCTTCTGTATGGAGTCAAATGGAAGTAGCTGATATTTAGGAGCACTGGCCCAGGGGCGGAAGCAGCACTCTTCGCGAGGCCTGACCTGTGCTTTGTAAAGCAAAAGTCTTTGTCCAGGCGTAAAGTAGCGCTTCGCTCTGTTGACGACTCCCAGCAATTTGGATGCCAACTTGGTTTTGCCCTCCAAATGCCTCTGAAATTGGACACCGCTCGATATTTCGACTCCAAGTATCCCAATACTCTTGGAAGGTTTCAGGGATACTCTGTTAACTGAAGTTTGAGCACTGCGTACAAATTAAAAAGCGACGCTCCTCGCCGTTGGTATTTGTTGGAAAATAAGGATATAAAGGAGTCCGCATCTGAAGGCGTTTTTTTAGCCCGTACGGTTAGGTACCATCATGCTGGGACAGGATTTCTGTCTATGTGTGCTGCGGGTAGCCATATTTTGTAATTTAGTGATATATTCGTTTATAATTTGTTGAATATTGTACTTTTTTTTGAAGCGACGTGCTAGGGTCCATATTGGAGAAGAGCCGTTGGTTTCGCGCCGATTCCTCTTTGTAATGAAACTGACTAAAAATCGATCGTATATTTATGACGAATGTGTATGAGTGCCTGTTAATCCTGTTATACATGAATAAAGACATGTGATTTTTTGTGAAATCAAAATTCAAACTTCGACCATTTGTCTCAAAGCGGGGCAAGCGAACAACTAGTTTCCGCATTAATGTTTTTATTTTCCATGAGCTTTGTCACTTAATACTCAACAACAACAAAAAATCCCAATTTCTAGTTTAATATCTGAAGAGGGAAAACATTTTTCAATACAATTACAATCAAAACAACAAATAATTTCGCATCAGCCGGTTCCCAGTTTCACCTTCGTGCCTATCCCAATCTAATTGCGTCGTGTCGGTTTGTCACAAAGGCTCCTCCTCTTATTCATTCCGTCTTAAGTGGCCTCGTTCAAGACGTGTGACAGACCTTAATTAAGTGCCTGCTTAGGTATGTTACGTAAATGTTATATGTGTAACGTCTCTGAAATTTACGAGTGAAATCCTCGAGGTATGTCTGGGAATTTTGAGGGTATATTAAAATGTTTATTGTGCTCGGAATTACGCGAGGAGATGGCGCTGAAAAGTTTTCACATTGAATTTATTTGGCGACCCTTCTGGGTTTGGTTTTACGGAATATTTTTGGTAAGCCAAGGACTGCTATTAAAATTATTGTATTATTGACTATTGATTTTATTTATTTTAATTGGATTTAATCATACAATATTGTAGTATCCTCATCTCAAGTACCTTCTCCTAATTCTGCTCCTAATCATCATTCTCCTGCCCTTTTCCTCGTCACCTGGGATCATCGCAACATGTTTTCTCCTTCCATACTCCTCTATCATATACCATTTTTTCACTAACTCCCCTCTTACACATATCGTTTTTTACAAAATACATCCACTTTTCTTAGTTTTATCTATTCCTGTAAAGTCTTCTTAGTTCTGCTTCTAATGTCCCACTAATTTTATCACGTGCAACGTCTTATCCTTTAGGATACAATGATTGTGTGTTTGTGTATGTGTGTGTGTGTGTTTTAAGGGCTTCACCACTTAACCATTTAAGACATGTGGATAGTTTATTCATGAATTCAATAACAAAATATTTATAGGACAAGCGTATTACTTCACCCTTGACTTTTCAAGATGTTAGACGTTCACGTAGTGATGTCCATGAGCTCTACGACTTAACACCAAGTGAAGTGTGAAAACTGTTGGATCATTTTAAAATTCAATTGCCTCTAATTAAAAACTAGAGAGGCGATTGATTAATGCCCCTTCAAAGGAAACATGAATAAAACACGAAGATTGAGGTATCTTTACTATCAAAGAGCTCATCCGACAAATTAATAACACAGTTTATATTTTAACAGAAGATTAAATTCAATATTACAAGTGTAAAAATTGTATTGGTGGGTGTGTTTGATAGTTTAGTATCAGTTGACTAAAGGATGAAATGTTTCGGACTTCAAATACACTGGTTTTTTTGGAACGAAGGGAAAAAACGTCCGTAACGTAAGATTTTTATTAGTAATGCACCCAGTATACGACTTAACTTTGTAATAATGTACAAATTAGTAATGCACACAGTGTACGATTTAACCTTGTAATAACGTGCAAAAAATAACATATTTTCTTATCATTCATATCACCAGGATCTCAGAGTGTTCGTTTGCGCAATACATTAGCTCTTAAGCAAACAGCCGTGAATGAAGTGTACCACAATAAGTTCGCACGTTACCGAATGACCGTGGGTTGTTGCGAAGCCTCCAGTTTTATTTTCTTTATACCTCGAATAGAACTTAAAACTAATATTTTTATAATAAGGAACTTCGTTCCTATCCGGTATCCCACGACATCACACATCTTTTTTTTTCAAAGTCATTCACTCACCAATAAAGTATATACTTCGATTTTTACTAACCGTAAATATAATTAAAGCTATCTTTACGGCTTAATCCTCCTTTATTTTCGATATATATAACATTTTATAACATTTTACAGTATTCGTGATAAGGGAAGACCACGACCTAGATATGATGTGATAAACGCGGCATAAACTGTAAATAAAGTTTTAATTATACCCAATGCGTATTTACAGTTGCAATGGAAAAACTCTAAAAACTATAAAGTATCATTACAAGTTGCAGCAGGGCGTTTTGTAAGTCGAACTATACGAATCTACAACATGATTTCATCTGGGAAGGAACAGGACGTAAATGAAATTTAGTTAAAATGCTAAAATTAGCGGAATAGTCATAAGCTTATTAAGTTTTTGTTAATACACAATATATTCCATTGAATATTGTTTAAATTATATATGTATAGTGTATTTCTATGTTTGTTTATTTAATTTATATTTCAATCCACCTACCATTATTTACTCTGCGCTAACTTTGGTTGACTGATAAATAATGACTTAGGAAATAAGTCTGCTAATCTAAATATATGACGTGTTATAATTTAATAAAAAAATGTGTATTCATGTCCACCTAAATTTTTTAAATAGCATTGTTATATTTTTTTGTGAATACTGTCTCCACTTAAACTATGTTCATAAGCAAGCCAGGCCGGGTTATAAATTGAAGTTAGAAGCGTCCCGACGATGCAAATCGAGGCATCGCAGCCAGAGCCTGTATTACTATTAATAGGTCTATAGTATTTTAAAATTGCATTTAAGACTTCGTTTAGTAAATCGAGAAAGTTCAAGATATTAGATTTGAAATTAATTAAGATTGAACTGAAAACGAGTGTCTCTTAGGATCCCTGCAATTAGTTTAACGCTTGTTGCCCGGCGAGATTACCTGCGCCTCGTTAAGACATAGCTTCGATATTTGGTGAGAAAATCAAAGATACATCCACTAACTAGACCTCCCCTAACGTTTGCTACAACATAAATAAACAGGTTGGCTAGTAAAAACTTAAGTAATTTTTTATTGCCATTGTGGTCAGGTCCCAGGTGGTGAGTGGTCTCTTTCACTCATGGACATCAGCACTGGCCATTGCTAATGTTGATTGATAAAGGATTGTTGAAAAAATACCTATATTGTTGCAGTTCTAAGCAAAACACTTTTTCTTCTTCTTTTTCTTTGTCTCCACCTTATCTCAGGAGGTTTTTTTTATGTTTATTGCTTAGATGGGTGAACGAGCTCACATACCACCTGGTGTTAAGTGGTTACTGGAGTCCATAGATATCTAAGACGTAAATGCGCCACCCACCTTGAGATATAAGTTCATAAGTTTTAAGCTCTTAGTATAGTTACAACGGCTGCCCCACCCTTCAAACCGAAACACATTATTACTTCACGGCAGAAATAGGCAGGGTACCTACCCGTGCGGACTCACAAGAGGTTCTACTACCAGTAAAAAGGTGTAGTAGTAGGTAGGCAGTAGGGGGGGTTATCACAGCGAATTTTTCTATTCCATTCTCCTCTATCAGTCGTCATCTCAACACTCACTCCCCTTTCTTTCATTTCGTCATTCACACACTCCATCCATATATTTTTCGGTCGACCTCTTCCCTCTCTACATTACCATTTCCATATATCTCCTAGTCAGACGCACCTTCTCTCTACGCATCACATGCCCATACCACGCTAACCGTCCGCTCTTTAATTAATCACTTACCTACATTCACACTTCATCTGATATACTGATTCCTTATCTTTGCCATTTTTGTCACTTCACACATCCATCTCAACATTCTCAATTCTAAACAAAACACATTCTTAAGATAATTTAAATAATCTGTATATTAATACGTGAAGCAAAAACTTTGTATCCCTTTTTACGAAAATTGCGCGGACGGAGGAGTATGAAATTTTCCACGCTTATAGAGAATATAGAGAAGAAGTGCACAATGCTAATACTTTTTTAAAATAATGCATAAAAGATACATTAATACAATAAAGAAAACATTACACACACTACATACCATGTATTTGACGCACACACGCATGCATATTATTGTCAAACTTCTGTTCTTGACATTTGTGGTCAAATTGAGAATAGATTAAAATTAAATATTGTTTGTCTTTATTAATATTTTTTTACAGTGTAGCCTTGGCGAAATTTGTGATTATAGAAGTATAAAATACAATCATAATAGTGTACAAACTTACAATTTCAATTAATTATAGTCGAATTTCGTCTACTGCGGGACCTCTAGTAGGTATAAAACGGTGGAAATTTACATTTTTATTCAATAAACAAAAGCATGGAGGGGCTTTATTTTAATACATAAAACAGCTATCAAATTTCAACAAGTGTAGCGTCCTATGTCACGGGGGCTTGCAAAACTGTCACGTATCACCGAACAGATGGCCGCTAGGGGGCGCTGTACGTGCGCAATACACACACACAACGTAGCGAAAATACTGAAATACATTTCTCGGCGTCAAAGGCATAACTCTACATAGAGTCTACGTTTTTTTTTGTTGTTGTTAAACACGTTTTTAGTTTTTTTTTTAAATCCTTGTGGCTCTCACTCGACTTCTCAGACTCAGATTCTTGGATCAATTCCGACCAATAATTTGAAATGTTTTTGTTTTTCTTCTGCTTGAAATGTTGAAACCGTGAATTTTAGATTTCACGTCTCTAATGTCGAAATTTTAAATTGTATCTCTTTTTTACGATAAAAACGAAAATTCGGTGTATGTACATACATACAGCTTAGCTTGAATTCGGAGTGAATTATAAAATACGTATAATATAAAATAATTTTAGGCCAAAATAACATATTTATTCTATTGAAACATCATTTATACCAACTTGAAAATGGGTATTTTTAAGTTGGTAAAAATGACGTTAAAAATTTTCGATACAGGTCATAACTAAGAAAACATTTCAAAATGTATCATTACCACACTATTTGAAGTCTACATATTATTATTCAGTTCACTTTAATAGAAAATCTTTGCTTTAATAGTTGTTCAGGATTTCTATGTCAATCCTGAATCAATATTTAAATAGATACCACAATCCATTTGCATTTCGGTTTAAAAGGTGGGACAGCTGTTGTAACTGTACTTGAAACCTTAGAACTTATATCTCAAGGTAGGTAGCGCATTTACGTCGTAGGTGTCTATGGGCTCCAGTAACCACTTAACACAAGGTGAGCTGTGAGCTCGCCCACCCATTTAAGCAATTAAAAATAAAACGTGTTTTTTTTTTTATTTAACTTCAAATTCAGTAAACTATTACTTAAATTTTTTTAGTGGTGGTGGTGGTTGGTGGTATCTACCAGCGCTGTCTCACAAGAGGTCCTACCACCAGCAAATATTTACAAAAACTATACTAATGCTGTCACTCTTTGAATTATGTTTTTATCACCTTCAACGTTAAATGGCAATACGGCCTACCATTAAGGTCACGGTTGCTCATGGACATTAGCAAAGCAAGGAAGACAGTGCTTGAAGAAGGAAATGTCAAAGTGGTCATGAATTAAGCACTGTGCTAAAATGAATAGTGCCACCACTGAGTATCTATATACTAATATATAAATCTACATTAGTTTTTACGGATGTTCCGTTATAACTACTGAACCATGCATCCGATTGACTTGAAACTTGGTATCCATGTAGAAAATACATGTATTTAATGGATAGGCTAATATTTTTATGAGTGTTGGACTCCCTAATAATAATGACAATAAATAATAATGTTAATTTTAAATGCCCAGCGAAGCGGGCGAGTACGGCTAGTTTGTTTATAATTGTGTTTATAATAGTGCCAATAGTCTCCGAGTGAAATAAATGACAGCGAAAAGCGATCAAACGAATAAATTATAAGGGTTCTTGTGCCGTTAGCTACGGTATCTTAAATGCAAAAAGATATTAGACACGAAATTAATATTGATGAAGCATAAGATGAAATGCCAGAAACCAAAGGTCTAATTTATAGCGTTATTATGTATTTAATACTTAAGGTGTTTATATTATAATTCCAAATTACAACCAAAACTTTTGTATTCTTTATGTTTCTTGTCGCAACTGAATTAACTTAAAAAAGTAATCAAGGGTAATTTTATGGATAGCTTTACTGACTCTCCTGTACTGTACTCTCCACAAGCCTCGTTTGAAGAAGGACATGTCATAACGCTCAGGAAACCTTGGAGTGAAGCTCACTCCAAAGCCGGATAGTACATGGCAAAAAAGATCTCTGGAAACGCAATGTGGATGAACGCAGTGGCTCCAGGTAGTATAGATGAGCTTTACTCCGGTGGCTGGAGGTGCAATGGTAAAAACGAGATGATGGGATCATCTCAAACAATTCCTCTGAGCACTCCCCATAAAACATACGGTACAAAATACAGAGAGAATTGAAGTCTCTCCGCAGATCCAGAGGCTCCAAACGATCCGTGATAATGGGAATTAACGACCAAAATGAAATTGAATCTGTATGCATATGTATATATATATTCGATTATCTAACGACTCTCTATCACTACATCTAACCACTCATATGTATGCGGTAGCCCAAAGATCGTGGACCGCCTGTTTGGGACCACGGTTTGGCTTTTGGGACGTCTTACACCCGATATGCATGCTACTTAGCCGACATGTGAAACATCAGATTGATACCAGGTCACGCGACGAAGAATTTAAATTCTGACCTACAACCAAATAGACTTTAAGCTGCCCTGTCCCTCTCAATGCATTATAAATTGGTATTTAATCAAACTTTACTTTACGAGCGGACACGTTATTCCTCATTCAAAATTGATCCTCTTAATAAAGGACCGTACAGCTTAAGTTTAAATTAAGACAATGTGAAAGTTTATACGATTCTCAGTTAATTAATAAGTAAACAGGGTGCTGGGATATTAAGTTTTGAGTTAGTAGGGTCAGAAATTGCGGGGTCTTTAAATTTGGAAGTTGGTTTGGGATCGATTGGGGTCTTAGATTTTGATTGACCAAGACCGCTTGGTCCGAGTTTGATTTTGTACGGATTTCAGCTTGCAACGCTGGCTAGGATTTTATGCATATATTATACATATTTGCTTTTGGTTTGTTATGGGTTTGTCATGATCCTGTCTACACAGTAACCTTGGATATTTTTATCTGTCAGTAATTTTCACGTTTCTGCGACATATATAATTTAGTTCGTTTTTTTTTTAATAAATAAGATGGGTGAACTTTCTCGCAGCCCACCTGGTCTTAGTGGTCACCGGAGTCCATAGACATTAACAACGTTAGTAGCGCCACCCAACTTGATACATGGGTTCTAATTCTCAATTTTCACAGTAGAACGTCTGCTCTACCCTTGGCTGAAATAGGCAAAGAGCTTGCTTGCTCCTTGCGGACTCACGAAACACCCTATCACCGTGTTAAATCGATAAAGCCAATCATCATTTGCGATCCAGCAATCATTAGAATTACACAGAAAGACGTAAAGAAGAATCATACACAAGTAAAGTGAATATCAAAATACACAGGCTTGTACGACTAACTGTTCACTGCCCTATTTCTGCAAAAGGATCACGCACTCCTTTTTGAAGGAACTAAGGACCATGGGAATAAAACCGAGAGCATGTGCTAGCATAACCTGATTTACCCATTCAGTTTGCTTCAAGCATCCAGCCTGCCGTCTGCACTTTTGTAATCGCCTGGGACTAAGCTTATAGTCCATCTTTTTGTTTATTTTTATTGCGCAGATGGATTGCCGAGCTATGTAAGTAAAAAGTGGTTGCCGGAATTCATAGACGGCGTGAATGCCGCCACCGAACTTAAAACACGAGGAAGCCCTAATTATATTATACAGTCCTCGGGTGACGACTGCGTACCGGAAGACGTAGCGTGTGTATGCCTTTCACAAGATGGACCGAAAACCTATTGAGTTCACAGGGATATGTTGAATGCAAGTAGCATAGGTCGGCCTTTGTGGCGGGGCTTTGGGAAAGCCTATGTCCAGCAGCGGAAGTCTGTGGGCTGATAGATAGGTAGATAGGTAGTTCTCCACAATTTCTATTTCGGGAGATATAGGCAGGAAGTCGGTATCCACCCGTGCGAGCCTACAATACGCCTTTAAAATACCTACCTAAAATTTCGGGAGTACAGCCAAGTCATTACCTAATGACATCTCAATTTTTTCTGTTTAAAGCTGATCACAATGAGCCAACATGGAAAGATTTAGTTGTTCGTGATCCTACCTGCAGTGAGGCTTGATGAACCGCCGTAACGTGGAAAGGACGTTGGTCGTCAACGATTGCCTCAACGACCCGCCGGTCGGGCGTCCTCAGGGAGACGCCGTGAGTCTGGTTGTAGTGGTAACCGCGGAAACCCCCCTGATCTGCCTTATCCTGACCTCGGGCGAAGATCGGACGTCGAGTGAGATAGTGCAAGTGTAGTGGGTTGGTAAGTTGGTGGGTAGGGTTTTAAAAACATCCTTGGGCTGCTGTCTGCCCCCAAGTCAAGTGCCAGGTATGCCGCGTGCCCCCTAGGCGCGATCACTTCGAGTGAGTTTCAGTCCTTTGCCCGAAAAAAGGGCATTCAGAGTGTTGAGTCTATTCGTCAGTAACTAAAAAATGTATTAATTACAAAGTAATAAATGTATATACTCAAAAACAAATACACCCATGAAGGCGATATTGTTTAAAAATTTAAATAAATTAAACGTTATTAATTCAGATAAAACAGAAACACATTTATGGAGGTACATTCCAACTTCGTCTATAACAGTTATATTCATTATGACTTTATAATAACAAAATTACTTTCGTTCTCATAAACGTAACATTAGCTTATTCCTGCTAGAGCGCTGTTAAAACGATTAGTTAGTTAGATAAAAATAATGGCAGCCATTTTGTCTGTTCTATGACGTCATTGTACAATTATTCGCATGAATACCAGTTTATATAGAATATTATCTATGTAATGATTTTAGTTTTATTTTACACGTTTGATTATTTGTGTTTGTGTTTTGTGATATTTAAATAAATAAAGGGGGAGTATAAATAATGATTAACAGTCAGTATAATGAAACAAATCATAAAATGTGAATAAGAGATATAAGTTCTAAGGTCTCAGTATATTTACAACGGCTGCCCCGTTCTTCAAACCGAAACGCATTAGGTACTGCTCCACGGCAGAAATAGGCAGGGTGGTGGTACCTACCCGTGTAGACTCACGAGAGGTCCTACCACCAGTAATTTTGGTAGGCAGCGACTTGGCTCTGCCCCTGGCATTGCTGAAGTCCATGGGCAACGGTAACCACTCACCATCAGGTGGGCCGTATGCTCGTCTGCCTACAAGGGCAATAAAAAATAAAAAAAAATTGCCCTTGTAGGCAGACGAGCATACGGCCTACCTGATGGTGAGTGGTTACCGTTGCCCATGGACTTCAGCAATGCCAGGGGCAGAGCCAAGTCGCTGCCTACCAAAATTACTGGTGGTAGGACCTCTCGTGAGTCTACACGGGTAGGTACCACCACCCTGCCTATTTCTGCCGTGGAGCAGTACCTAATGCGTTTCGGTTTGAAGAACGGGGCAGCCGTTGTAAATATACTGAGACCTTAGAACTTATATCTCTTATTCACATTTTATGATTTGTTTCATTATACTGACTGTTAATCATTATTTATACTCCCCCTTTATTTATTTAAATATCACAAAACATGCTCGTCTGCCTACAAGGGCAATAAAAAATAAAAAAAAATTGCCCTTGTAGGCAGACGAGCATACGGCCTACCTGATGGTGAGTGGTTACCGTTGCCCATGGACTTCAGCAATGCCAGGGGCAGAGCCAAGCCGCTGCCTATCGCTTAATACTCTCCACAAGCCTCTTTTAAAGAAGGACATGTCATAGCGCTCGGGAAACACCGTGGAGGGGAGCTCATTCCATAGCCGGATGGTACGTGTCAAAAAAGACCTCTGGAAACGCACTGTCGATGACCGCAGTGGCTCCAGGTAGTATGGATGAACTCTACTCCGGTAATATCAAATAAAAAAAAAAATAAAAAAAATTACGCAAATTATAATTTTGCAGGTATTTCATTTTTATTACACGATATTATTCCTTCTTATTCCGATTATTCCTTCACCGTGGAAGTCAATCGTGAACATATTTTGTTGAGTACGTATTTCATTAGAAAAAAATGTACCCGCTTTAAGATTTGATAACGAAAAACTCCTTTCAATCAGTTAATTGACTGTGTAAATTGCAATTTACATGTCGCATATAAACTTCAATTAAAATTCTAGATCGTATACAATATATTATTATATTTGCGTTAAAAATCTATAGCAGAAAAATCATTTAGGCGTTATTCAAATAGAAACATAGTTGTAGTGAACACAAAGTAACTCTCATCTTTGGTGTTTCCTGAGAGCTATGATCCTGTTTCGAATTAGGTTTGAAAGGATTTCGTAGCAGTGCGCGACACGAGCGACGTCCACCTTTTTAGTTGCGATAGAAACGTCCGAAACATTCATGTCTATTATGAACTACAGGAAATAAGGTAGCGTGGAAAATAGCTTTTAATGTTAGCAATGTTAGGAGCCTCTCTGTCCTTTCCTGTTCTTTCATTATTGTTAACGACAGCGCACTTTAGATACCGATTATTGGGTCTAATAGTCGTGGTATATGTTCGTTTTTTTTCTGCCTATGCTGATAGCTTTGAGAGGCTATTTCAGCTTCACCCTAACGTGTAGGTGAGCTCACGGGGCTCGAACCAGAGTGGTGCTAACACTGGCTCTAGCAAGAGCAGTGCTTCGCAGAATCTACCACGGAAACGCGACCCACTGAGAAGATCCTGCGAGAAACTCAGTGGGCTGTGTCTATGAGTTAGTTCGCTCGTCGAGCCCTTCGTCGCAAGCGACGGGTTCGACGAGGACGGTGACCGGTGCTTGTGGTGCCTAAAAGCACCGTTAATGGATCAGGAGGATCCGTAATGACGTGCTTTGGGCGACGTTGACGGTTTACCATTCGGTCTACTGGTCGGGTATGTAGTTTCCAGCGGCTACGATGAGCGGGTTCTCATGTCGTGCCGCCTTCTCAAAATGGCCGCATTCAAGGAGCATTCTCACATAATCTTATACTAGCACACACGCGCACACACACAAATACACAAATACGTTTTGAGTAGACTGATTTTAATCATAAATATATTAATTAGTTGTATTTATTTTTAAATTGTAAATTGCGTGATTAAAAGAGTAGAGAGCCCACCACAAGTATCTATTAGATTACTCACTGAGAAGACTTAACAAACCATCACTGTATAATTAATTAAGAAATAAATACATAAATAAAATTGTTTAAACGGCAATTCGGTAAAAACGATGATCAAAAGCATGCGTGAAATGAACAAGCAAAGCAAACAATGTATTTTATATTGCGATGACCAGTTTTACTTAGACCTTAATTGTAATGCATCGCGGGTAATTTTGAAGCCTGCAGTGGACAAAAACATCGATTGAATCAACGGTAGGCAGTGGCTTGGCTCTGCTTCTTGTTGAAGTCCATGGACGACGGTAATCATTCAGTATCAGGTGGGCCGTATCCTCGTCTGACTACAATGGCAATAAAAAAAAATTGATTTTATTCTAACTTTTTTTTTATTGCTTAGCTTGGTGGACGAGCTCACAGCCCACCTGCCGCCTCCTGGTGTTAAGTGGTTACTTGAGCCCATAGACATCTACAACGTAAATGCGCCACCCAGCTTGAGATATAAGTTCTAAGGTCTCAGTATCGTAACTGCCCCACCCTTCAAACCGAAACGCATTACTGCTTCACGGCAGAAATAGGCAGGGTAGTGGCATCTACCCGTGCGGACTTACAAGAGGTCCTACTCCCAGTAGTTACGCAAATTATAATTATGCGGCTTTGATTTTTATTACACGATGTTATTCCTTCACCGTGTAAGTCAGTCGTGAAAATTAATTTCTTTTCGTGTCACTAAAAATCGTACTTGTTATATTTATATTCTCTTTCTCGTTCACTCTTTATAACCCCGACGACAAATCTAAACGGCTGTTAGAATAAAATTAAAATTCCGCGTGCGACCCATTTGCCCATTGTCTGCGCAAAATGTCCTTAATTACGTCAAACGCCCGACTCTTTAGTGTATGCAGGGCGAAAGGCTGAATGGTTTTCGTAAATTAATATCAACTTTTTCAAAGAAATATTAATAAAAAGATTGTGGAAAAGTCTCTCATACTGGAAGAGACGAATAAACAGGTGATAGATCATCAATTTGAAGTCAGTTTTTCGTAATGCTCCGACTTCTATAGCACAAACTTTATGAATAAACTTTGTAACTATCTTCTAAAAATATATAGCTCGGTATGTGTTCAAAATTGAGAAGCAGCTTCAAATAAAGTTGAAATAGACGAAATAAAATGTCGATTTCTTCATTGATCACAAGCAATACGCCCGAATGTGTCTTCTCATGTATACCGATATAAACAAACAAAATGAGATTCCGAACACACATAATAATTTCAATATTCTCCACGTCAATATTTAGATAGCAAAGTTCGCGATATGAACATAGTTGCAGCGAATTTGAGGCTTAGAATCGTTAACGTCAAGTGTTTATGTTTGTGACGTATCCACGCCGATCGGTAATAAAGTTTTGCGAACCGGGCGTTGAGAACTATGCACTAAATAACGTTTTTTAAATTACTTTTTTTATCTCTTAGACAAAGTTGGGCACTTCGTGGACTTTTTGATACGACTACTGTAAAAACCAGGTCTGAATGTTTATCATTTTGAACAACAAACTTCTAGCCAGACGCGTTCATTGTAGATGACGTAAAACTCATTTAAAAGTCTACGCGCGGCCATCGCGATTCGTGCATCAATGTATTCGAAGTGATGAAACACTAGCTTGGGACTGTCTCAGTACTAAAATAACTTCATGATCCTAGTTAGTGCCTGTATAAGTTTATTATAATGAAACTGATAAATGACTTTCGAAAAATTATCAAACGATATAATAATACATAACACGCAATGGAAGATATTGGAAAGACAGTTAATGCACTCAATATACCTACTATGTATTTTCCATATGTAACGAAGACTATCATAGCTAATCGTTATCAACAATACTACTTCTCCTGCATACAAAAGAAAACAAAAAGAGATTACTAATGCATCATTATAATACTGCAATCATGTTTGGGTTTTTATGTTAATATTGTTTTTGTTTAATTTACCATCTGTATAGTATTCCTTCGTATTTATAAAGTAAGTACATTGCGGCTTAATGAAACGTTATTACGAATTACCATTAACACTTCGATCCCATGTCAGACAGTCGTTGATGATGTAGTGTTTATAAGCTTTAGTAACCACTTTTCGATTCCACCACCATGGTAACCACACTTGTCTAATAAAAGATCTACCGTCAACTAGTCTACATGTCTATTATCTCAGGCTGTCTACTGTCCACTGCTGAATATAGGCCTCTCCAAGTGGTTCCAGTGCGGCAGGTCCGTTGCCACTTGCGTCCAACGTGACCCAGCGATTCTTACTAGGTCGTCGGTCCATCTGGTAGAAGGCCGTCCTACACTGCGCTTGCCAGTACGTGGTCTCCACTCGAAGATCCTTCTGCCCCATCGGCCGTCTGATCTTCGCGCTATGTGGCCTGTCCACTGCCACTTCAGTGTGCTAATCTTAAGGGTTATGTAAGCAAGTTTGGTTCTTCTAGGGATCTCTTCATTGCTGATTCGGTCTCGTAGAGAAATACCAAGCATAGCCCTCTCCATAATTCGCTGCGTGACCCTGAGCTTCCCAAAAAGATCTCTTGTGAAGCACCACGTCTCGGAACCGTAAGTCATCACTGGTAGCACACGTCGTTTGTACACATTTGTCTTCAGGCACTGAGGAATTTTGGACGAGAACACATTTTTAAATTTACCGAACGCTGCCCAGCCGAGTTGGATCCGCCTACTGACCTCTCTCTCGAAGTTGGACTTACTTAATCGGACATGTCTATATCAGAAGAAAAAAAATGACGTGAATTTTCACTCAAAACTGTTTATGATTCTCTTCTGATAGATTGAAACGACAATTCATTTTAAAGATAGAATATGTTATATAATAAGCAGGTTATAAAATAAATTAATATCTCGAGTATCCCCAAAACTATGACGCATCGGCCGACCCGAAACGCGTCGCTGCTTCGAATCAAGGTGACATGGGAAGGACCGAAAATGGTTTGCTATTCGCAATATTGTAAGCGTATTCAATGCTCTTTGAATTAAATTTCTAAAACAATGTATTTATGAAATCGTAATCTTTTAAAATTCGATGATTTAAATTTAGAAATTATTAAAACGCATACATAAACCGATAGCAAGCGTGTTAACATTATGTTATGTCTTTTAATTAAAAAACATATAGGACTAGAGAAATCCGGTTATGATTTTCTTTTTCTAGATGGACAAAAGCCGTGATGCTGAGTGGATACTGAGCACAATTATATCAACAACGTAAATGCCACCACCCACCTTAAGATATGAGTCTCAGTTTAACAATACAACGACTCCTCAAACTCTTCCGCGTCCTGAACTTTTGCGGATTAACTTACCCACCATAATGCTATAAAATAATTTAACTAATAGACACAGTGTGAATGAGTATCGAATCTAATAGCCAGAGCAGAGTTCACGCAAACTAACTACCGTCCCTTCTACGACCGTTGACTTTCTCCACTATTTTTCGTATAAAACTAATTTTGTGCCTTGTTGACTTTCAGTGTTATATTTTCATTTCGATTGCTTCGCTCGGCGGCAAACTGCGTCTGCGGACCAACGATAAGCCTTCGATCAACACTACATTGGTTATTTTCATTACCCTTACAAACAGAACTGTTGACACGTAATATTCTTGGAATAATTTTCCATTTTAGTTTGTAGTGGCCAGTTCAAGTAATTCGATAAAAGCGGCAAGTTTTTTCAAGTTATACTAGTTATGAAAAATTGATGAGAGTGAAATTTTACGATGCGCGCGCACCGTGACACAAAATTAACAGAATGAAGTTGCCCACTAAATCGCTCATTACAATACGACCGACGTAACTTGGCGAGTCTGAATATAGCCGCAGGTGAACTTTCCGAACCGTACCGAGAATTACCGAATTTATACAATGTCAAGAAAGGGATGTCCAATATGCGTGTTTGAGGATGTTGATTAATCGATTTTTTTTCAAATTAATTAAAATTTAAATAAAAAAAAAGAAATAAATTTAATAAAAATAAAGTATAACTTCTTACGCGCGTACACGCACCCTTTTTTTTGTAAAGCTGCTGAACTTGAAGTTATGCTTGGTCACTGAACTTATTTACCATAAAAAGAGATCAATCTCATCAATCCTTTGCTTATCGTTTACGAAGTATTGGTTTTACTAACATGTTTTTTTTTATTAATCATCTGGCATGCACTACACACAAGATATCCGTGTCGTTTCCTTTGCTGCTCTGATTGCATTTTCGTATGAATTTTAAGTTAATGGGCACATTTTTCTGGCAAAATCAGATAATTCATGATACATTAAAACAGTCCGGTTCATAATCGACAAATGAAGTGGATGGAGAAATAAAAAAATAGCGTTTGTCTAGTTCATTTTTTATGAATAAGGGATTACTGGTGGTCCGGAGGCCTCTCTAATTTCACCAGGATAGGTGGGCCAGCAAAGGCTCAGTCAGGAGGGGTGGAATTTGGTAACAGCTGCCCGAGCGCCCCTAAAGCAGACCTAACAACTCAAGAGCAGCTGCTTCGTGAATGATACCTAGTTCACTAATTCGATCCGCTTTATCCACTACATTTGAACATCACAAGAAAATTTGACAAATATTATTACTATAATGAGAAAGGAAAACGGTTACTCATTCGAGAATCATAGGTTCAAATGTAAATGTTTAATTAAAGTCATTTTCTTTAGTTTCCCAGTGATACATTTTTCTATTTATACATTTGACGATTCTTTCCCGTTTTGCAGTTAAGAGGAAAAGCATGAGCGGAGTCAGTGGCGATCTTATAAAATAATTTATTAGCTTCGATGAAAAGAATATGATTTCGAAGTATTTATTTTCGGTGGCGGATCTTCAGACACAAATTGTAAATCGCCTAAATGTGAACCTACGTTCAGACGTTGCAAACCCGTCCGTTTATCTTCCACCGGATAAGATCGTTCTAAGCAGTGATATTGAGGCGCTGCTCGGTATGGGGAGCTCTGTCATTCTGGCGGGCGACCTAAATTGTAAACACATCAGGTGGAACTCACACACCACAACCCCGAATGGCAGGCGGCTTGACGCGTTAGTCGATGATCTCGCCTTCGATATCGTCGCTCCGTTAACCCCGACTCACTACCCGCTAAATATCGCGCATCGCCCGGATATACTCGACATAGCGTTATTAAAAAACGTAACTCTGCGCTTACACTCGATCGAAGTAGTTTCAGAGTTAGATTCAGACCACCGTCCCGTCGTCATGAAGCTCGGTCGCGCTCCCGATTCCGTTCCCGTCACGAGGACTGTGGTGGATTGGCACACGCTGGGCATCAGCCTTTCTGAATCTGATCCACCATCGCTCCCGTTTAACCCGGACTCTACCCCGTCTTCTTAGGATACCGCTGAAGCCATAGACATCTTAACATCACACATCACCTCGACATTAGATAGGTCATCGAAACAAGTTGTAGCGGAGGACTTCCTTCACCGCTTCAAATTGTCCGACGATATTAGGGAACTCCTTAGAGCTAAGAACGCCTCGATACGCGCCTACGACAGGTATCCTACCGCGGAAAATCGTATTCGAATGCGTGCCCTACAACGCGACGTAAAGTCTCGCATCGCCGAAGTCCGAGATGCCAGATGGTCTGATTTCTTAGAAGGACTCGCGCCCTCCCAAAGGTCTTACTACCGCTTAGCTCGTACTCTCAAATCGGATACGGTAGTAACTATGCCCCCCTCGTAGGCCCCTCAGGCCGACTCGCGGCCTTTGATGATGACGAAAAAGCAGAGCTGCTGGCCGATACATTGCAAACCCAGTGCACGCCCAGCACTCAATCCGTGGACCCTGTTCATGTAGAATTAGTAGACAGTGAGGTAGAACGCAGAGCCTCCTTGCCACCCTCGGATGCGTTACCACCCGTCACCCCGATGGAAGTTAAAGACTTGATCAAAGACCTACGTCCTCGCAAGGCTCCCGGTTCCGACGGTATATCTAACCGCGTTATTAAACTTCTACCCGTCCAACTCATCGTGATGTTGGCATCTATTTTCAATGCCGCTATGGCGAACTGTATCTTTCCCGCGGTGTGGAAAGAAGCGGACGTTATCGGCATACATAAACCCGGTAAACCAAAAAATCATCCGACGAGCTACCGCCCGATTAGCCTCCTCATGTCTCTAGGCAAACTGTATGAGCGTCTGCTCTACAAACGCCTCAGAGACTTCGTCTCATCCAAGGGCATTCTCATCGATGAACAATTCGGATTCCGTACAAATCACTCATGCGTTCAACAGGTGCACCGCCTCACGGAGCACATTCTTGTGGGGCTTAATCGACCAAAACCGTTATACACGGGAGCTCTCTTCTTCGACGTCGCAAAAGCGTTCGACAAAATCTGGCACAATGGTTTGATTTTCAAACTATTCAACATGGGCGTGCCGGATAGTCTCGTGCTCATCATACGGGACTTCTTGTCGAACCGCTCTTTTCGATATCGAGTCGAGGGAACCCGCTCCTCCCCACGACCTCTCACAGCTGGAGTCCCGCAAGGCTCTGTCCTCTCACCCCTCTTATTTAGCTTATTCGTCAACGATATTGCCCGGTCGCCGCCGACCCATTTAGCTTTATTCGCCGACGACACGACTGTTTACTATTCTAGTAGAAATAAGTCCCTAATCGCGAAGAAGCTTCAGAGCGCAGCCCTAGCCCTAGGACAGTGGTTCCGAAAATGGCGCATAGACATCAACCCAGCGAAAAGTACTGCGGTGCTATTTCAGAGGGGAAGCTCCACACGGATTTCCTCCCGGATTAGGAGGAGGAATCTCACACCCCCGATTACTCTCTTTAGACAACCCATACCCTGGGCCAGGAAGGTCAAGTACCTGGGCGTTACCCTGGATGCATCGATGACATTCCGCCCGCATATAAAATCAGTCCGTGACCGTGCCGCGTTTATTCTCGGTAGACTCTACCCCATGATCTGTAAGCGGAGTAAAATGTCCCTTCGGAACAAGGTGACACTTTACAAAACTTGCATAAGGCCCGTCATGACTTACGCGAGTGTGGTGTTCGCTCACGCGGCCCGCACACACATAGACACCCTCCAATCCCTACAATCCCGCTTTTGCAGGTTAGCTGTCGGCGCTCCGTGGTTCGTGAGGAACGTTGACCTACACGACGACCTGGGCCTCGAATCAATTCGGAAATACATGAAGTCAGCGTCGGAACGATACTTCGATAAGGCTATGCGTCATGATAATCGCCTTATCGTTGCCGCCGCTGACTACTCTCCGAATCCTGATCATGCAGGAGCCAGTCACCGTCGACGCCCTAGACATGTCCTTACGGATCCATCAGATCCTATAACCTTTGCATTAGATGCCTTCAGCTCTAATACTAGGGGCAGGCTTAGGGACCCCGGTAACCGTACTCGTCGAACTCGACAAAGAGGTCGACGTGCAACCTAACCCATGCATCAGCCCGCTGAGTTTCTCGCCGGATCTTCTCAGCGGGTCGCGATTCCGATCCGGTAGTAGATTCATTCGCGAAACAATTGCTCTTGAGTTGTTAGGTCTCCTTCGGAGGCGCTCGGGCAGTTGTTAGCAAATCCCACCCCTCTTGGCTGAGCCTTTGCTCGCCCACCTGTCCTGGTGAAACTGGAAAGGCCTTCGGGCCACCAGTAAACGTTCAATCATAAAAAAAAAATAAAAAAAAAAAAAAAAAACGTTGCAAACCAAAATTATTCATTTAACGTTTGCAAAAGATAATCATTAAAGCAGCTCTTTGCCTGCGAAGGATTCTTGAATACTTTGGCCACATTGCAAGGAAACACAGTGACAACTTGGAGAAATTGGTGATCACTGGAAAGGTCGAGGGCAAGCGACCAAGAGGCAGGAGCTCGACCCTTTGGACGGACCAGATTCATGCAGCCCTTGATACAACAGTGCACGATGCTCTGCACTCAGCTGCAGATAGGAACAGATGGCGGTGCATTACAAACTGTTTCAAGGCCATGACCACGACCCTCAGTAATGAGGAAACCGACGCAAGCAGGAGAGAGCAGCTCTCAAAACGTTTTTCGTTGTCGTAAGAGCAACGCCATCTATCGTCGAAGAGCAAAAACTAATATCAAAAGAACTAGTAAACTCGAGAACACTCGAGAAGTACAACGCCATCTATTATCGAATAGCGGAAACACATAAAATATGTATCTGGCCCCATAGATAATGTTTTCAATAATTGTAGGGATATCGTATCGACTATAAAATCGTTGTAGAGATGCCACGAAATCAGTTAGTAATCGGAACTACTCGAAGCAAAACAGCAAACGCATCAACCGAAGCGAAGCTGAAGAAGCGAATTGAGAATTTTAAGTGTTCTGTGAATGTTCTAAGTGTGTATTCTAAATAGTTGTAATTTAAAATTCAGTAAAATTTTTATTTATCTCGAACCCCACCACGTAACAATAATATGATAAAAATATAATAAATGATCTCCATGTTGTTGTCAGAGTGTTATGATTTTATATCCAGATGTTTTCGTGTCTTCAAATGCAACAAAAATATCTTAATGCGACCCTGACTACAATTAACAGTTATTTAAGAACGTACTAATTGGCTATCGAAACGGTTACCGTTCAGTCAATTTCACAGTCAAATGAGGTTCACAGCTTCTACTTTGAAGCTCCAAAGTTATTGTGTAGTGGAGCAGCGCGTTAGTGTTGATGCCTTTTTTTTCCTACCCAAGCTGATGGTCTAGAGAGACCATATCAGCGTCACCGAGCTAGTAGGTGAGCTCAAGGGGCTCAAACCTGAAGACATTGCTAACACGAACCCTAGCAAGAGCCGTGCTTCGCAGAATCTACCACCGGATCGCGACCCACTAAGAAGATCTGGCGAGAAACTCAGTGGGCTGATGATGCCGGATCGTATTATGACAATGTACATTTCGGTATTTTGATATATTTTTTTATAAAATAATTTAGTGGTATTTACTCCTTAAGACTTTTTTAGATATTTAAAAACTACAAGCTAAACACAATAAACTACAAACATATTAAAGTTTTGATATATTTTCACATCTAAATAGAAGCGCTTTCAGTATTGAAAGATATGCATTATTTTAAGTGCATTGCACTTTTTTTCCTACCTATTCTAGTAGCCTCGTGGGGTTATACTTCACCTATGATTTACCGAGCGATTAGGTGAGCTCACGGGGCCCAGCCGGGCGAATTTGCTAACACTAGACCTAGCAATTCACCTCGGAAAAGCGATCCACTGAGAAGATCCGGCGAGAAACGCAGTGGGCTGTATCTGAGGGTTAATTTTCTCGCCGGATCCTTCGTCGATAGTGGATCGGCAGGATCCGAAATGACGTGTTTTTATTCCATTCTACATTTAATGACTATGGCATTTAGAGAGCAGAATCTGGCAGTGTGTTTGTCAATATAGACTCGGAGCTTACAAGTTATCTTGATTTGAAAAGCTTACTGGAGCTTGCAGGCATCAATCACAAAGGGAATACCAATGACCTTGACAAAGTAGTTAAGTCTCAATATAAAAACAATCGTATTACTTTGATTATGAAGTTTTTATTTATTTATTGCATAGATGTGTGGACGAGCTCACAGCCCACCTGGTGTTATGTGGTTACCGGAGCCCATAGACATCTATAAAGTAAATGCCGCCACCCGTCTTGAGATATAAGTTCTAAGGTCTCAGTATAGTTACAACGGCTGCTTCACCCTGCAAACCGAAACGCATTACTGCTTCACGGCTGAAATAGGCGGGGTGGTTAAATAGGTGGTGGTACTTTACTGGTGGTATATACACCCTGTAAAATACACCCTGTCTTGTAAGCCCGTTCGGGTAAGGACCACAACCATGCCTATTTCTGCCGTGAAGCAATAATGCGTTTCGGTTTGAATGGTGATAATAAAACTGAGACTTATAAGTCATGTCTCGAAATGAGCGGCAACATTTACGTTGTTGATGTCTATGGGCTCCGGCGACAACTTACACCGAGGTGGACTGTGAACTAGTCCACCTATCTTTGCAATAAAAAAACTAAATATGGCTTAACTCGCGTCAACGCGTAGGCGAAAGATTTCTTTTTAAGCCCAAACCATAAATAGAAAAAAAAACAACACTGTCGGTTTGTGTGCACATTTAATGTTACATCGTAAGCGTGAATGGCAATCGAATTAATAAGTGTACGCTCCCGACTTTTCGATCAAACTATTCCATTAGGTTTTTACAGTGTCGCGCCGCCATTCAGTGCAAGTTACACAATTTTGACCTATATAAAGCCGAGGTGTTACTGCACGAGGCGGTGTTTTTTTAAGCGGAAGCTTAGACGATCAATTATATTGCGCAATATTGCGTATTGGGCAATATTATTTAGTGCTTAGGATTAATATTGAAGATTGCGCAATGATTGAACGAAAGCTTAAGCCAGTTGAACTTTTATTGGAGCATATTTTTTCATTGCGTCTTGTAGGGTCAGTAGGTGTTGCGCAGTATTTTTTAGTGATACGTCTTGACACACATACACCTTGGTACACCCATAAACAAAACTAGAAATCATTGTGCAGTTCGTATTATTGTGCAAATTAATTTATCGTTTGGATTCAGAGCGCCTTTCAATCTTCTTCTTCTTTTTCTCCACCATATCTCACTAATCGGGGTCGGCACAGCTAATTTTTCTCTTCCATTCTCTTCTATCAGCGGTCATCTCAGCACTCACTCCTCTACCTCTCATATCACACACTCCATCCATGTCTTCTTCGGTCGATCTCTTCCCCCTCTACCTTGCACTACTATTTCCATACATCTCCTAGTCACATGCATCTTCTCTCTACGCATTACATGTCCATACCACGCTAATCGTCCTCTTTTTAATTTGTTAATTACCGGGGCTACTTTCACACTTCCTCTGAGCGCCTTTCAATCTTATTGCAATAAAATGCATTGTAAAATGTAATTCTAAGTCTAGGGGCCCCCTAACGAACGCGCTTCTAATAGCTTGCTATGTACGCATCTATATTTCGACGCAACGGAATCTTCGAACGTCATTTTCGTCGATTTAAAGACGCGCGTTTATCTTGAAAATTAACACCCGCGTCAAGAATCGATGACAATACAGTAATTTTATATAATTTCGCCTTAATACGCTAACCGCTATCAACGGGATATAAAAGTTGTAATTAGTTTTATAAGTGTGTTTTTGTTTTCTTTTAAAACTAGATATATTATTTTAAGGAGACAATAGTGGTGTTCCTTTTGCTCTCTTGCCTAGTGGAGATGTGGCTCGTGGTAGTTGAGAAGTTTTTAGTTAGTTACTGCTACACTACTAATGAGTTACCAATGGGTACGCCTCCGTGGACCAGATTTTCTTGCGAATTTATTTAGTGAATAAAAATATGCGTAGACAAGTTCTTAGCCTACTTCACGTTAAGCGGCAGCCCTAACTATCGCCTATATGATTTTAAAGTGATTTATCTGTTTGTAAGTCTGAAGTATCAGTTAAATTTGGAAAAGGGGTCTCTTATTGAAAATAGTTTGGTATCTATACGAATACCTCCAACAAACTCAAGACATTAATTTTAAATCTAATTCGTATTTTATATTTTGATATTTCGTCATTCGTAAACATAAAATAAACGTAACGAACAAATAAATCAATTTAATATAATACTTGCACTACTTCACCTGTCTGCAGTAACTATACTCCCTTTGAAATTCGAATATGTTCTCATTAGGATACAAAATACGTAATTTGAAGCACCTCTAAAATCAACCCTCTATACCAGGCTTCAGATTCGATTGGTCATGTGTATAATATTATATAAATTCAATTATAGACCTTCGATGCTACGGTATAAAGTTTGATTTTCAATCATCGAATGCAAAAGCGTAATAGTCTTTGTTCAAAATGAGATTTACAGTAATATGATAATTATGTTGCAGTCAGGTTTCAAAATGTTTCAAAATCACGTTTGAGATCGTCACTGTACTATAAAATCCAAGATTTTCAAATTCAAATTTAAAATTAGCCATTACTTTGGCGTAAGAACAGAAATAACGATTACGGAGTTGATTTGAATAGAACCTTAGACCATGCCTTTGGGAGTAAGTGACAATCGATCCTAAGTTTTAAATATTTTAAGTTTTATCTATGCTAAGTTTTGTATATACCCGCAAAATTATAATTTGCGTAATTACTAGTGGTAGGACCGCTTGTGAGTTCGCACGGGTAGTTACCACCGCCCCGCCCCGCCTATTTCTGCCGTGAAGTAGTAATGCGTTTCATTTTGAAGGGTGGGGCAGTCGTTGTAACTATACTGAGACCTTAGAACTTATATCTCAAGGTGGGTGGCGCATTTACGTTGTAGATGTCTATGGGCTCCAGTATCCACAACAGGTGGGCTGTGAGCTCATCCACCCATATAAGAAATAAAATAAAAATTATTACACCAGTGCGTTTAGTAATGAAACCGCTTTATTTTTGGCGATGAAATAATTCCGTATTCCACGTGACCGTTGCCTAATTAAATGTGGATCCAATTTAAAAAGCTTTAGAAGATATTAAGCACCGTTTTAATATGAAGAATATCACTAAAAAGTAATGTTGATTCCTTTAATATCAACCTGAAGTGACAAAAGAAACACTGCGCGTTAAGGAGCTGACAGTCTCCACTATTCAAAATGTAGTTTTAGACTATTAAGCATAAAAGATAACACTAATAGGAAAGTAGTAGATGCAAAAAAGGCGTAAAGGATTATTCTCTCTAGAAAGGACACTCTGAATACTGAACCACAGATGGCGAAGTCGTGGATAAAGTATGGATGTATACAGTAAGAGTATGTATGAGGCTTTATCCTCGTGTCTCAATATGGGTGATGGTATTTACGTGATGTCTGCAGGTTGTGGTGACCAGCTTAGATCCGGCGGATCGATATGTTTATGTGTATAATCAAATTAGGTCTACATCTCTATGTGGATCACAGATCTTATCTTATACCTCACGCGTAAGTTTTATGATACTTTCTATCTAGCTCTTAACCTGTTAATAGCTTGATTATTTGTTTGGTAGAGTCGGTGGGTGGTATTACCATATCTGTTTCGATGTGTACTCGTGTCAAGCATCGCCACTACATCGAGATTTATATCCCGCAGGCTGCAAACATTACCTATTAAATTTTTTTTATTGCTTTGTTTGGTGGACGAGCTCACAGCCCCCTGGTCTTAAGTGTTTACTGGAACTCATAGACATCCACAACGTAAATGCGCCACCCACCTTGAGATATAAGTTCTAAGGTCTCAAGTATAGTTACAACGGCTGCCCCACCCTTCAAACTGAAACGCATTACTGCTTCACGGCAGAAATAAGCAGGGTGATGGTACCCACCCGCCCGGACTCACAAGAGGTCCTACCACCAGTAAAAAATTTTCAATTTTCAAATTTTCAAATTGAATTCAACTTCAATTTGATATCTCAGTGATATTACACGTTGTACTGCCTCCGGGATTTCCAACAACTCCGACCGGTTTGTTTACACAATTTAAACTAATAATTTTTAAAATTTTATTAATCTGTTTTTTAATCCGCTGACACCATGACCGTATCCCGAAAGTCGAAAAGGGTAGTGCTCCGCAAATAGAGTTGAAATCTCTCGAGTGAAGTGAAAAGATCGATCGTTTTCTCGCGGAAGCGATACGAAACGAGATAAAATGTAGCATTTTCATACAAGTTTGTAGCACATTGTCAATATTGAGTCGGAGGAGTTCGCGACGAGTGAAACCTTTGTGATTCGCTTTGGGTAATGTACATTTCGAATTTCGAAGTGCGACGTGCCCTTCGTTGCTTAGATAATGTGACGACATTCGTTCTGACGTCACCAATGTTATGGGTAACGCGCAAGTAAAATCTTTAAGTGCTGGTTTCCTATCGTATGAAATTTCGATAATTTTTATATTTCACATCATCAGTTAGTAACGAGGTTGTTACCCTTAAATGAAACGCACCCTGTTAGCTACCCTTCTCTTTGCTTAAAAGAGTCTGTTACATTATTTTAGTTTAGAATAATTATGAATAAAATTATTCTATAAAATAGCTATAAATTTTATAAATAGCTATTATAATAATAATTCTATAAATAGCTTCTACAAAAGAAAATGAGAATATCATCAATATAGTCGGTGACTGTTATCATTAATAAGGATAATTAACTTGTTAAGCATAAAAACGACAGCTCAGATCTTGATAACCAAGACATAAGAAGCATCAGCTTTGAAAAAAATAAAAATAAAACAAAAAGTTTTTTGAAAATAACAACACAGTGCTTTTTTGTAGTTAGTTAATTAATAATCGAGATGAATGTTGCTTTTGGTACTATGTAAGTCATCTGAATCAAAACTAAGATGTGAACACACTCGAAGGTAATATTGAACGTCTCCAAAAAACACGCTATGCAGAATGGGACTACATAGTTTGACGAAAATGTTTCGACGTGGAATCACTTGTTTGCCTGCGCCTTATTAAAACGGTCGTACAGTCACACAGAAAATACCTTGAGCGAGTTCTTATAACGCCTTTTGGGAACCGGGCGTTACTTACTACATATTTATCGATCACTTAATATGCTTTGTTCGAAACCAATCCGTTGGAATTTGAATTTTTACCACGGCAACACGGGTCGCGATTTGACGGTGCCTTCGCGATTTGACATCTGTCACTTTGTCTTGCTTCTCGAACGGGACAGTACCCGCTTATGTGACGGTCTACGCTAACGATTTGCATTATCATTAATCCTTATCCATTCATGCCCCAAACCCTTCTCCCTACGTAATACGGAATGAGACGACGAGGTGAGATGAGTGACTAGATGATATTTTGTTAAAATAGTACATACGGCGCCGCGGATTGCGGCACATGTTCGATGGGCACCACGTGCTGGTTTCCGGAGCCCTAAGCTGCCATGAGGGCGCTGGGTTCGGATCGAACATGCTTAAATTATTATATTTCCTTAGAATACATAATACTTCTCTCAGTCGCACTATACTCTTGGCAGAGTGGTTGTGGTCATCACTTCGGGTGGTGGTGCGCTTAACCAGACATCGCCATTCTTCGCATATCGCGGCCCTTCTTGTGCACTCGTTAACGAGACCGTTTAGAGCTGCCTTTATTTGGTCGGTCCATTGTAACGGTGATCTGCCGCGCGGTCTTGTACCCTCTATCATGCCCTGCACCACAAGGCGCTCAACTGAGACGTAACCCCGCCGCGACACATGCCCAAAGAAAGTGAGAATGCGACCCTGAACGATGGAGGATAGTCGCTGCTTGGTGCCAAGTTCCTGTAGAATTGACTGATTCGTTCTGAACTCGGTCCACGATATTTGCTTTTTTTTCCTACCTAAGCTGAGAGCCTTGAGAGGCTATTTCAGCGTAACCTTAACTAGTAGGTAAGCTCACGGGGCCCAAACCTGACGACGTTGCTAACACGAACCCTAGCAAGAGCCGTGCTTCGCAGAATCTACTACCGGATCGGAAACGCGACCCACTGAGAAGATCCGGCGTGAAACTCAGTGGGCTGTGTCTGAAGGGTGGATATTTGCTGCATTCTTCTCTAGCACCACATTTCGAGAGCATCTATCCTCTTTTTAACATAATATTAGTATTTCTTAGTTTCAGCTGAGCGAGGTTGCCCACGTGTAGCCTCTGAATAAGAAATAAAAGGACATGCTCTTATTTTATTAAATATCTTGGCTATTATTAATGAGTCACTTTATTTGTGAGTACTGGAACTGTCTTCATTTCTCATCTGCGCAATTGTAAATTAGAAAGTTTTTAAATTCCTACTTTCACTTCTGTTATCGAATGTACACTCAGCGGGCTGCACTTCTCAAACCGCGGCTCAAGTAAACAAAGCCCTTAAATATTTATGGAAGTAACGTGAATGTAACGCGGTCCGGGATTAGCCAGCCAGTGGAAACGCGAGAAACAGGCCGGGGAATATGGAAACGGTAATGCTAAAAAAACGCATCGGTTTTTTGATTAGATTTTTTTTTGTAAATTTTTTATATTTTTTTCTATTCTAGATGCGCTTTGATTATCCGGAACGCTCACGGGGCTCAGCCATAAAGGCTTTGCTAACATCTGCCTTAGCAAGAGTAGAGCTTTGCTGAAACTTGATTACGATATATGAGTTTCTCGTAATACTCTCGTATCTAACCATACACATGGTGGTAGGACCTCTTGTGAGTCCGCACGGGTAGGTACCACCGCCCTGCCTCTTTCTGCCGTAAAGCAGTAATGCGTTTCGGTTTGAAGGGTGGGGCAGCCGTTGTAACTATACTGAGACTTTAGAACTTATAACTCAAGGTGGGTGGCGCATTTACGTTGTAGATGTCTATGGGCTCCAGTAAGCACTTAACACCAGGTGGACTGTGAGCTCGTCCACCCGTCTAAGCAATGCTTGACCACGGACTTTAAAAACAACAAAATAATAATATACCTAGTCAGGTCATAAGTATTGTCACACAGTAAAAACTTTTCTTTTAGAATGCTGGCCACAAAAAAGTTTATTGAATTCGAATTTCGAATTGTTCATGAAAATAAAAATGTATACTTTTAGAATTTTACTCATTTTTTAATATGAAGTGGACGCTTAAAGAAGACCGTGTTGCAGTTATTGCGTTGCATCGTTGCGGTTACGCGCCAATTCAAATTTTTAACATACTGAAAAATTTGAATATAACCAAAAGATTCGTTTATCGTACCATCAAACGATACAATGAAGACTCTAGTGTAGATGACAGGTCAAGAAGTGGTCGCCCTCGGTCTGTTAGGACTCCAGCAGTGATAAAAGCTGTGAAGGCGCGAATTCAAAGAAATCCCAAACGTAAGCGGAAACTGTTGGCTCTTCAGATGGGGTTAAGCAGAACCACGGTGAAAATGGTATTAAATGAAGACTTAGGGCTTCGGGCATATCGAAGAAAAACAGGACATCGTTTGAATGCTCGTCTAATGGACCTGAGACTGAAGAGATGCCGCGCTTTGTTGAAGCGGTACGCGGGAAAAAAATATCGGGAAATTCTTTTTTCGGATGAAAAATTTTTTACCGTAGAAGAGAGCTACAACAAACAAAATGATAAGGTGTACGCACACAGTAGTGAAGAAGCGAGCAACCGTATTCCGCGTGTCCAACGAGGTCATTTTCCATCCTCGCTCATGGTATGGTTGGGAGTTTCTTATTGGGGCTTAACAGAGGTACATTATTGTGAGAAAGGTGTAAAAACGAATGCAGTTGTGTATCAAAATACATTCCTGACGAACCTTGTGGAACCTGTTTCTCATACCATGTTCAATAACAGGCACTGGGTATTCCAACAAGATTCGGCGCCAGCTCATAGAGCGAAGAGCACACAAGACTGGCTGGCGGCGCGTGAAATCGACTTCATCCGGCACGAAGACTGGCCCTCCTCCAGTCCAGATTTGAATCCGTTAGATTACAAGATATGGCAACACTTGGAGGAAAAGGCGTGCTCAAAGCCTCATCCCAATTTGGAGTCACTCAAGACATCCTTGATTAAGGCAGCCGCCGATATTGACATGGACCTCGTTCGTGCTGCGATAGACGACTGGCCGCGCAGATTGAAGGCCTGTATTCAAAAATCACGGAGGTCATTTTGAATAAACTTTGTGTCATAAGAATCTATGTTTTGTTAAGTTCATTTTGGTACATGAATGGTTACATAATGAATAAATTTGTTTCAATTATTTTACATTAAACATGTGACAGAATTTATGACCTGACTAGTCTAGACTAGACTAGAAAAACAATTGTGTGATATTTGTGCGTTTATATGTGGGCAAAATGAGGTTCAAAGTTTTGGCTTTACGCATTAATAGTTAGAGTTAGGTAAGCGCTTACGGAACATCCCTTTTTTTTTTCGGGCCGGGGGCCGATCCTCCGACGAGGTCCCCGTGCCTAGAGGGCGCGCGGGGTATGTGGGACTTGATGATCTGCAAGGTGTTGGGAGCAGATCGCGGGCCCAAGAAATTTTAGGGCCCTACCCACTAAACGACTTCCTTGCACTCTTACACCCGAGGTCCGATCTCCGTCCGGGATCAAAACCCGGCCAAAGTAGGGGGGTTCCCGCAGTCAACACTACAACCAAACCCGCGGCGCCACCCTTACGGAACATCCCTAGCATAGCACGCATCCAGAGTTTGCTCCAAAAATATTGTCAGGCGCATTTCCGTTCACGGGGCCTACAGCGTGGACAGCACCGCAACGCGTGCAATTATTTATTATGGATTAACGAGACCATTACTGTATTTTATACGATGACCCATTAAGAGAATGCGGAAGGAAAATTACCGGCCATTCATACCGCAGCGACGCCGAATAAAATTGTCGAAAGAATTTCGCGTCAGAGTGTGCTATATGAATTTTGCGCGGGTAATTTCGTATATATAAATGTATTTGTATTCATATATCTCACTCTCTCGTTGTATCTTTTTCGTAAGTTCCCTATATGACTTCTGTTCTCTGTAAGAGAACGCTGTTAGCGATAAAAGCGCCTATTGTACAACTTATTTATCTGTTTATACTTATATTTTCAATGATAATTATGTTTTGGTGTGCAATAAATAAGACGTAGCATGGGTAGGCCTCCCACAAGATGGATCGACAACCTATTGAGGTTTGTGGCGAGGCTTGGGGGGCCCAGTAGTTTATGTCAGTGGGCTGACAGAAGAAGAATAAGTGTAATAAAGTACTCTCTCTATCTCTATCTCCCGCTCCTCCCTCCCTCTCTGTGCTGTGTTGATTATTATTTTTTTAGGAAGGAAGGATGACTGGTGACTCTGAGTCCTTTCCAGTTTCCAGAACGAAAACAAACAGGCACATATTACGTGAAATCTGTTAGTGGGTACATCCCTATTAAGAAGTGTGAGCTGTAACACAACACTAGTATACATAAAAGGTCTATGAAGAGTAGCGTCATAACACTATGGTCAAAAAGAGAAAATATATAACAGTAAAAACGAGTAATGTCTTAAATAAATAATATATATTAATAAAAGGTTTGTTTCTCTCGTCTGAGCATCTCCATACCCTTCAAAATCAAGTGCCTTAGTAATATGAAGCGGTGTTCAATAGTGGCTGAAAATCCTGTAAGCCCATTTCATGTTTAAAAACGTTGCACGTAATTTAGCCTACCTAATTTGAAATTCAAATTGGGCAATCAAATTTTATTATCCATTTATGATGATTACATTTGTTACGATTAGTAGATGAATTTGTTATAATTGTAAAGCTCAGTTCCCATTTCCACTGAGTCAGGTGGTCAGGTCAACAAAGATTCGGTTTGAAGGGTGGGGCAACCGTTGTAACTATACTGAGACCTTAGAACTTATATCTCAAGGTGGGTGGCGCATTTACGTTGTAGTTGTCTATGGGCTCCAGTAACTATTGGTCCTATATTAGATTGAACTAATAATAGGCAATCAGAGACAGAATAATCAAAAACTACTTGGAAAAGCATAGGGCTGAACAAGCTCACAATCCATCTAGTGTTATATAGTTACCAAGCCCCATAGGGTGTTATTTGGAAGTCACAAAATACCTCGCAATTTTTTTATTTTTTTAGTATTGAACGGTGGAATTACTGGTGGCTCGGAGGCCTTTCCAGTTACACTAGGACAGGTGGGCGAACAAAGGCTCCGTCAGAAGGGGTTGGATTTGTTAAGAACTGCTCGAGCGCCTCCGAAGGAGAACTAACAACTCAATAGCAGCTGCTTCGCGAATGAATCTTCTACCGGATTGGAAACGCGACCCGCTGAGAAGATCTGGCGAGAAACTCAATGAGCAACACACCCCCCCCACTAGTGAATACCGGTCGCCGCCTGGCAATCAGGGAATCAGAGAACAACAAGAGCCCATTCGCTGATGTAATCCGTTTGATAAATGTAGTTAGACAATTAAACACAATAATATCCAAATACAGTACCTTATTATAATTGTATAATTCAAATGAACCACGTTCGTATGTGACATCAGAAAATTACTTTTAAGTAGGTACAAAAATTCGCCAACATTCCCTAATAGACCCGACCCTTGCAATTTTCACCTAAGCTCATTACTAACGTCATGTAGAAAGGGAAACGTTTTGGGTTTGTCACCTGCTCCTCTCATAGTATAAGCCATATCGGATTTTCATATTATCTTGAATTGATATCAACATGATGGAACCAAGACAATATTTGCCATCGCAATTTTATAGTAATTGTTTTGTCCCTTATTGCTGTGGCGTTTAAGTTATTTTTCAAATACCATAGCAGTGATCTGGCCGAATAAGAACACTTTTTGGTTGTCGTAAAAGGTGACTAAAGATTTTGCAGGAGATTGGGCAGCAGCGCTATAACAGCTTTTATTTAGCAGCTTTTACTGGTAGTAAGTAGGACGTCTTGTGAGTCTGCACGGGTAAGTACCCTGCCTATTTCTGCCGTGAAGCAGTAACGCGTTTCGGTTTGAAGGGCGGGGCGGCCGTTGTTAAAAGTAAGACCTTACAACTCATGTCTCAAGGCGGGTGGCGGCATTTACATTGTAGATATCTATGGGCTCCTTAACCACTTAACATCAGATGAGCCGTGAGCTCGTCTATCTATCTAAGCATTAAAAAACAGCGTTATGGTATTGACAGCTGGGACGCATTTGTGACGGGACACATCGTAAGCACATTAATAAGTGGCTACTATCATATTTCTGTGTCGCTACAGTCAAGAGTCCTTGCTCACAGGATAACTACTTAAGCTTTCTAGAGCAATAAACAAAAGCTAATTAGCACGCACTTCGTCATAATAATATGCCGAAATTTAACCAACTTAATACATAAAATATTTTCGTCATACAGTGCAATTCTGTCTTAAATTTTAAATGAAATTACGTGAGCCAGTAATGAAAAGACATTCCGGAATCGCATCGCATACGTTTTTGTTTCAAAACATTAAATTGTTTGTTCAAAAACTTTTATTGGTTTATATTATTTCAACACGATTCTCAATGTGTGCTCATAAAAAGCAAATATGCGTTTGCTTGCATTTTCCAATCAATTCCATTAATGCTTCTCAAGCCTGGCATTTCTTTCTCTTATTCATTTTGACCTTTTTTATAAGCTTGGTAGGCGATAAAGTATGGCAATTGACTTCTTGCGTTTCCGCCAACAACGAGCCCATAAAAATCTTTAGGTATGAAATGCATATATTCTGTTACATGCAAAAAGAGGTATAGAGCGAAATGAGTTGAAGTCGATTTATTTAAGACTGCCCCATCTCAATCAGTTTAAAATATATAGTTGAAGCCCATAGCTTGAATGCAATTACTGACCTTGAGCCATGAGGTCGAGCAATTAATAAGACACTAGCGGCCCGCCACGGCTTCGCTTGGGAAGTAGCGCACGCGATGTAAAGAGTTTTAGGTAATTTTTTTACACATTGGGTTACATTATTGGAGTTCCAGTAAGGATCCCTATTATTTTTTTAAATATAATAAATATAGCCTATGTCACCCGCGGATAGCGTAGCTTTCCAACAGTGTAAGATTTTTTTAAATCGGTACAGTAGTTTCGGAACCTATTCAATACAAACACACAAACAAATCTTTCCTCTTTATAAGATTAGTACCTATAGATAAACATACAAATATAAATTGCGTCTATCTTTGAACTAATTCGTAAGTCTGTATTTAATTTTTTTTCTCCTACTTAATCGTTGGTAGCCTAAGTGGCTATTCCAACCTCACGCGGCCTGGTAGGTGAGCTCACGGTCACAACTTGAGAGAATTGCTAACACTAGCCCTAGCAAGAGCAGCGCTTCGCTGAATCTACTACCGGATCGGAATCGCGATCCACTGAGAAAATACGGCGAGAAACTCAGTGGGGAACTCTTCGGGGTCGACGAGTTTGACTAGAACGGTGACCAGTGCTTAAAGAGCTTAAGCTAATTATATTTAATAGTTCTATTAGGGTAGAGAACACAAACTAATTATTACTAGGAAAAAATGTACATATCTAAATATACAAAAATGAATTGCTGTTCGTTAGTCACGCTAAAACTCGAGAACGGCTGGACCGATTTGGCTAGTTTTGGTTTTGAATTATTTGTGGAAGTCCAGAGAAGGCTTAAAAGGTAAAGATAAAAATGGAAATGCTCGGAATTAAATAAAAATAACAATTTTTCAATTTCCTTTGATGTGTCGTCCCCTGTCGGACGGATTCCTTTTGTTTGTTTTAAGTTTATTTTATACAAAAGTTTAAGTCTTTTATTTATCGATTGAGGCACTACGAAGTCTGCCGGGTCAGCTAGTTAGATAATATTTATAACAACAATATGTTTGTGTATCTTCTCATATGTGTATTTATTTTTAACCACTGTATATAAAGAATCAATGCTATCCCACTCTTCAGAAGTACCTGTTTGATTTGAATATATAGACAGTTCGATCCACTGCTTGGCGAATATTTGCTGAACGCCGTCCATAAATAGGATATTTTGTTATATAAAAGGCTATCCTTATTCCAATCATAATTTGATGATGCTCGTAAATATTTAGCTTTATTACAGAACAATAAATGTGTTGTAATAGTATTGGCGGATCGGAAGTACGCGTGGTAGAACCATTCCGTACGAGGTCACAATGCGTCGTACAATCATTAATAAAGACATTTAACTGACTCGGTGGTGCAGTAGTTATCGATTCTGACTGTAGCGGCGAGGGTCGTGGGTTCGATTTCAGCATCGGACAAACATTGTGTGATAAACAAGTTTGTTTGCTTTTTGTTTATTATCTATGTACGTATATCTGTAAATATATATATTTTTATTTTTGTCTGTCTGTCTGTTTGTTCCGGTTAATCTCTGCAACGGCTGGACTGATTTTGACGAGACTTTCACTGGTAGGTAGCTGATGATATAAGGAGTAACTTAGGCTTTTTAGACTAGCTTCGCTCCACGGCGTACCCGCGGTACGACAATAGCCGCGGGTAACACCGCGGGACTCAGTTATCATCAATAATAAAATTTAATGTTTCCGAAGGGAAGCGAGGGCAGGTCGCTAGTATTTAAATATAAGTTATTGCAGCCTATAGAGATCAATAAGGTAAACGCAGCCCTCCGCCTTGAGACATGGATTCTAAATCGCACCACTGCTTCACGGCAGTACCTACCCGTACTGGCTCTCAAGACCTCCTACCACCAGTAAACACGGATGTTGTAAGCAACTCTTCAGTCTGTTACGGCTTCACGTACAAACCAGTGAACTGATTTTGATGATTGATCGGCATAGAAACAGCTCTGGGAAATAATATGGGATATCTTTTAACCCACTGTCAAGCACGAGTCTCCGCCCAAGTGATATAAACCGTAGTCAACGTAGGTGAAGCTACGAGCCGGATTACACTTTTGGTAGTCAAAATAGCTAACAATACTATTATCTTTTGTCATTAGCATTTTCAGACATCAACAACAGAACGAAAGCAGTGAATACAAAAATCCGGTAGCGACATCTACCGGAGAGCGACAGACTCTTGATAAACAATTTTAAACAAAATAAAAGCTGTGCGGTGTTATTATTATCTGTTAAATACGAAGAGCCATGGGTCCTAAGATTAGGTCTTTGGATGTCATTATCATATCATGGACTTTTTAAGTTACATTGCAAATATAATTTAATCATAAAACGTAAAATAAATAAGCCGAAAAATGTTTTTTTTTATAGTTAAATGGTTGGACGAACTCATAGCCCACCCCACCCGGTGTTAAGTGGTTACTGGAGCCCATTGACAACTACAACGTAAATTGCGCCACCCACCTTGAGATTTAAGTTTTAAGGTCTCAGTATAGTTACAACGGCTACCCCACCTTTCAAACCGAAACGCATTACTGCTTCACGACAGAAATAGGCGGGGTGGTGGTATCTACCCGTGCGGACTCACAAGAGGTCCTACCACCAGTAAAGTAGTCCTAATTGATATTATGTCTATTACAATCTATGGATTTTCCATCACTAGGACACTTTTTCATTCATTTATGATTAAAGCACATTGAAAACTAGCTCAAGTAGAAAATATTCATCTTAATCTCTATAATTTTTTGTATAAAATTGTCGACTAACATTTTTATTTATAATAAATTTCCAATCAGACTTCAACAAAACTGACTGAGCCGCGGCTCCGAGCTTAAATCCGTGAAATCTATTGCGATAACAAATGTTATCCCCTTAAAAGCTTTCGACTTAAATACTTATCGACTTTAAACAAACCCAAATTAGTAGCAAATAAACAAAAACATGTTTATTAATTAACGCGGGCGTTCGTTACACCGTAACGTGACAATGACAATGACATGTTAAATGCGTTCGGTAATCAGATGAGACGAGATGTATTAGTTACGTGAATGTATGTGAATACTAATCAGTACGTAGGTGTCAGATGCGGAAGCACTGCTCTTGCTAGGGCCAGGGTTAGCACCGCCTCCTGGTTTGAGCCCCGAGAGTTCTCACCTACACGTTAGCGTAACGCTGACATAGCCTCTCAAGAATATCGGCATAGGTGAAAAAAAAGGTCTCAGAATATTAGCCACACACTGATCCTGATAAGTAAGTTGCCACTTCGGCACAGCGACTAAGCGGTGAGTTCCAGGCTAGCCTTTTTTTTATTGCTTAGTTGGGTAGGCGAGCTCAAAGCTCACCTGGTGTTAAGTGGCTACTGGAGCCCATAGACATCTGCAACAAATATCAAAATAATAAAGATTAAATTATTTTTTTTGCATTACTTTATTAAGTACTTAAATGATAAGAGCTCCACGAAGGGAAAAATTTATAGATGAATTATTGAAACTTTTATACTGTAATTTATAAAAACAGAGATTGGAAAAAAGTTAGTTAATTAACAATGGTGTAAATTTTTGAAAAATCGATATAATTTTTTTTTCCACCGATGTTTTTTTCGTTCAAGTGTTTAGATTACACCATAATTTATTCAAATTTTTAAATTGTTATTTAATACTATAAAAAAAATATTTTAGGTGATATACCGGCTTTTTAAACGGCGAGCCTATGCCGTAACGACATCGCGGAGCGCTATTTTCAGCGTTAAAAATTTTTTATAAATAATAGAGATACAATTCCGGGAGTTGGGACTTTTTTATTGGAAATTTCCTCCTCTTTCAGGATCTTGTTTCAAAATTCCTTAAATATCATTATTTTAGAAATTATTAAGGAAAAACCAAATTCCTTTTTTTTAAATCTTATTTTGTTTATAACAATCGCAATTTTTTATGTGCTAATAAGCCCTTAAAAAACATTTTTGTAGACATCATTCCGCATCCAATGAGCTATCGTACATATTTTTAGGAGCTTTATGTCTATTTAACACGTTTTTGAACTTGTTGACTAGACTAATATACTTCCTAAGAATTTAGACCATTAATACTTTTTAGAATCAATCATGAGTCTCACTTTGTTTTACCTTATTTCTTTAGTCTCGACAATAAGTAATCGGAACTACTATTAGCATTCGGAATCTAGCAATAATTAACATTTTGAGTTCAAGTTTAGGCGTTGCATCCAAAAAAGAAATCGCTATTGTAAATACATCGTTATTAATTTTTTTTAAATGTCAATTTTGTAACTTCATTTAAAAAAAAAGTTTGGATTCGAGAATTTTCCGAGGAAACTACAAGGAGATACAACAAACAGTCGTTCGTGACCACAGATATAGTAAAGTACTCGAAGCGGCGGAAGCAATAATAAAACAATAGTAGTTTTAATAATTTCATCCGAAAACCGCATAAAAACGTAGTAAACAGAAGGTCTAAAACTTTTGATGGAAAATGACAAGCTACAGAACCTGTGTTCGCGGAATCGGCTCGCGCTTTACGCGAGTTATTTTCAGAATGGCCCAAAATCAGCTATTCTTTTTTTTTACTTACTTTAATGAGATGGACGAGCTCATGGCTTCGGTAGTGTTAATATTAAGCTTCCGATAGCTTATAAGCGTCACAGCACGACTCTCAATGAACTTTTTTACTGATGGGTAGGACCTCTTGTGAGTCCGCACGGGTAGGTACCACCACCCCGCCTATTTCTGCCGTGAAGCAGTAATGCGTTTCGGTTTGAAGGGCGGGGCAGTCGTAACTATATTGAGACCTTAGAACTTATATGTCAAGGTGGGTGGCGCATTTACGTTGTAGATGTCTATGGGCTCCAGTAGCCACTTAACACCAGGTGAGCTGTGAGCTCGCCCACCCAACTAAGCAATAAAAAATAAAAAACTTGAGATCCAAGACTTAGTTATGCTGT